>NC_056750.1:765752231-766108898 GCF_019279795.1 Protopterus annectens
TGGCCCCATTTGCAAAAAATCAAGTCTGCAACTTCTTGCTTCAGGGACCACTCGTGAGGCATGAGGATAGCTCTGCTGAACCTGTCTGCTAACATGTTGGATTTTCCGGGAATGTGCATCACAATCAAAAAACATTGGGAAGACATCGCCCATTGCCATGCTCGAAGCACTTCCCGACACAAGGTTAAGATCTGGTTCTGCCCTGCTTGTTAATGTACCATACCACTGACATATTGTCTGTCTGAATTGCAATGGTCCCGGTAGGAAGGGGGTCTTGAAGTGCTTGCAACGTCAAAAGCACCGCTCTCTTCTCTAGAACATTGATGTGCAAATGTTACTCGTGAGGTTGCCACATTCCTTGGACAGTATGTCCCAGATAATGCCCCCTCACTCTATCTGGGAGGCATCCATGGTCACTGTGGCTACAGGATGGGGGTCTAGAAAGGGTCTGCTCATAGTCACCTGGGGGAGACAAGCCACCATACTAAGTCCTTTTTCAAGTCTCTGCGATCAAGATCATGTGTGACATTGGTAAATCCTAGAAAGACTACTGAGCTAAAAGAAGCCACTGCAGAATCCGTATGTGGAAGTGTGCCAAAGGAACTAGTGTAATTGCAGCAGCCATTAAGCCCAAGACTTGTAAAACTTCTCTTGCCTGAATTCTTGTCTTTTTTATGAGAAACAAAACTTGCAGATGAATGGCTGATGCCCTGTCTTGAGGCAGTTTTGCTATCATGCGTCTTGTATCTAAGTCTGCTCCTATAAAGGTAATAGACTGACAAGGCAACAAGGCAGACTTTTCATAGTTTATGGTGATGCCTAACTGGGAACAAGTTTGGATTGTGTAGTCCCGTGCTATGATCAGCTGATGCTTGGTGGTAGCAGTGAGGAGCCAGTCGTCTAGATATGGAAACACCTGGAATCCTAGACACCTCAGGTGAGCCATGACCACTGCCATACACTTGGTGAGCACCCTGGAGGCTGTGGTGAGACCAAAGGGCAGGGCTCTGAACTGATGACTGGCTCCCAGCCAGAAGTGTAGGAATCTCCTGGATTGCCTGTCCATTTTTATGTGGTAGTACACGTCCTGGAGATCTGTGGAGCACATCCAATTGTCCTGATCCAAAAAGGGAAGAATGGACTGCAGTGTTACCATCCGGAACTTCATCTTTTTTACTGATTGGTTTAGCTTGCTGAGATCCAAAATGGTTCTCCAGTCCCCTGCCTTTTCTGGGACTAAAAAGAACCTTGAGTAAGTTCTGGATCTGATTTGGTCTGTGGGAACTTCTTGGATGACTTTTTTTCTAGCAATCTTTGAACCTCTAGGATTGTGTGATCCCAAAAACTGGGTGGAATATCTGGGATAGAATGTTTTTCTTTTGAGGAGGTAACTGAGAAAAAGGAATTTTGTAACCCCTGGATATTATCGACAGTACCCATGTTTCTCTTGTGATAGTTTGCCAGGCTACTGGGTACAGTGATATTCTGTCCCCGACTGCCTCCATAGGTGGACAGTTGAGCCTCCCTTCAGGAGTGCTGGAAGGGCCTAGCAGAGAACGTATCTTTGTTGACCTGCTGTTGTGGACCCTCTCTGCCATGTCTGCCATTGTTGTTTCCCCCTCTGCCCCTGGGGAAAAATCTCCACGTGTGTCAGGCGAAGCTCCCTGGGATTTTCAGAACCAGAGGAGTGCGAAGAGGACCGGCGACTGCCCACTCCAGTTTGTAGTAGAGGGGATTGTGGAGCAGAGCGTACCGGCACCAAAGAAGGAGACCTTGTTCTCTTATGGCTCCGAGGACACAAATGGAGCTGCCGGAGACTTTGCTTTGTAGGAACCAGTGCTGGGAGCTGACAGAGCCCAAGGTTTTTCAGTGGATTTTGTCTGTTCCGAACTCGGAACCAATGGCATAGTGTGTTTTTCGGACACTTTAGCTGGCTGAGGACCCTGAGACAAAGAATCTTGAGGGTTCTTGAGAAGGCCATGCAAAATGAACTTATTTTTTTCTCTCCTGCAGGACTCTAGAACTGAAAGCATGACAGATCGAGCATGAGTCCTGCAGGTGAACAGCCCCTAAACAATATACATAACACATGTGCCCACCTGTAAGGGACATTTTTGGGCAACACAAGTTGCATTTATTTTAAGCCAGAGGGTTTTGACACCTTGGACATAGTGTAAATTTTTCTACAGCACTATAAAAAATAAGAAAGCTATAAGCTAACAGCACACAACAACTAACTACTAAAAGGCTGTAACAGCTAGCCCAAACAACAATAAAATAAAAACTTTTTTTTTGAAGGGGGAGAAGAAAAAAGGGGGAGAGCCTCTAACTTAAATGGCGTCTCCCCCAATAGGAGAGCCTCTAACTTAAAAGGCTGTCCCAGAAATAATGGGGAAAAAGAAGAACCCTTTAATTTAAACGGGTTCGAAGAGAAAAGCAAGACCTGAGGAGAAAACAATGGCCAAAAAACACCCACAACAAGAAGAAGAAGGAGTTGTTAGACTAAAAGGGGATAGTATATACTTTAATGAGTTAATACAACCACAAAACCTTGAGAAGGATAACAATAAAGTAAAAAAAAAGCACAAAGTACTTAGCCTGAGCCAGTAGTCGCAGTCTCGACAATGCAAGTGGCAAACAAGATCTGGGTAGCTACCACTAGGCATGTTGGGATAGGGGTTAGCCTCGAGCCAGTAAAAGCTCTCAAGCTATAGTAAATCAGCTCCGAACCCAACCAGCAAGAACGAAGGCAAGATGGGACAACATAACATAAAATGTTTTATATCTGCAATGTTACATGCCACTATATTTAATTCATCTGCATAAAACATACATAAAGGAATCAAAACAGAATCGGTAAGAATAGGTAACATAATTGTGATGCAATACACATTCACACAATGTTGCATTTATAACTAATCTAAACTAAACAAGCCACTCAGTGGGCAGTCCTGTTACACCTCTTTGAATATGAATTGCTTTCCCTAAATTCCCATTAAGTAAAGGTGTAGTCTTTGAATTGTTGTAAATGTCCTGCAAAACCAATCTGATTTTAGTATTAATGTTATAACTTTTCAAGTTATCCCATAAGCTGCCAAGAGCAACAGTATTGTAACTTTGGAAATGTCACAGGTTCATAAGTAACTCATTTCCATTCTGAATTTCATCAATAATTTCCCCTAATACTATCAATAAATATTTAATATTTGTTCACGATCAACGTATTAAAATGAATTATTAATCTCCCTCACATTCTGCAAGGTGAATTAATTTGGTCAGGATATTTTAATGTTTTGGCATCTTCCAAAGACAAGTGTCCTATGTTATCAGCAGTTTCAAAGATATCAATTATCTCACCATAACATTAAAACCATAACATAGGCACTAGTTATATAATCCAGCTACATTTTTACAATCAGTATTTCATCAAATCCAAAATGTATAGTACAGCAAACTATAATTGTCTAAAAATCTGTTGGTATAAGTAACAACAAAAGTACACTGTATAATTACAGTGCATATTAGAGTTTTTATTATTCCTAAGCTTCAGCAACTTGAACCTTGCCTCTTTCTTTTAAGAATGTGAAAGAACTGTCTTCCCAATTCCAGTCTTTTATTCAAGAGTTCATCGAAGCCATCAGTAAAGAGAAACATTTTGCTTCAGTTTATTAGTATTCGCTGAAGTTCATTTTACATTTCAGAGTAAAAATCTGGATTAGCTGCCTCTTAGCTCCGTGATAATGAGAACCAGGTCAGATACATGATTGTTTAAGCACTATAACCTCCTAAAGTCAAACAGATTTATTGTTATAAAATGACTCATAGAATTAGAATCCAGTATATTACTGATAATAAAACTGTCACATCTGTAGTGAAAGTAAGTTGCTAGCATTATTCCATAGCCCCTCATGCAGATAAGCTAGGTTTAAAGCTAAGATGGTGGAACACTCTGTATAATATTGTAAAAATTTACAAAAGAGAATTATGTATAGTGCTGATTACACTAAATAGAAGTACTTGAGAATTTTTATTCTTTTTGTTAACAGCATTCCATTCTTCTGGATATTTGGATACTATGCTATCTTCAGTACAGTGGAAAATCTTAGCCGCTAAACATATCAGTAAGCTACTTCTAGTCTTTACTAGTCTGGAGCTACAAATGATATTAAAATACACCAATGGTCTCAGGAAGCCCCGATAGCTTATCAACTGAGAACTATATTGCATTTATCCAATTTCAGCTGAACTTTGAATATACATGCATTCTATGTTAGCTTCAAATGAGGTCCCTTATACTGAATCATGACATTCTCTGTTTAACACTAAGATAGGGAAAGGTTTCTTCGACTGCAGTTTTTATAAACTCACTGTATTAATTTACATGGATTAAAAGATGGATATGATCATGTGGGCAACTAGAATAAAACAACTTATCTCTTCTATATGAATCTGCATCTGGGGTTTTATTCTGGATAGACAAGTAGAGCACAACATTAAGAAGGGTTTTATTTGAATTCAAATCACCCACATTAAACTGTCAATGTTAGTATTTAGCTTAAATCTTGAAAGGGCCTCGGTACAATTAAATACACATATTTGTCAATTTGCAGGACATTTGAGGTCCACTCCATTTTACTCCCATGTTAAAAAAACATATGTGCTTTCTATCTTTCTTCTGCTAAATTATGATCTTTAATATTAGGAAATTTTGCTTTATTTGCCATTGATTTACCCCTTTTTGTTTCAGATCCTGAAGCTAGCCTACCATGTGCTGCATGAATAATGTTTGTCTGAACATACTGTCAGTCCCAATAAGTCAGTGCTCCCTCTCTCTCATAAGTGAACCACAGTGTATTTTCAGCTGTGCATCAACTTATGCATAACTTCAGATTACAGAGATATCCTTAACTCACTGAGCCCTAGAAAAACACACAGTTGTTTCTTTAGGATCAAACAAGGGCTAATATTAAGTATCTTCTATTGCCTGCTCAAATTTGCAAAAACAATTGCAAAACTTCTTTGCATGTAATCTACTGTAAGCTGTCAGTTTAAAGCTTGCATGAGATGCAGCACTGCTACTAAATAAACTTGACCTCCATTTTGTACAGATCAAAAAATATTGTGTGTTATTGATATACTTTATACATATAGGGCCAGATTCAGGAAGCCTCCGTGTAAGAGTTATAACTCTTACACGGAGGCTGCAGTTAAACGGTGTGATGTCAGCATGTCATGCATATGCATGAGGTGCATGAGGCATGCTGAATCACACTAGTAACTCTTACACGGTCCGTGTAAGAGAGTAGGGGGTGTGTCTGTAGGCTAAGCCCTGCAAGCGGACACGTCCCCGGAAGACTAGAATGGCTGAAAGTAAACAGCCACGAGAGAGGCCATGGAAATGTGAATAAACACACTACACAACACATGCCCCGACAGA
Organism: Protopterus annectens; assembly: GCF_019279795.1. Classification (NCBI taxonomy): domain Eukaryota; kingdom Metazoa; phylum Chordata; order Ceratodontiformes; family Protopteridae; genus Protopterus; species Protopterus annectens. Next base: position 765,757,669 of record NC_056750.1, read on the forward strand.
CCATCAGTGTATAAAGTGAAGAGATGTTATAAAATTAAATTAAAACCTTTTTTTTTTTTTAAACCCCGTAAATGTTTGCTACTGTGTGCGCTCGTGTGCTACTAGCACAATTGCAGTTAGCAGTCAGTGGAAAAGGATATACAAACTAAATATGCAAAGTAAGCCAAGAAGTAATAGCTTAGCTGTAGAGTTGCTGGCCTAAGAGTAGGCAGGCAGGGTTCGAGCCCCACAACAACCTTTTTTTTCTTGTAAATAAGCACTAAAAAGCCCCCTGACAGTATTGTACAAATGTAAAAGTATTCCCTTTTGTAAAATGCAATGAAATGGAGCATATATTTCGAAGTAACACAATAATAAAAATAGTCAGAAATGTACTCATAGCTAAGCTGCTGTGAGACAGACTGCCCGTAGCTGAGTAGTGTTTAAAAAGCTGCAAACTGCGTGCCCATTGCTAAGCACTGGTTTAACAGGCTGAAACTGTTTGCAACTAGCTGTGCTGAGCTGAACATGTGTGTCACTAGCCAATTAAGGTTTACCCCAGCGCACACCGTTTGCGCCGCTCCCACAAGCTAACTGCCAGTGCGCATGTTACCTCCGCAAAGCGAAAGCAGACCTGCTTTTAAGTGCTTAAAAGTGCTTTTGGCATGTTTGATTGACAGGTCTCAACTCATTTCTGTCAGGAAAATCAAATATCAGTTGCCAGATTCGAACCCAGGATACCATGCACTAGAGTCAAGGTACTAAACCACTAAGCCATGACAGCAATACCTAGAAATGCAAAAATAGCATATATATGGGATAAAATCCAGAATGGAGCATGATAAAGCATTTCCAGTGAAGTAGATACAATTCCAAAACGGCCAATCAGAGAAATGTGGGAAAAGCGGCATATATAAGCCCCATAGGCGGGAATACACAGCAGAAACGATTGTAGAACAGACCTGCAGTCAGAATGAGTGGAGTAGGTGAGGGACGTTGCTTTCGAGCACAGCGTTGGGGCATTGAGGAGTCCAGATACATGGTCTGGCTCCTTGTCCATCATCACGAGGCCCAACTCATGCAGGGCCAGGTCTCATGGGGAACGTATAGGGCAGAGGCATGGGACCAGTTGGCTCGTGATCTGACCAGTGCAACTGGCATTCCACGCACTGGTGAGCAGGTCCGTCACCACCATGTGGACCTGAAGCGATGCAAGCAAGACCAGTTGACCGAATGGATCCAGGAGGCCCGGGATATGCCCAACGCCCCACTACTGAGTAAGTTACATTTTGCTTATGTATGTAAGGATTTCAACTGGCTGATACCATGGAGATGTGTAGTTCAATATTACTTCTTTCGTATTACAGCTGCAGGTGTCTGCTCTGCGAACCGCGAGATGTATGTCCGTAGGCTGGTGCGGCTGCGCCACCATGGAGGTTAGTAACCCCACCCATTACTTGTAAATAAATATTGTACTGTAGCATGTATCAGAACACTGCAGTGTATTGATTAAAAGTAATATAATATGCAAGCAGGAATTGTAAGTCTGCAGGTATGGCTGCAACAAGTTCATCAGTATGCAAGTGTAACTGGAAATATAATTGATAGAATTAAACAGTGCTGTAATACAGATGTCCCACCATGAATTACATATAGTGTAACCTGCAGTAGTCTCAAGAGTACAGCTTTAGAATCTGAGGTAGTCATATGTGAGATATATGCCCTGTTGAAATGCTGAATCATGACAGAAGTGAGGCTGTTGGAAAGTGTTTGAATCACCACCAGTCTAACATGTGAACAAAGCCTAGAAGTACCAACCTGAACTGTGAAGTTGCAGGATGTGTGAGAGTGACAGAAAGGGTCATGTATGAATAAATAAAGTAGTAATAACCCCTGAATATAGTAGCCCCAGTGTGTTTCTACAGAACTAAATGCATGTGGGAAGTACATCTTAATATCCCAAACTGATTTCAGTGTGTCAGAATCTGGAATGTCTAGGCCAAAGTCTGTATGGTGATCACAGTAAACAATTTGCAGATAGAATGAATGATTATCTGACAGACTAAACAGCCATAGTTGTCCCCTGTCCTGTCATCAAAGTGTAGCAGGATGATGTATCTTATCAGATTCAAAATAAGTAGGATAGTGATGTATTTGTAACAGGTGTAGCATGACAGTCAAATAAAATTATTTTGAAACATCAGCCTCAACTTAATTGTGTACCTATTACAAATGTAAATCAATGTGTAACATATGAATGTGTCATCACTTTCTATCTCCACCCAACCCTATAATTCCATATAACAACACCCACTAAATAATGGTATGTGAACATTTCATTAATCATGGACATTTGTCCGTTTCAAAAATATATGCATGTCTGTTTGTGCATGTGCCCTGTTCATACCTGCAAATTTGATGGCCTGTTGCCATTAATCAACCCTGCATGTTGTTTGACTGTGTATTTCTGTTCAAATAATGCATGTGATATTGATATGTCCCTTGTTCAATGGTGTTAATATCTGGGTGTTTGTTTGATGGGAATACCAATGCATGCTGTTACAACTAATCTGAATGGAATAAAATGCCACTAACCCAAACTAACATAACTACTCACAAACCTAGAACGCTTGGGAAGGCAGGTCCCAGCGGACCCACCTCTCCCACCTCAGCTGGCGACTGCACCTGGCACTAGTGCCCAGGCGGACCCCCTCCGGTGGCCCTGTGCCACCTTCGGGTGGAAGCGCTGCAGGGGATGGGGCCCGTCCCCTCTGCAAGTGTGGCGGAGGGGTTCGTCCACTCACCCTCCAAGGTGTCCGGTCTGTGGTGTGAAGGAGATCCAAGACTCCGTTCTTGGGCCCCTCGCCAGCTCGAGGCTCGTGTGGCACAGCTAACGGCCCGGCCGTTGCCCGCCTACACAGCCCCAGCACAGCCCTGTCCTGGTCTGTGAAGGAACAGTGGCAACTGCCTATGGGTGGGGATATCAGTTCCACTGTTGCCATCTGTGGGCTCATGCATCTCGGATATCCCAACCTCCGTCCCGTCAATTGTGTAACCCCCACATGTGTCATACACGCCCCTGTATGCGTCTTGTCTGTCTTGTCTGTTAACCTACCCAACCTACCTCCCCAGCTATACCGACTTCCTTCACCTGACATACCACTCTCACCTGAAAAAAAAAAAGGGCACTCTGTACCCACAAAAAATTATGCCCCATACATAGCTGTCCATGTCGCACACATGTCTGCTTGACATTGAAACAGTTAATGACAATTGGCTCTACAACAAATATTAATGTTGTCCTGACACCTCTCTCAGGGGTGAAAGGTTTCCAATGTCTCACCAAAATACATGGAAATGCACAGCTGTTGCTGCCAAAGACATGGGCATCTATGGGCCTTACCTACATCCCTCCTGCAAATCCCATGCTTGTTTCCCTACTGTCTTACCCTCTTTGTGACCCCTTTTTCACCACTTTCCTGTCACCCCTTTTTCTTTTCTTTCAAAGAAATTAGCGCGGGTGTGCGCTTGTGTTAGCGGAGCTCACCGCCAGTGCGCATGCGTGAGCTCCGCAAGCAGCGCAGACCTGGTTTAAAGTGCTTAAAAGTGCCTTTATGGCACTTTGATTGACAGGTCCTGTACTCAGTTTGAAAGCTTGCAAATAAAAATAAATTCCCACTGTCAGTCTCGAACCCAGGACCTTGGTAACATTAGTCTGTATGACCTACCACTAAGCCATGCCTGCCTTACAAGAACACAGTGCTAAAATAAATATAACATGTAATAGTAAAAATCAGTATAAAAGCAATATAGGAGATGTACTATCTGAAGCATGTCAGGCAGAGTTTTAATGGCCAAATTACTGGATTCCCATACTAGGTCAGTGTTAACAGAAACAGCCCTGCTACTTGTTAGCTTGTACATAATAAAGTAAGGTAATGTACATATATGAAGGTACATATATCTACACATACATATATATAAATATATATAAATACATATGAAATATAGTTGTAGGTGTCAGTATCCATACACACTCACTACAGGAAACAGTGAACATAAATGCAGCAACCTGAAACTGCAACACAGCCTGACCCCTGTGTGACCTACTTACCCTTCTAACTGCTTAAAGGTGGCCTCAGCACTTTGATTGACAGGCCCTGTACTCAGTTTGAAAGCTTGCAAATAAAAATAAATTCCCACTGTCAGTCTCAAACCCAGGACCTTGGTAACATTAGTCTGTATGACCTACCACTAAGCCATGCCTGCCTTACAAGAACACAGTGCTAAAATAAATATAACATGTAATAGTAGGAATCAGTATGAAGGCAATATAGGAGGTGTACTATCCAAAGCATGTCAGGTAGAGTTTCAATGGCCAAATTACTGGATTCCCATACTAGTTCAGTGTTAACAGAAACAGCCCTGCTACTTATTAGCTTGTACATAATAAAGTAAGGTAATGTACATATATGAAGGTATGTATAGCTACACATACATATATATAAATATATATTAATACATATGAAATATAGTTGTAGGTGTCAGTATCCATACACACTCACTACAGGAAACAGTGAAGATAAATGCAGCAACCAGAATCTGCAACACAGCCTGGCTCCTGTGAGACCTACTAACCCCTTTAACTGCTTAAAGGTGCCTCCAGCACTTTGATTGATAGGCCCTATACTCAAGTCAAAAGCAGAATATAAGCATACTAGTAGGCCCTACCACAAGACCATTGTAACACTAGTCTGTATGACCTACCACTAAGCCATGACTCTCATACAGGAATATAGTGCTAAATAAGTGGAACATGTAATAGTAGGAATGAAGATAAAGGCAATATAGTATGTCTACTACCCAAAGCATGTCAGGCAGACTTTTATAGTCCCAATTACTGGATTCCCATACTAGTGTAGTGTTAACAGAAACAGCCCTGCTAATTGTTAGCTTGTACCCAATAATGTCAGCTAATGTACATATATGAAAGTATGTATATGTACACAGATATATATATATATTTATATAGCAATACATATGACATATAGTTGTAGGTGTCAGTATGCATACACACTCACTACAGGGAACAGGCATGAGAAATGCAGCAACCTGAATATACAACACAGCATGAAGCATGGGAGATGTACTAACCTTCACACTCACAGAACACTGTCAACAGCATACCAGCATGGTCCATGCCCTACAATCTGAAAGGGCAACGCCTATCTCACATACCCTTTTATAGCAGTGTCCTGAAATCACAGTGAGACATGCAATCAGTACACACCTGGCTGCATGCAATTAGCAAATGCTGCCTTACAACTGGTGCAGAGGCCATCACATGGACCTATGCAGATACCTACAAAAGCATTGAGTACCCACACTACACTCATGCAATACATTCATTGCACAAAACCTACAGAGAAAGAGAGAGAGAGAGAGAGAAACAAACAAATATAACGACAGCCAGCAGCAAGCAGCAAGCAGCAAACAGCAAGCAGCAAGGAGCAAGCAGCAACAAGCCCCCTGGCACAGCAACAGCTGCCACAAACACAGGTAATGCAAAGTAGCAGGTTAATCCTGTGTATACTGTGACACCTCCAAATGTATCATAGTTCACTATCTATAGGTATGTCCATGAGATAGGTTGTGTGTACATAGTCCTGAAATATAAACATATGTAATATTGCTGTACATGTTGCCCATACTTAACACTTCCATAGCTTAGAACACAAGGCCAGTTGTGCATATGATGCAGTAGTTCCCAGGGTCAGTAGAGGTTCCTCCTCATTGGTGTGGGACCACTGTGTATGTATGGCACTGTTCAGGTACATATCCTGTAGTATGGCCAGGGATTAATATCAGTCTGTCATGTGGTGCTATGTCCTCCAGGGGTGAATGTAGCACACATCCAGGGATACCATTTCGTAACAGTGATGCTATGTGTTCTGCAATGATGAAGGTGGCTCTCACCTGGGCATGTGAGAGGATAGGGAGGTGACAGTCATCTGGGATAACTAATACCACATGTGTAGGAGAATGGGGGGGGGTACCTGCACCTAAACTGTCTGCAACAATGTTGCCAATATCTGTGCATTTGGTGAATGTGAAGCATCTTAACACTGCTGACCACAGATGCCTTGCTGTCATGTGAATCTGCCCTGTGCTGCAGTAGCCTCCTACTATTGTTATACAATATGCCTGTATCTGTACTCCACTGGACAGGATAAATAAGTGGTGTGCAGTTGTTCTGGGTTAGATATGTGTGTGCACAGTACATGCAGTATGTGGGATGTCTGTGGTAAGCATATGCAAAGGTGCTGGCAGTGTGTGTTGTGGCTTCCACTGGCCCAATGGGCTGCATGGATAGCATCACTGTCATAACTACTGAATAACTGTGTAATTAAATGCATACATAGCAAGGTAGTGTACTGTGCTTGTGGTGTTGTTCGGATATGTAAATCCAGGCTGAGTAATGTGTGCACATCACAGGGTTGGGTTGGATGGCAACACACATCCAGTATGTAGGGATGAACACCCAGAATGTGTCAGGCGTGTCGCCTGTGCAGAAGTATCCGGCCATTACCTGTGCATCCCCACAACACACACACATGCAACATATGGCAGAAGTACTATAGCAGTACACACATGTTCATAGGTTCATACTAGGCTATTTGCCCTAGGGCATTGGTAAGCCTAGTAGAATGTGTTTGTCTTTCACCACCCAATTACAAGTTATGCTGCTATGCCCTTGTCCGATGTTAGTATACTGTGCCTCTGTCTAACAGTGACATAGAAGTGATACCTGGGGTACAACTATGATCTACATCCACTCATCCAGATTCCTATGGAAGAGAGTCAATGAGGGACTCTGCCTAACCTGTAGTGTGAGCTCATTACAGAGTGAAGGGAGCCTCTCGGTTAGGAATATGCCCCTCCAGCATGTCCATGTATGTCAGTGCTGAGGTCCAGCTCTCCTGAGCATGTGGCTGTATGGGACTCTGATTGCCTGAGGTGCAGCATGTTCATTACTGCTGGGTAGGACATGGCTGTATATGGCACGCACAAATTGCCTCTGAACAGGCAGTAAGCCACTGAGTCCAGCTGGATTTACTTTACCTGGGCAGCATATGACATCTGTGTGAGCCATTGCATCCCCTTGATGAGGTACTGTTGTCCTGTACCAGTTGCTGTGGGTGTCTGGTTAGGTACATCCCAAAAGGTGCACTGTACGCAATTATAGGCTTGATGATGGATGAGTAAAGAGGCACAATGACCTCCCCTGCCATACATGTGAATCCCTCATGATTAGCTGGGCTATATAACATGTCTTTCAATCCACATTGGCCATGTGGTTGACAAATGACAGACCGCTACCATGTTTCTTCCCCAGGTCCCCAACTACATCTTCTGTACTCAATGGCCTAACACCTATGTTGTACTGTGCCACCAATGTGGAGGCGTGGGAATCTGCATTGAATACTGATACTCCCCCTCCTTTGTTCAAGTGTTGGGGCCGACAAGAATGGTAACAGCTATAACCTGGTAGTACTGGTGTGCTCCTGTGAAACCTGAAACAGGTTCATGTTACTGCACAGATATCGATGTCCAGAATGTTAAGTAGGGTTTTGAGTGCGTGCATCCTTAGGTCTAGACGTCCGGTGTTGAGTAGCATCACTCTTACTTCCTCATCCTTTGTGATACAAATGGATGTGGGTTTGTCTTATGAGCCTTGCCTAATACAGGCACTATGGGTGTAGCAAGAGGCTCTGCCAAATTCCAATAGGACAGGGGTGACAGGTGCAAGCTGTCCCTAGCAAAGCATACCACCCCAAGATGGCAGGCATTGGCACACCTGTGAATGACACCAGTATGTCAGTCAATTGTTGGAAGGGATCATCGTGCCTTGATATTGTGGCATGGTTCTAGGTGAGGGTAGGATGCTACTCAAGGTCAGGGTCAAACTGTCTTGGGCTACATGCTCAGAGAGCTCTGTACTGTCTCATGTCATGTAGTCCAGGGAGGAATGTGTCAGGCCATTCACACCAGCATGGACATTGACTGAGTCATACCTGTACTTGCCTTGGGGTTACCTGAGTGTTTGTGTTATGTGGCAGGTCATAGTGGCAGACAGGCTGCACACCGTGACCCTCACCTCGTTAAGCCTGGTGAACGTGATGTTAGTGTGCCTGATGATAGAGGCACCTAGTACAGGTGTATGAGGTGTGTTGTTTACTGTTAATGGCTGTGAGTGTTCAGCACATTGGCTTTGTGTGATATGTGTTGCAAATGTTCGTTTCCGTGGTAGTGGTTGCATGGATGTCTGCTTAGGAGGTCTCTGCTGCATAGGCATAGCTGTGGTCCGAGCCTACAAGTATGTTCATGTGTGATCATGTGTTAGGTCCGCTGTTGTGGTAGGTCTATGTGAGACTGGAAGTGTAGTGTGTGGTCTCCTTGGCCACCTGACTGGTTATGGCGGTATTGAGTAGACAGAGCCTAGCCTCCAGTTTGGTATATGGTTGCATCACTCACATGAGTTTGAATTTGTTGTTAGGAGGAGAGGGTTGTCTGTGTACATGCATCTGTTCCAACATTGTCTCTGGAGTACCACACTCACCAGCTGGACTGGGAAGGGAACTGACAACTGACCTCTGGACATGCTAGAATACTATTCTGAATTCTGTAATAATTAATGATTGAAAACAAGGTCCAGTGGGGAGTGAGGGTGTACTGACATTACCTACAACTGCTGACTGATATAAAAGCGTCAGTGAGCAAGTGCCAGGTAACCTAAGTGCAATGTGTCACAAGTAAGTAAATGCAACAATGAGAAGCAGTCACTTGCTGTCATGTGTAACATGGAAATACGTACAGTAAACAATGCAGATATCAGTAGTGAGTCACAGACGTGTTGACAAGCTGTGTACTATGTGGAAGTAGCATACCAGTGAAATAACAAGCTAACAAATAACAAGCATATAAACAAAGGTAGATCCAGGAGGCCTGGATGTAGTGGTTGCTACAGCAAACAAGGTGTAGCAATGTCAGTAAGATACAGCTCAGATATGCAGGCACTATAAACCTGAAACCAGATGTCCCCAGCTATGAATGGCAGAGTACAGCCTATTGTCACACACGAGTGCAGACCACAAACCTTGTTAATGTTAAATAACTGGCCTGAAGGCCAACTGCCCATACCAGAACTAATACACTTGTACACTGGGCCCTCAATCAGCAGTTCCCAACTTCAATGGATGAAAGATATGTGTCCTGCCACCACAGTGCTTGCCACCAACCTCCCTAATGTAAAACAACTGATCTGAAGGCCAAGTGCTTAGTACAAATGACATAGAATGATAGCTACACTGTAATCAAGTTTTAACCAAGCAGTAATAAGTAGAAGTTAATACTCCCTGTATAGAATGTGTACCATGTATTGTTGAGATACTATGCTGATAACCTGTTTGTGTACCTTTCCAGCTTGACATGGCTCCAAAAGGAACCCATCATATTCTGCTGCAGAGGATGACGTGATTCACCAGAGCCTGGTGCGTGACTATGCCATCCTGTTCTCACGCACCACCCAGAATCAGCAGGAGAGGTCTGCACTGTGGCAAAACCTCGTTAGCAGGATAAATGATGTTGGCATGCATGATAGGACATATGAGCAGGTGAGACATCACTGCAGTGATTTGATAAGAAATGTCCACCAGCGTGCTGCAGATATCCGCAGGCAACAGGTTGCCACAGGTGGGGGTGGCCACACATCCCCCTCACCAGACAGGAGGGGCTACTGCTAAGTGTTGTGGATCCAGCCCCAGAACAACAACAGCAACACTCATGCATCATGATGGAGGTTGGATCCACACAGCAGCAAGACACCGAGCTTGCAGATAAGATGCCATATTCATTTATTGTTATTACTTTTACATTTGTTGACCCAGATAGTCTAGCTGGATATATGTCCATTTTCAGTAGAGGCCTGTGGAGAAAAGCTCCACACATAACATAATAAAGGCAGACAGACAAGTTGTTAATACAGACAGCCAACATGATAGAATTGTACACCAGCCTGTTAACTAAATCAACATACATGTAAGGAACTCAAACAGTTTAGAGTCGTACACAATGTACCGCTGGTTTCAAAGCAATCCTACCTAAAGAATAACGGTTATGCAATAAGGCAAAAGCCATATACATAATAGTTAGGGCTCAGAAGGGTAGAGAAGTAGAAGGAGTATGAAAGATACAATGATATGGAAGAGGCAGGAGTCAAGAAGGGAAGTGAGGAAAAGAAGGAAGACAGTCAAGAGGATGTGGGAGGGATGGGAGAAGTAGGTCAGAGCATAGAAGGACATCAAGGTGAAAGAAACAGGGTAGAAGCTAGTTTCTATGCAGAATGAGGGGTTAAAGGTAAAGAGAGGGTAGGGAGAGGGACGTTAGCCTGGACTCCAAGAAGAACAAAGCCAGTGGTTTTGGAAGTACAGTTTGAGTTGTCGTTTGTAGAGAGGTAAGGGTGAGATTAGAGTTAACCCCTGGTATGTACATATGACTGTTCTGTACACTGTTACTTCATGCACACATAAGGTGTGCATGTGGTATGTATCTGTCATCATGATATATATACAGACATTATGTGCAGCTGATGTGTATAAGGGAACTAGTGTACTACTGTACTGTATCATGTGCAAAACAAGTGGCACACATGTGCCCACTGACATTACTCTCTTCACACTTCCAGGTCCCTCCCATCTAGCAACGAGGCAGGCCATACATGCTGGTGAGTCTTTTTAACATTATCTGTAAAGCAATTTATAAAACTAGGAAGAGTAGTGTAACTCTGTATTAGACTTGCTGGTGACTGTGTTCACAATACCCGGAATACACAGTTGTAGTAAATTGAGTAGTGTAACATGGTACTGATGTGTGTGTTTACTGTGGGGTGTGCATGTGTGCAAGTGTGCCTGTGCCCAAGTGTGAATGTGTGTTAGTGTCCATGAGTGCATGTGTCCATTTCTGAATGTGTGCATTAGTATTGAAGTGCATCTCTGTCAAATATGTATTGAGACTGTAATCTGTGTTCCATGTTTTCCTCCTGTAGGTTCTGGTGCTGCTCTGGTGACCTGCAGCAGGGAACCTGAATCTTGTGCCCCAGGTACTGATGATGATGAAATGTCTGTAATGGTGCAGGAAGGTGTGTCTGGGTCCACCATTGGTCAGCCAATTGACAGTACACAGCTTTCAACCCCGTCAATGCGCACAGTCATCCTGCCGTTACATCCTTTGTCACCATTGTCCCTAGGTGATGGACAGTCTGCAGTGGGCATAGATCAGGGTAATGTGGTACCTGTGGTACATGCATCCCCACAAGGCAGCCATGAGCAGGGGCCTCCAATGGTACCACGCAGACAGTCGCCCATGGGTTCTCGTGGGGGCATCCGTGGCCGTACTGCCTCTGGCCGATGTGCCCAAGGAGGTATGTCAACCTCCACTATGTTTCAAACTGTCATGCAGGCACAGGCACATATGGAAAGGTACACCAGACAGGGTCTGAGGGAGCTGAGAGCATGTCGCACAGCCATGACAGATGGCATGCATGACGTTGCGAATGCTATCCGTAACTTCACAGATGTCGTTGACAGACGTTGTGGGGCCATAGAACAGCTGCTCCACAACCAGATGTCCATGGGCCAGGGCGATGGTGTGCGTTTGCGACGTCGTGGCCGTATGCCAGCAACAGCACCAGCTGGCAGTGGCCGCGGACGACAACAGGCCCACTCGCGCACCTCAAGTGCCAGCACCAGCCCCAGCAATGCTGGGTCTGTGCTGTCATCAAGATGCCCCAGGAGACCACGTGCACGTGGCTCTGGACAGTCCCAACAGGGAACTGTGTCCAGTCAACACACCCCTGCTTCCGATGACAGTACCCAGTCTGGGTTAGTACCGGATAGGGCCCGTAGCACCCCTGCCAGGCACAGGTACCGTGTCCGTGCCCACAGACACTGATCTGGATGACCTGACAGGTGCAGTCTGTGGCTGTCCACAAAACCCTGTACATGGCAGCCATTATGTGGGACTGTGTGCGTGCTTACACACATGCAGAAACCTAACACCTAGGGCAAACACATACACACACACACTGCACCAACACCGGTCCACCCTGTACTGTTGCCCCTCACAAACACACATACACACACATGTCAATTGGTGTTACCAGTGGCTGGCTTGGGCATACCTAACCCACACCCTGTGCATATGATGACACTGTGCCACCTCCTGCATACTACAACATTGGTGCAGGTAAAGGTAAACACGTTGCTGATGCACAGGGTGACTACATAGATATGTATAAGTAGTAACATGTTGGTAACTGTTCACTGTTCCAGTATAATTGTGTGTATATCCCAGCAGTCCTGCTGCAGTAACTGTATGACTGTCCTCAATTGTTATATGCACCCATACTACTTACCAAAGTGTACCAGCTGCACACCATCACATGCTAACATTGACTATGGCAATGCACATCTTGTGCTGTTACGTAGATTCAGCTATATGTAACTGTTCTGTCACACATGCATTTATACACACCCTGCTACCCACACACATGCACACGCTCACCTGCCATTCCCATTATTTATCACCCTACATGAGTAGCTGTTGATACATGACAGGTACACATTTGAGAAGTGCACTATGTTTTTACTACTGGCCTCCCCTTCTCTACCTGTACTCACAGGGTGCAGGCAACCTCATCGGTTGAAAGATGTAATGTGCATCAGGTACTGTAGTACCCTGATTGCCACATCAAACATGTTTCCCATATGGAAATGCACACACAGACACATCCCACATCCACACACTTGCCACATTCAGGCTTCAGAGCACTATCTAGGTATATTTGGGTACATGTGCGTGTTACAGTAGCATGTAACACTATACTGAGTACTGGCAGTTGTCTGTTGTCATGTTGTCTGTATAGAATAAAAGAATTGTTTGATTATCCTACTCCGTTTTGTGGACATTACTTGAAGAAGTGTTACCTTACATGTGTTATTGGTACCACCACCTTCTCTTTTGTAGTTTTGTTTGTATAGGGTGCTATCAACATCACTGCTTGTTAAGGTTAATGACCACCCTGCAGTGCATAGCCCCATGTGGCAAAAGCCACATCCCACCCAATCATTGTGCACACACACTAACCCCACCAACAGTAAAACACATACCTTCCATTTGCAAGATTCAAACCCATACCTAACTGTGTTATGACAGTAGAAACAGACACATTAGCAGAGTGTGCTATTTGCAGTAGTTGGAGAAATTCTTACTAACGCTGTACTTAGAGGGTGCTGACATCATCTGTGTGTAGGAGGAGGGATGTGCACCCTGTAGTGTGTTCTCCCAGTTGTCAAAAGGCAGTTAACCCTCCCAGCATAGTGCACACACATAAACCCCACTCATACTAACACACATACATTCCTTTTGCAGGATTCAAACCCCTACCTAACTACGTTATGACACTGGAGAAAGACGCATTAGCAGAGCGCGCTATGCGAATTACTGGAGGACTTTACTACAGGTAATATAGTTATACAGTCCTGACATCATCAGTGTTTCAAAAGGAATCTGCATCCTGTACTGTACTGTCACAGTTGCTAATAGGGACATTTCCAACACACACATCGATGTGTTTGAGGTTTGCATATGTGGGGATCCAGTACTCCAGTGTGATGAGTATATGGTTTGATTGCAACAATGAGGATATACTCCCAGTGGTGAGCAGTTTGTACTCATGGTTGTGATGATCAGGTCTAGTATATCTGCCCCTCTTGTGGGAAGGTTGGTTACCTGTTCCATAGCCAAAGAATGTCTGATCTATGGGAACCCTAGAGCTTGGGTATTGTGGCTTGTGTAATGTTCACAGTCTATGTTTGGGTAGCTGGCATCACCCAGTATGATGGTGTTTGCAGAGTAATCTAAACTGTCCTGTGTCAGCATGAAGGCTGTGTGGGAGTCCTGAGTTTGAGAGGGTGCTGTAAGAGCTCCTCTGTGTCTCTTGCCATGTGGTCCAGGAGGTACATCTCAGGTTGTTTGCACCAGCATGGACAATGTCTGCCTCATAGCTGTACTTGCTGTGGAGTGACCTGTGTGCCTGTGTTATGTGGCACATGCTATCACCCGACAAGTAGCTAACTGTGACCCTCACCTTGCTCTGTCTGGAGGGCGCACGCCTGTCAACAGCTCATGTCAAGCAAGTTCACACCCCTCATAAATGATGTGGAAACTTTCAAAGGCCCAAGGCCTGTTGACAATATGGACCAGACTGCAGATACCTGTATAAAGGCATTCTATGGACACATTCAGGAATGCATGGATCATGAAGCCACATATGAAAGCATGACCCAATTCTCCAAAGGCAGATGTCCTGGGTGCGGACACCAGCCATAAACACACTATACAATAGAAGGATGACGCCACTACATGATACAACAACCTCCCAAAATGTGAAGGCACCACTGATTAGTATTGGAAGACAACTACAGGCACCCATATGATTGTCTAAGGCCATCTTTGAGAGAGGGTTCCACAAGCCACTGAGGATAATCACAAGGCTGCCTGTAGTTATGTTAGTAACCTGGGTGGTACTACCCAGATATGCTCAGAGGTAATCCAAGATGTCACACAAAATACAAAACACACAGACATTGCCATCATCCTAGTGGACAGGTTCAATGCTGTCTTCTCCCCACCACACCAAAGGGCAAATATGTCTCGGCACAGTGCTGCCCCTGACATCACAGATGCTCAGGTAAGAGATGCCCTTCCCAAAGCAATAAACACTGCATCAATGGGACCAGACAGTGTCCCAGGCTGTGTCCTACATGAACCACGAGAAGAGCTACACCCAGACATAACACCACTGTTCACTCCCAGCCTTAATAATGATATGTGGCCAGAGAGTGGCATACAGCAACAGTGGCCCCTCAATATTCAGGTGGTGCCTTCACGGATCCTGGACACTACTTGACCCATATGTCTGACTAGCTTTGTCTGCAAAGCTATGGCAAGGATCATCATGAACCTCACATATCTAGATATTGTGGACCTACAGACATGTCACCATACACAGTTTGGCTTTGTCAATGGCAAATCCTGCCTCTCCAACCTGTTTGATTTCTTTGAAACAGTCACCAAGGCCACTGTCAAGGGGAAGGAGGTCTACACAGCCTACCTGAACCTTGCATAAGCCTTGGATACAATACCCCAGTTGTGCATTCTAGGAAGCTCACCAGTGTACATATTAACCCCTATGTCACTATGGGTATTGCACAGTGGCTCAAGGGCAGAACACACATGGTAGAATTGCTGGAGCCATGTCAGCCTCCAACCTGGTACAAGTGGTGTCCCACAAGGCACAGCCCTGGGAGCTGTCATCTTCATTATATATTTATCATAGGTACAGGCCAACATGGAAGTACTGTGGCTCAGCAAGTCGCAGGTGACTGCAAACCCGGACACCATAATCAACTCACCAGCTAACACATGCACCCTCCAAAGGGACTCTTGCAAACACACGACTTGTGCCACAGCCATGGCCTCAACGTGAATGACAGAAAGCGTATAGTCATCCCCTTTGTCAAACACAGAGTGACCACAACGTACCACATATGTGTTAATCCATTAAGTGCAGACGAAGGAATTATGGACCTTGGGGTACACAGGTTGATAGCATTCTACCATTTGACAACAACATGGACAAAGTGGTTAGGTAAGCATGTTATATGGGCCACATCATCATGGGATCCACATGTAGATCAGGGGTGGACATTGTGCCCCTTTACTCATCCCTCATCATGCCCATAATTGACTATGATGAACCTGTCAGCATGAACCTTACCAGACACCTGCAGCAACTGGAGATACCACATATGTACCTCGACAAGGGGATCAAAGGGCTCAAACAGATGCCACATACTGACTGGTTAAAGTAACAGCAGCTCTACTCAGTGACATACTGCCTCTTCATAGGCAATATGTGCCTGACATAGAAGGCCAGGTCATACCCTCACTTAATGGCCATGCTGCATCTCAGAATATCCAGATCCCACCAGGATACACGCTGAAAATACTTGAACCTCAGGAGTGATATACATAGGACATGCTGGAGGGGCACATTCACAACTCAGAGGCTCCCTTCATTCCTGAATATTATCCCAATAGAGGTTAGGCAGACTGACTCAGTGACTATCTTCAAGAGTGATATTAATGACAGGATGTGACATTGTAGGGTTACCCTGGGTATCACTTATGTGTCACTGTGAGACAGAGGCACAGTATACTAACCTTGGAAAAGGGCATAGCAAGACAGATTCACAATGCATGTTGAAAGGCACACACATTCTGGCTAGGTGGATACATGCCCTGGGCAGACATCCCTGTACGAACCTATGGAACTATGTATCTTTATCACCATTGTCCCTATGTGCTGTTAATCACCAATGTAATCTCAATACCATGGTAGCATGTGCAAAGGTCAGTTGTCAGTCACCTCTATGGTACAGTTGTGGAATATGTGTGTCATGTAGTAATGTCACAGCTGCCACATGTACACAGTCAACCCTATTCCCTACCCATGGATGTACATCACATGTATGAGATGGAAACACATGGCCAAACTGTGGACTAAGCACTCTAAACCCAGTACTGGCATAACCTGTCTGGTGGCATGAAATACTACAGTGACAGCAATACCAATCTGATGTGGACCTACACGGACAGCAATACAAGCATGGCAACACAACAGGTCAGTTGTGAAGCCTAAGGATAGCATCCTGCATGACTGGCAGACATCTCTGCAGCTGGCACACAGGCATACATTAGGCCTGCACACAGCACACATAACACATAGCACACAAATCCTGTGTGTCAAACAAGCACAGTCTGTACAGCTATACAACACTACTGCCGCAGTTGTGTTAGGTACTTTTATTGTCCAGTACAGTGAGACAATGCTCACCAGGCTGGAAAAGGTGTAGGTCACAGTGATATGCTCATGGGGCACTATGGTTCACCACATAACACGAACATACAAGTCAGTCAGATGCATGGACACATATGACTCAGTCATTGTCCATGCCACCACAGCTGATGTGGGATGTCCCTCACTGGGATACATGATAGGGAACATGGAAGGGATCACTGAGCAAGTGACACAGGCTGGTAGAACCCTGACCTTGGTTGGCATCAGACCCTCACCAGGGATTCTGACAAATTACTGAATGCTAATGAATTAGTGTAGCTACAACACCCTAGCTGAATGGTTCTTAGCATGCAGTCACTGCATTGCTATGGAATACTGTCTTACCACTCCCACAACAGGTGAAAACATGCAGCTCCTGTACATCAACAACATGTAGACTATATGCCCCAGACCAGGTGTGCATCCCTCACTACTAGGCTGATAGCATCTACATCTCACACTGTATATACACATCCCACATGCTGCACCTGCACAGAAGACCACGGTCATAATGTTACCCTGTGCAAATACCATGTATACACATGTGGCAGGCATCACACATGGTAACTATTGAAGGTCACAGGTACATATGTGTATTTGGTACACACATACATCATGTGCATTGCCATAACTGGTTTAATCAATGTCATGCATTATTGTGAGTGACAACCCACACACATGGGCATTCTGTGTGTGCAAAACACACGTGGCATGTCTGTAATCAAAAGCCATACATAATTGTGATATCGTTTAGAAAGGGATATGTGCATCCTGTGGTGTGTTTTCCCAGTTGCCAAAAGGGATGTTTCTTTCATACACACACACGTACCCCCCTTCACACACACTTGCCACCTGCTGGATTCAAACCCCTACCTAACTATGTTATGACACTAGAGACGGACGCATTAGCACAGTGCGCTATTTGCATTACTGGGGGATTTCCTTTCCCCTGATATACTTATAGGGTGCTGACATCATCAGAGTTTAGAAAGTGGAATGATCATCCTGTGGTGTGTTTTCCCAGTTGCCAAAAGGGATGTTTCTTTCATACACACTTACACACACACGTACCCCCTTCACACACACTTGCCACCTGCTGGATTCAAACCCCTACCTAACTATGTTATGACACTGGAGACGGACGCATTAGCACAGCGCGCTATTTGCATTACTGGGGGATTTCCTTTCCCCTGATATACTTATAGGGTGCTGACATCATCAGAGTTTAGAAAGTGGAATGATCATCCTGTGGTGTGTTTTCCCAGTTGCCAAAAGGGATGTTTCTTTCATACACACTTACACACACACGTACCCCCCTTCACACACACTTGCCACCTGCTGGATTCAAACCCCTACCTAACTATGTTATGACACTGGAGACGGACGCATTAGCACAGCGTGCTATTTGCATTACTGGGGGATTTCCTTTCCCTGATATACTTATAGGGTGCTGACATCATCAGAGTTTACAAAGTGGAATGATCATCCTGTGGTGTGTTTTCCCAGTTGCCAAAAGGGATGTTTCTTTCATACACACTTACACACACGTGCCCCTTCACACACACTTGCCACCTGCTGGATTCAAACCCCTACCTAACTATGTTATGACACTAGAGGCGGACGCATTAGCACAGCGCTATTTGCATTACTGGGGATTTCCTTTCCCTGATATACTTATAGGGTGCTGACATCATCAGAGTTTACAAAGTGGAATGATCATCCTGTGGTGTGTTTTCCCAATTGCCAAAGGGATGTTTCTTTCATACACACTTACACACACACATACCCCCTTTCACACACTCTTGCCCCTTGCTGGACTCAAACCCCTATCTAACTATTTTATGACACTAGAGACGGACGCATTAGCACAGCCGCTATTTGCATTACTGGGGATTTCCTTTCCCTGATATACTTATAGGGTGCTGACATCATCAGAGTTTACAAAGTGGAATGATCATCCTGTGGTGTGTTTTCCCAGTTGCCAAAAGGGATGTTTCTTTCATACACTTACACACACACTTATCCCCCTTCACACACACTTGCCACCTGCTGGATTCAAACCCCTATCTAACTATGTTATGACACTTGAGACGGACATTAGCAGAGCGCTATTGGATTACTGAGAAATTCCTTTTCTCTGATATACTTATAGGGTGCTTACATGATCAGTGTCTAGAAAGGAATGAGCATCCTCTGGTGTGTTTTCACAGTTGCTAGGAGTAACATTTGGACCAAGTGTGTGAGCATGCCCAGTTCAGCCTTCCCATGGCATGTTCTGTGAAAGATGTCTCATTTATCTAAGTGTGTGAGCATGCCCAGTGTGGGCTTTACATATGTTGAACTCTGCAGCCCATCACATTTGTGGATGAGTGTGACCTTCAACAAATACCTCCAGTTTATGGTTGTGTGTTCTGTGCCATGTTGTGTAGTTACTGTCCGAATGCTTTTTGTGTGAACAAAACAGGAGTATACTGTGCCTGCAGGTTTTGCATGGGATACTTTGCACACAATTGTCAACATCCGTTCATACTGACCTAACACTATAGCACTGTATAGTGTAGTGTTTCAGTACTTTCACTGTGGTGGTCAGTATCCTGGGCTTTAGTCCTATCACCGCTTTACATTTCCATAGTGTGCACAACAGCCTCGTTAGGGTCCAGTTGTGCACATCTGCCTAAAGGCGGTGCCTCTACAGACCCTGGTAATTACTGCCCCATAAGCTTAACAAGTCTAGTCTGCAAAGCTATGGAGAGGATCATAATTGAGCTCATAAACAAAGATATGGGGACATGCAGACATTGTACCCATCCCATTTTGGCTTGGTCAAGGGCAGATCATGCCTTTTGTACTGGGTTGACATCTTCAAAACGGTCACTTAGGCCATTGTTGGGGAAAGGCAGTCCATACAGCCTACCTTGGCCTTGCAAACACTTTCAACACAATACCCCACTCAGGTATTGTGGAAAACCTAACAACTGAAATGTAAACCCATATGTCACAAGATGGGTTGCAAACTGGCTTAAGGACGGGACCCACAGGGTTAGAGTTGCTGGCAGTATGTTAGACTCCAGGCTGGTCACAGGTGGTGTCACACAGGGCTCAGTCCTTGGACCCCATTGTTTGTCATGTACTTCCCAGAAGTACAGGCCAACATGGGAGGACTTTGGATGACAATGTTTGCAGATGACTGCACACTGGGCGCCATAGTGGACAGTGCATCAGACATGGATATCCTTCAGAAGGGACTCACAGTAACTGATAGCTGGTGCCAGGGACATGGCCTGAAGTCAAAGTGCACAACATGTGTAGCCATACCCTTCAGGAAAAGCAAGGTAACCCCAAGCTACCATATAGGTGGCAATCCTCTAAGCACAGAGGAGGTTATCATGGACCTGGGGACCCAGTTTGACAGTCGCCGTTCTTCTGAAACTCACGTTGCTAAGGTGGCTAGAAAGACCTTCTACATTGCCCACCTGATCAGGATGGGATTCACATCCAGATCTAGTGGGTCATTGTTCCCCTGTACCCTTCACTTATCAGACCGGTGACCGAGTAGAATGCCCTATTCTGGCTGTATGTCACCCAACATCTGCAGCAATTGGAGACACCCTGAATGTCCCCCACCTAAAGGATCATGGAACCCCAACAGCTGTCATATGCTGCCAGATTGAAGACACTCCCACTCTATTCACTCACATACCGTCTGCTTAGAGGTGACATGTGCCTGACATGCGAGGCCATGTCCAAACAGGGATTAATGGACATGCTCCACCTCAGAATCGGCAGATCCACCTGAACCACTAGTGCAGGTGATGTACACCTTAGCAGGGATGTACGTTGGACATGTTGGAGGGATGGAGTTATCACCCGGAGACTCCTATGCTGTGGAATACAATCCCGGTCCATGTGAGGCAGAGCACCTTGCTGGCTGTGTTCAAGAGGTATCTTGACCTGTGGATGGAAGGTCATACGTTTAACCCAGGGATCGTCACTGTGTCACTGCTGGAGAGAGGCATGACATAATAATGGGCACAGTACTGTTTCCATATAAGGGGTGGTGTATGCCAATGAACTCTGTGCTAGGCTTATACCTGCCTTATGGAAGATAGCCTAGTATAAACCTATGTACCTATGAACCTATCTGACCATGTTGCATTATGTTCAGATGTGAACTACTTACAACAGCCTCATCCAACATCAGTTGTGTATTCCACAACATGGGTGTACATTGGCAAACACTACCGATGTGCCCTAGGCCATTTCTAATGCTAGTCAGAGAGTGTGTTTGTCCATCAGCACATTGTAAGTGTAGTTTGCCATGACATATGTCTTGTTCAGTATACTGTGCCTCTGTCTACCTGTGACATAACATTGATACCCAGGGTAAACCTCCCATCTCCCATCCACCCATTAGGATTCCTGTTGAGGGGGCTCAACGAGTGTCTCTACAGACAACCTGTACTGGTAGTTTACTCATGCGTGAGGGTGGCTTATGTGTTTTGGATAATGCAGTACAGCCTGTCCTGAATATGTCAGTGCTGGGGTTCAGGTCCCTCATGTGCATAGCTCCCTGCCATTCAGATTGTACAAGGTGCAGAATGTGCATTGATTCCAGCTTGGACATGGCTTTCTACATCAGGCACAGCTTGCATCTGGGTGGACAGCATGGCAGTGTGTGGAGCTGCACTCTGTTTAATCAGGCTACACATTACATGTGTTCCAGCTCTGTCATACTCCTGGTGAGGTACTGTTGTGGACTTTACAGGTGCTGGATGTGTCTGCATGAGGTACACCCCACAGGGGCTGCTGTGGTCATTTCTAATGTCGATGAAAAATAACTGCAGAACCACAATGACCTCCCCTTAGCTAGATATCAGCATGGGCCATGCAATCACAAATAAAAACAGGACCCTCTCCACAAAGGGAAAGTGTCCTGTCTGGTGGACCCCAGCCATAAACAAACTGTATGACAGATGAGGGTTACTAATGCAAGACAGAGCTACATCTCCAAAAGGGAAGACAGCTGTGATCAGCACTAGTAGAAAGCTACATTATCTCATAAAGACATGCAAGGTCAACCTGGGGACATAAATCACCAAAGACAATGAAGGTAACCACACTGCTTTCTTCATTTATGTCAGACACCTGGTTGTGAACCCTCAGATATGCTCAGAGTTGGTACACAACAACATATATTCCAGTGACCTGACAGATATTGGCAACATTCCGGCGGACAGCTTCAGTGCGATTTACCCCCTCCCTCACCCCCAAAAGAAGATAGTTATCACTGCTGTATGTAAACTCACTGTCATCTTGGATGTCCATGTGAGAGCCACACTCAGCAAAGACAAGTACACAGCATCCATGGGACCTGCTGGTATCTCCGGTTGCATGCTATGTGAACTCCAGAAGGGGCTGGACCCATATATACAACTGCTATTTAACCTTAGTCTTGCTACAGGATATGTACCTGAACACTGGCATACAGCAACAGTGGTCCCACTCCACAGAGGAGATGCCTCCACAGACCATGGCAACTACCACCACACAAGCTTAACCAGCCGTGTCTGCTAAGATATGGGAAGAGTCATTATGGAGCTCTTACACAGACACATTACTGACCTACGGACTCTTGTTCCCACCTAGTTCAGCTTTGTACAGGGCAGATCCTGCCTTTTGCACCTAGTTGACTACTATGAAACTGTCAGTAGGGCCATTGATGAGGGCTACGCAGTCCACACAGCCTACCTGCACTTGGCTAAGGCCTGTGACACAATACCACACTCAGGCATCATAGCCAAGCTCAACAGCTGACATATGACAGCATATGTCGCAGGATAGGTTGCAAAATGGCTAAGAAACAGAACTCATAAAGTCAACATTGCAGGTGCCTTGTCAGATTCGAAGCCAGTCACAGGTGGTGTCCCACAAGGATGTGTCCTGGGACCCTCCTAATTGGTATTTACTTTTCAGATGTGAAAGCAAACATAGGGGGGTTGTGGCTGACACAGTTTGCAGATGACTGCAACCTAGGCACCATAGTGAATACATCAGCCAGCACACACATACTACAGAATGCCGTCACAAAGGCGGATAGCTGGTGCCAGGCACATGGCCTGAAACTGAATGCAACTGATGTGTATTCATCCCTTTGGGGGAACAAAGTACCCACAGATCAATACATAGACAGCAACCCACTGAGCACAGACAACAAATCAGACACCTGGGGACACATGTAGATAGTGACATCTCTTTTGACACCCCTGTTGCCAAGGTGGTTAGGAAGACTTTCTATCTTGCCCACCTTATCATGGAGGGTTTTCCATCAAGATCATAGGAGGTCATTGTTCCACTATCCTTCTCCCTTATCAGGCCCATGATTGAATACAAAGCCCCATATGGTATGTACCTCGCCCAGCAATTGCAACAGCTGGAGACACCCCAAAAGTACCTACCATGAAGATCAGGGTTCTTCAACACATGTCATATGTTTCCAGAATAGAGGAAATCCAGCTTTGTTCAGTGTCATACCGCATACTTACAGGTGACCTATGCCTGACATACAAGACCATGTCCAATCAGGATTTGGTGGTCATGCTCCACTGCAAGCAATCCAAATCCACCAGAGCCATGAGAGCTGAGGATTTGAACCTCAGCACATACATGTATAGGACATGCTGAAGGGACAGAGTCATAACTCAGAGGCATCTCACACTCTAGCAGAGTATCCCAGGTCATGTTTGACAGAGTCCCTCACTGACTCTCTTCAGGAGACATCTGGACAACTGCATATGAGACGGAGGCACAGACTAGACAGAGGCACAGTCATGTTATTCAATTACATAAGGGGTCATAATGTGTCACTACTAAGTCAGAGGCACAATATTCAGAATCTATTCTGTACACTTATTACCACTATAAGGGGTGGCAATATCCACATCACTATGGCTAGGCTTATACATGCACTAGGGCAGATAGCCTAGTAGTAGACTATGACACTATGAAACACCGGTGTATGTGTAGGTATTGTCAATCAAACACTATGTGGTTTGGGGGGCTTGATATCTCCCTGTATTCCAACATCGTTTTGTCTATTCCTTCTAGCATGTCTAGGGATCAGTTGCTAGTGTCCTCTCCTGCTCAGCTGGTGAACCTGGGAATATTGAGGCAATGTTACACTTGCCTCATGTACACTGACAACCCTCTCCTTCTCCCATAAAACACACATACATGTGAGAGATGCAACTATATAGCCAAAGTGGAGGCTGAGCTCTCTCAACATAGGACTAGCAAGACCAGAGAGAAGGTGAAGGTAACCACACACATCACAAATCCAGTCTCACATGGCACTATCACAACTTAAGATCATACACATAGACACACAGAGACATACTCGGAGGCTCTGATCAGAATTCTACCAAAGCGGCAGTGGCCACCACAGCAGACACTCACACAACTGCCTCCACAGGGCACAGCACATGCAACACATTGACCACAGAGTCGGTGTGCCAAACAGTCACAGCCCTTAAGGCCAAACACAATGCCAGACACACTTGTCATAGGTGACTCCATAGTCAGACACACTGACATCCCGCTCACCAGATCGGGTGGAGGAGGTCACAGTAAGCTGCCTATCGGGCACTGGAATCCACCACATAATGCAAGCACTCAGGTCACTCAACTGCAAGTACAAGTCTGACCCAGTCATTATCCATGCTGGTGTGAACGACCTGAGATGTACCTCCCTGGACTACATGGAAAGAGACATAGAGGATCCCTCTGATTATGTAGGCCAGGCAGGTGGTGACCCTGACCTTCAGCAGTATCCTACCTTCACCAAGTATGATGCCACATAAACAGAGACAAGATGATCAGCTGTAATATTTTGCTTAAACTATGGTGTCATTCAAGGGGGTCCAATGTCTGTCTGCCTGGGATGACATGCTGGACAGGCCACGGTGATTTTCAAGGGACGGCTTGTACCTGTCACCCCTGGGCTTCATTTCGGATGATGCTCTTGCCACCCCATTGTGCCTTTTTATGCAAGATTCAGATTCTACACCTACCACCCTAGAACACAGTAAAGGAAAGGCACTAAGGGTAATGCTGCTCAATGCCAGAGGTCTCAACCTCAAGCTGCACACACTGTATGCCCTTCTCAGTCTGTAGCACATTGATGTCTGTGCTGTGCCTGAAACCTGGTTCACAGCCTCTAACAGCACCCCGGCACTATCGGGTGTTACCTCATATCATGCGTTCCGGCACCAGAATCCGGACAACACCAAGAAGGATGGTGGGTGTCCATATTCATCAAGGACACCCTCACCTCATGGTTGGTGGCAACACACGATGCATCGGAGACCATCCAGGTGCCAGTGACCGTAGGCAAGACTGCTCTGCAGTTTGTAGCATGTTACATGCCACCCTCTCAAACTCAGGTACCTCACACAGCTATCCTGCAAACACTGCAGGGGATAAATGTATCTCCTAACACCATCCTACTGGGTGATTCCAACTATCCACATATAGACTGGGATCACTAAGCAAGCCACAACACTGTAACACAAAGGTTCCAAGAGTTCATACACTCAAATGCCATGGAACAACTGGTCACCATCCCACAAGTGGAGACAACATACTAGAACTCATCATCACGAACATGGGGTCACACTGTTCAACACCAGAAGTATACCCATCATTGGTGAGATCAGATCATGGACTACTCTCAGTGGGAGTCCACATCCCACACACACCCCAGATAGAAAAACAAACAGTGAAGACCTTCTCAAATGCCAACTTCACATTTCTAAGGACTGGTGTGGTCTCTTTCAAGGCCTCCAAGCCAGCGGACACCATTACCCAAGCCACTGTATCACTTACAAATGCCTTCTACCAGCACCTCCAGGACTGCATGGATCAGGCAATCCCAGACAAAACAAAGACTCTTTGTACCACAGGCAAGCATCCGGTCTGGTGGACCCTAGCCATAAACAAGCTCTACAACACAAGGAAGGAGCTACTACGAGATAGAGCGTAATCAGTAGGAGGGAAGACACCCCTGCTCATTGTGAGTAAGACACTGGGTTCCCCCATACAATCATCCGAGGCAAGTTTTGTGAGTAAACCCACTCAGGACTCAAGGGACAATCATGAGGCCTTTTTTACCTATGTTTGAAACCTGGGAAGGAACTCCCAGATATGCTCAGAATTAGTTCGGAATGATGTAGATATCACTGCACCTACAGACATTGCCAACATACTGGCTGTCAGGTTCAGTGCAGATTTCTCCCCCTCCCCCCAACTGGAGGAGTATCTACACCAGAGGATTGTAGCCCCCCAAACATCTCCAATGCTGGGGTGGGAACTGCTCTATCCAAGGCAGAAAACACTTTATCCATGGGACCAGATGGTGTCCCCAGTTGTGTGCTCCATGAACTCAATGAGTAATTACACCCGCAGTTAGGGCAGCTGTTTAATCTTAGCCTCACCTCAGGATATGTGCCCAAGGAGTGGCATACGGCAATGGTGGACCCACTTCACAAAGGAGGTGCCTCCACCAACCCCGGATACTACCATCCCATCAGCTTGACAAGCTTGTTCTGCTAAGCTATGGAGAGGATCATAATGGGAATTATAAATGAAGACATAGGGGACCTACAGACATTGGATCCAATCCACTTTGGCTTTGTCAAGGGCAGATCATGCCTTTTAAACTTGGTTGACTTTTTCAAGACAGTCACCCAGGCCATTGACGTGGGCAAGGCAGTCCACACAGCCTACCTTGACCTGGCAAAGGCTTTCGACACAATCCCCACTCAGGTATCATTCAAAACATCACCAGCTTAATTGTGAACCCATACATCACAGCATGGGTTGCAAACTGGCTAAGTGACAGCACACACAGGGTCAAAGTTGCTGGTGCCATGTCACACTCCAGAGCTGTCACAAGTGGTGTCCCACAGGGCTCAGTCCTGGGCCCACATTTGTTCAGCATCTACTTTTCAGAAGTACGAGCAAACACAGGAGGATTATGGCTGACAAAGTTTGAAGATGACTGCAAACTGGGAAGCATAGTTGGAAACCCATCTGACACAGACATCCTTCAGAAGGGTCTCATAGACACGGATAACTGGTGCCAGAGCCGTGGCCTTACATTAAACACTAAACAATGCATAGCCATACCCTTCAGGAAGAACAAGATTACCACTAGTTCCCATCTAGGTGGCAATCCTCTAAGCACAGAGGAGGTTATCAGGGACCTGGGCACCCAGGTTGACAGTAACCTTTTGTTTGACACTCACATTGCCAGGGTAGTTTGGAAGACGTTCTACATTGGCCACCTCATCATGCAGGGATTCACATCTAGATCAGGGGAGGTCATTGTTCCCCTGTACTCATCACTCATCAGACCAATGATTGCATACAATGCCCCATTCAGAATGTATCTGACCCAACACCTGCAGCAATTAGATGGGCCCACAAATTCCTTAACAGGAGGTGAAAGGGTCTCAAACATATTTCTTATGCTGCCCGACTGAAGGAATTCCTGCTGTATTCAGTTGCTTACCATCTGCTCAGAGGTGACCTGTGCCTGACATACAAGGCTATGTCCATCCCAGAATTACTGAACATGCTTCACCTCAAGACCTCTACATCCATCAGGACTACAAGGGCAGGAGACTTAAACCTCAACACAGATATTAATAGGATGTGCTGGAGGGACAGATTCATCACCCAGAGAGTCCCTATGCTGTGGAACAACATCCTGGTACATGTGAGGCTGAGCACCTCACTGGCTTTGTTCAAGTGAGATCTTGACCAATGGATTGGAGATTGCAGGTATACCCCGGGATAACCTCAGTATCACTGCTTGACAGAGGCACAGCAAAATAATGGGCATATTATCCATCGAATTGAATGGGTGGCAGAAGCCACAAAACTCTGGGCTAGGCTTATAAATGCCCTAGGGCAGATAGCCTAGTATGAACCTATGAACCTATGAACATAGGCCTGGGGCAGTTCCTGCTATTAGGACAGTGGTCTGCAGCAAGCTATATAGTAGTAGTCAGTTTTAGCCATTGGTTTTTGACCATGGCTATTCCATGTTGCTTCTTGTTGTGGTACAAACATGGGTGTGTGGTTATCTATGCCATTTATTGCTAGTCACCCTCATTTTTATCTGGTTCCATGTTTTTGCACATGTACATCACTGTATGAGGTGTAACCTGGTAGTGTCAGGGTGCTGCTGTGGGCTTTGACCCTGTTTTCTATTACAGCACTGATATCTACATTCTCTATACTGTGTGTGTTTACACTGCATGCATCTTGATGTTTATACTTCTGGCATTGGGTAGCATTACATCTAGGTTCCTATCCCTTGTGGTACCCATGAGGTGGGTTTGTGTTTTTGTGGTTTATGATTGTTGAGGGTGGATGTTAGTTGGGGTCCTCAGGTGTGCATATGGTACATGATATTACATTACTTAACACATGACATTCATGCCTCAGGTGGTGCTGCAGGGCCGCCTCTGTCAGATGCACATACTACACTCCCTGTACATGTTTGGAAGCAGGTTGTGTCATGTTAGGCATCCCTGTTACTGTATGAGTGAGTCAGAGCGGGTATCAGTCCCAGTGTTCCTACTGACCAAGTGTATGTGCTATGCGTTGCCTCTTTGCCAAGGCCAGGGCATACTGGGCACGCCTCCTTCTGCCTACTGGGACAAGGTCAGGTTGTTCCTCCTCCGAGTCACCTCCTGCCTGTGGTGGCCTTGGCAATGGTGGGGGGATGTTTGGCCCAGCCCTGTGCTGGTCCTGCTGCAGCTGTTTACGCAGGATCATATTATGTAGCATAGCACATATCATGATCATTTGGGTACATGTAGTTGGTGTGTACTGCAAGGCTCCACCAGATGTGTCCAGACACCGAAACCGTGTGACTTGAGCAGCCCAAACACACGCTCTATGACATTACGTGTTTGTGCGTGTGCCTCATTATGGCGTTCCTGTTCAGGTGTGTGTACATTTCTGATGGGTGTCATCAGCCACGGCTCAAGTGCATAACCTGCATCCCCCACTAGGTGTCCGTGTGGGAAGTCCCCATTGGCAAATGATTGGTACAGCTCGTCAGATGCCAGATATGGTAATCGTGGTAGCTCCCAGGGCAGCCAGCACACACATTCATTATTATGCCCTGGGCATCACACACGACCTGGCAGCTGATGGAGGGGTATCCCTTGCGGTTAATGTAGGCTCTACCTCGCTCACCGGCTGGTGCTTTGATGCGTATGTGCGTGCAGTCTATTGCACCCAGCACCTCAGGGTAACCCGCTATTTGCTGGAAGAGACGCATATTGCTGGCCATAACCTCACGGTCATTAGGGACATATATATGATCACCGACATGTGCTGACATGGCATCCAGGAACTGGTGCAGTACTCTGGAGGCTGATGCCTGTGATATCCCCATCATATCACCAGTTGGTCTCTGGAAGGTACCTGTTGCTAGTATTCTTAGGCCAACACATACCTTGGTTTCCACTGGGATGGGTTCCCTCTGTTGGTTCTGTGTGTGAGATGTGGCCTGCACAGCTCAACAATCTGCTGCAGAAGGTCTCTGTCCACTCTGTAGCACTCTACTATCTCCAGCTCATGTAACCCATGGTAGGTGACC
This sequence comes from Protopterus annectens, assembly GCF_019279795.1. Lineage (NCBI taxonomy): Eukaryota > Metazoa > Chordata > Ceratodontiformes > Protopteridae > Protopterus > Protopterus annectens. The sequence continues at coordinate 765,787,341 of NC_056750.1, forward strand.
CTGGGCCTGTATACTCTTCTCCTTCTCCTCACTCTGGGTTGTCTGTCAGCATCTGCATTGTCACCACCCTCAGCAATTCGCCTATGCCTGATTATAATAGCTATGGCAGCCCCTAGCATTTCTGCTCTGAGTTCAGCTTTTTTCAGTTTTCAATTCTGATAGCTTAGTTTCTGGCAGTATCTCTTGTGAGAAACAGCCTGCACTGCTCTTTGCAGTGTTTTAAGTGCTGGGTTGGGCTTCTAGTCTGCCAGTGTAATTGCCTGCTTCTAATTGTTTCCACCAATTAACTCCAGCAGTATCTTCTGGCAATTTCCCTGTATTTTAGTTGTTTCCTGTTTCCTCTCTGTTTCCTGAGGAGGAGCAATGTGCACACCAGCTTAAACACACTCACAGTCACTTAAACGCGCACACACCTCTACACGGTGTTACACGCGCGCACACATCCTTACACGGTGTGAGCTTGGCTGATTCATGTTAAAGCGCGCGCACACTGCCTTACAGACGTGCACGCCCACGCAAACCGTTGTAGACTCCCACATGTTGAACCTGCCTTACACACGCGTGCATGCACGTATTTCAAGAAACTTTGAGTGTAGGGATAGCGAAGACCCTCAATTTCTTGACTTTCCTAGTGTTCTGTTGGGACACACCTCCCTCCCTGATGTCTGTCTGTCATCTCTTACCTTACATTGCCCTCCAATCTGGTACACTTATTGCTATCCTTCCCACCCGTGATGTCACCTACCTCTTACTCTGTTCCTCCCCCTTCTCTAATTCTTACACTACTCAGAAAGTGCTCATTACCTATGTGGCAGTGTGATTCAGTATTGTAACCCTCATTTACATAGGATTGCCTAGTAATGACTATTTACATGTCTTACACGGAGCTTCCCCCCCTTGACAACCACTAAACGGAGGCCATATTGTTTTTAGTCTGCAAGTCCCTCCATTGACATTCCATGTAATACATAAATCCCACAATTGTGGGCTTATAAGCTTCGGTTTTCAGTTTTAGGTAGCGCACCCGTTTGCTGGTGTGCGCTGCAGTTAAACCCAGAAATCCCGTGAAAAAAAGTTATATAACTTATTTTTGCAACAGTTTTCATGCCAATGGCCACATATCTGGCCATTGGCATGCTTAATGAAACATATGCACCCTTTATTTGGAGCTGACATAGCTCCGTTTTTAATTTTGCAGAAATGCACTCAGTTGTCAGCTGAGTACATTTCTGCAGCTAACACGTCCGTTACACGGACTGGTTTCGGCTTCGTGGATCGCTCAAATACCTCATTTGCATACCTTTAAGCGGCAAATGAGGTATTGAGCATTTCCACGCCCAGTCCGTGTAAGAGACATGTTAGCTGTCTCTTACATGGAGATTTGGGCTGTTCCTGAATCGGGAGGCTTACACGGAGGCTTACACTACTCTTGAACTCCGTGTAAGCCTTCCTGAATCTGGCCCACACTTTATGAAAATGAAGTTAATTTTCACTTTTCTGTAACTATCTCAATATAAAACTGACATGGACTGAACTGCCTGGTCTTGAATAAAAGTTCACAATGGGATAATCAAAAAGTATCTAGCTTAAACTGTTGCAGAAATATTCTACGTTGTTTACAAAACTTAAGACAATTAGCATTTACTGTGCTTGTTGTAATTCATACAAATTCAGTTTAAGACTTTGGACCAGATTCAGAAAACTTTGCAACATCATGTTTAGCTAGTTAGTGCAATGAGCTGCCATGCACAAGATATGCACGATTCAGAAAAGCAGGCTCCAAGATGTAGGCAACCCAAGAAGCTAACGTCAATCACAATATATGCTAATGAGTGCGTAATGAGGTGTCATGTATGATAATGAGGAAAAACAAGAATGGCGCAGTGATTCAAAGTCATATAAATGCAGTGCAATGGAGCCATGCTCCCTGTATATTTGAATTTGGCTAGATGCTAGTGTTCATTTGTGTAACGTTTGCAGCTGCAGCAGATTTAGCAAATGAGTATTTGCAACAGGATGTTACTGCCATTGCTCTATGCAATGGTGTGCAACATCACCTTCAGAAGAAAAGGGTCATCCAACCAAGCTTAACATTTCATGGCTGGTGCCATACTGATAGGGACATGATTCCAGAAATTATGGACATGTGTCAGCCTTGTCTACAGACCCATGGGCATTATGTAGTACCAAGACCAGTGGTTACAAAGGTATGTGCAGCTTGATGTATATTTGAAACTTCCTGTCTTAAAGACAGAGACAATATCCTAAAGATATCACCATGACTCTCCCTATGAAAAGAAGTTTAGATAATTGATGGGTGGATGTATGCATATATGTAGTGATGTACAACATCGAGTAAAGATGAAACTCACCAAAAAGAGTGCGCACTCATCTCAAATTAGCACTGTTTTCAGTCTAAGAACAAACATGTTATTTTCTACTCAGAATGACTCTGTATGGCAGTTTCTCTGAAATCCAAAAGTTGGTGTTATTTCTCACAATAAGTAGAACTTCAGGAAAAAATTAAGCAAGCAGCATCCATAAATATCACAGAAAAGGAAGCTATAAAGTTATTTAATACCTTTAAGCTAACATAAGAGGTGAAAGATGTTAGCAGTCATGAGAAAGAAAATTTAAAACATACTGTGAACCAAAGAAAAAAGCTACCATTTGTAAGGCACTTATTCTTTACAAGTAATCAAAGGGGTCAAGAAACTCTAGATACTTATTCAGCTATATAAAGGAACTTAGTTAAAAGCTGTGGCTAAAACGTAAATGATTCAGTCATCAGAGAAAATTATGTGTTATTAAAATAATCAAGTGTAAGGTGCTCTATCATGAGAATCACAGCTGGTATTATTTAAAAAAACTGGATATGTGAAGAGTGATTAGGATTAAAAGCATGCAAATGAAAAGGTTTGACAAGGAATTGAAAGTGTGCAAGATTAAACCTGAGACTAATGAAGTAGTGAAAAATGAATGAATTACAAAAAGGGTGAGCTACATATTGAAGTGATAACACAGGATGCCAGCCAGTATCCAAGATAATGCCAGTAAGAAACCACACAGTCAGAAATACAGTAAAAACATGTAGTCAAGCAAAGTGGCTACCTCGTAGAATGAATCATTTTGAAAAAGTCTGTAAGAAAGTAAATATATTCATTTTTACTAGATGTGCATGCTGCTGAGCCTAAGGATGGAAAAATAACAATGGGTGCAGTAGAAATGCAGATGCATGTATAGAGAATGCTTGTAGGTCTGAAATGTGTACAGTTCAAGTCAAACTCTAAACTGGAACAGACAATAATATTTCATCAGAATCCCCATTTAAAGTACTGATGTTGCAAAGAGCTGTATGTAAATTAGCATGTACCTTACTGGCATATTCTAACAAAAATTAAATCATGGGAGTCAGGATCAGGATAAATATAGAAAATAAATTTATGCTTCAAGCTTTATCTTTGGGAAATAAAGTACCCAAGCTGATATACTAAAGTACTTGCCATGTGAAAGGCCCTGTGTTATGAACAGAATTCAGAATATATACTAAGAAGCAGTTCATAATGTCAGAAATTCATTTTTTTTACAATTCTTGAAAGATACTGCTAAGATTAGTCAGTCCATAGTTGAACTACATCTTTAAAAGCAAATAAGGTGCAATTTGACTGGAAATTTGAAGAATCAAACTCTGACTGGACGATAGCTGTGACACCTGTACACTGGCCCAGTAATCAAGGAACCTCAATCCCCATCACCAGCACCAGTGAGGGGCATGCACACTGGGAAGGATAACAAGTACACACACAGTAAAGTACAATTTCCCTTAAGAGCATACAGAGATCACAGTCAGTCTGAGGCTGGTTTCTCAATTTCTCTCCAGATCCCCAATAAGACTCCCCACTGGTACAACTATAGGGTACAGGTCTCAGCCTACTGGTCAAGCTAAAACCTCCAGCACCCTCTCTGTCCAACCAGTGCTTCATGTCCCTGCCTAAGTAGCTGACACACACACACTTTGAGATATGAGTTATATACAAACAGACACTCCTGGGGATGGCTGGCACAGGTTCTCCAGCTATGCCCCCTTCTGTGCCCAGGTTATAGGGTAGAAATCACTGTCACCAACCACTAATATCAGCTACTAATAAGGTCCTTACCAAAGGGTGTCCAATTTAACTGTGCAATATTATTATTATCCAATTAGTATGACGAACGGCAAGACTTATTGGAGTGGCTTGGACAGTATCACTATATACATGCAATGTACTATACAGCTTAAATTATCTTTGCACAAAACAGCCACAGTTGCAAGGTTTAAAAATATTTAATAATAAGTAATACACACACAAGACAAATCTCAATTCAACACAGTGCTAGTCAAGAGTTCAAACACAGGAACATGCTTAAAATAATACTGTAGAATAGTCTGACATAAATATAGAAAACAGCTAGTCTAATCTTACTATTTTCTATCTAATTCTAAGAGAAATAATAAAGTCTAAGATCCTACTTACATACAGAGGAAAGCAAAGGGAAATAGCTGATGAGTTGATGTGTTCAGGTTCAGACAAAATCCAAAATTCTCTCTCTTTCTCTCTGAGATCTCTTAAGCTGATAATATAGCACTGCTAAGTCACTTTAGATTACATCATTCTTGACACTTCTGATTTAGCTTCCCAGGCTAACAGAAACTCAAAATTTACATTTATTTTTGTAATGTGCACCCGCAGGAATCCACAGCAATAAAAGACATTATATATGTAAAATCTAGCAAATAACTTTGGTCTCAAAACAATAGAAGGAATTTTCTAGTCCAGACATCACAGCTTTGAGTTTGAGATCAAAAAGTCATACAATGCTTGGCTTATCATCTTTCTTCCATCAGAGTGCACTGTGGTTACATTTTTGAACCGCAGTACAACATAATAGTTTAATCATAACATATATATATATATTTACATTTGTAAAACCAGCCTGTGGATTATATTAATATTTACAAATCACACAGAATTATTTACAATATTCTATCTGGCTGGGCTGGCAGCCTTTCAGTTTTTCACAATAGCTTTCAGAAATATGCAGGCATATTTTGTGGATTAAGTAGTTTCCCAGGAAGTCATATGAAATTATTTAGAGTCACTACCAGTAATACACACAGTGAGGAAATGCCTTTAAAGAGAGAATAGAACAAGAGCTGAAAAGAAAGGAAAATCTTAATGTGGTTGTTAAACTGCTAGATCTGATGAATGGTTTAATTGCATAAGTTATCAGAGTTTCATAGTTAATTGTGAAGCAAAATGAGTTTAGGATTTACATAAACCTCTAACATCTAAATAAACTGATTAAGAAAAAAATGTCCACAGCAGATAGCTAAAGAAGTGGTTTCAACCATGCCCAGTGCTAAATATGTTTCTTCACTAGATGCAAAATGAGGCTTTTGGCAAATCAGAGTAGATGAGAATATCAAAGTAGCCAGATATCTATCTAAATTCAGTCCCACTTCATTTAACAACATTCTCGGTAATATTAACTAGACTATTCTCAAATTCCTCCTCTTAGATGAGGGTCTCCTGTATTTCAATACTACCTTTCTAGCAATAAAAATTAAAACACCAGGACTTGGAGACAGCTGTAGAATCCAGTATAAAAATCTTTATTCGACACAAGCACTTTTGTGGGTAACCCCACTTCTTCAGATGTCTAATACATTTTAAAAACAGCTCTTAGTTTAAATATCCTCTTGAGACACATGATTAAAGCCAACCAATACATTGTTCTGGTGTGAACAAGCAAATTTAAAGCAACATCCTATAGCCGTGGTGGTACAGCGGTAGCGTTGTTGCCTTACAGCAAGAGGTTCTCCTGTTCAATTCTTGGCTGGTGTGCCTTCTGTGTGGAGTCTGCATGTCCTCCCCACGGTTGAGTGGCCTCCAAAAGACATGCGTGAATGGGAGTGCCTTTGCTGAAGGTTGGGCTTCGAGCTGGCAACTCGACACCATAAAAAAAAATCTACTGCCAATCATTAGCGGACCGGAGTTCCTCTGTGGCGACCCCAAACCAGGACAAAGCCTTAAAGACAAACAAACTACAAGGTACATGCCATTAACTGAACTAGAAATCTGAATGTATATGTATACACTTCTAAAAGCCTATTTATAAAGTATCTAGATTCAAATTTCGATAACATTTCAGTTTACAGTCACAAGCACAGAATATAGCTGCACATATTTACATTTTCACTTAGGACATTTCAATTCACAAACAAAGAATATATCTGCACGTTTGCATTTTCCTCTTATGTTTATAACATTTCAGTTTGCAATCACAAGCACAGAATATAACTGCACTTATTAACATTCTCCACTTCTGTTCTCCAGAACACATACACACCTGTAACAAGAAATCAGTAATTTACCATACAAACAACTCCACAGCACAGCTTCCCTAAAAAGCTGCCTAAGCTTTCACTTAGGACATTTCTATTTACAATCACAAGCGAAGAATATACCTGCACATGTTTATATTTTCCTTTGATGTTCTCCAAAACAAATACAAACCTGTAACAAGAAGTCAGTTATTTATCATACAAACAATTCCACAGCACATCTTACCTAAAACGGTGCCTAGACTTTAACTTAGAATGCAAGGGTATATATATTAATTTAATCCATTACCTCTATCAGCCTTAATCTTAATATCCACTTAGCTTCAAGTTCTTCAGTGATGTTCCGTAGATCCCCCCTCTTATTCTCTCATATCTTCTCGCTATAACTATGTTCCATGTCATATAGTGTGTCTGGCCAAGGCATTCACTTTGTTCTTTTTATGGATGGCATAAATGTGTTCACTTATTCTTTCCTTCAGAGACCTGTCTGTCTTCCCTACATAGAAACTACGGCACACCATGCAATGGGCCAAGTAGACTAAATGCTCTGTTTCACCGGTGGCATTGATGTCAAACTCATATGTCTTTAACTGATCTGGATGTTCAAACTTAGAGATACTGTCTCTATATATTTACAAAAATTACATCTGCCATATTTTTGTACCTTTCTCTATAGCTGACCTTATAGGGCCATGCTTCCTATCATTGACCTTAGGTTGACATAACTGTCTCTTCAAAGATTTATAGTTCTTCAGTGAATACTTGGGGTTCACATCTATCAGACTATGAATGCTCATATCTAGTCTCAATATATTCCAATGTTTCTGTATCACATTCTTATACCTCTAAGCATCTTTAGAGCGGTAAAATTATATTCTAGTTTGTTTATTTTCTCTAATATTATCTGTCTGCCCATCATTGTGTACTTCTCTAAAGTATTCACCCCTAGAGAAGTATGGGTTAGCCTTTAAGCATCTCTGTTTACTCACTTCCTTAATGCTGCTCTAAAGAAAATTGATATGATACCCTCTTTCTAATAAATCACTGCTAGTTTGCTCAGCTTGATGAACAAAACCTTCATCTGTCACATTCAGTCTTGATGCTCTATAAAAATGGTTCTGAATGACATTTTGAAAAATATATGGGGGGTGCATACTATCTTTAGCTAATAAATGGTTTACATGGCATTCTTTCTTGTGAAGACGAGTGACCACAGTGCCATAATTTTTCTTTTCAACACTAACGTCTAAGAAATTTACTGTTTTCATAGAATATGTATGTGTAAACTTAAAAAATATAGAGGATTGATTAATGTATTGTGCAAACTCCTTCAGTTCTTCAGTGATTCCTCTCCACAAAATGAAGAGGTCATCCACAAACCTCCTCAAAAAATAAACTCTGTCTGCATAGGGACCCTTCAATATAAAGTTGGTTTCCCAAACTGCCATTACAGCATTGGCACAGCTATTGGCACACAAGGTGTCCATAGCTATGCCATTAGACTGTCAATAATGATCTCCCCTGAAAACAAAGACACTGTTCTCTAATGCAATGCATAAAAGCTGACTAACTTGCTCTCTGGTATGTGAATCCACCATGAACATCTCCCTTAAAAAAGTACAGATGCTATCTTTTCCTACATCGTTCGGTATCACTGTAAATAAAGACACCACATCAAGGGTTACCATATATGTCTTCTGCATCACTTCAAAGTCTTGTGTATACTTGAACAAGTCAGTCAAAAAATGTTCTGTATCTCTTAGAATATGCTGTATGTTGTTAATCTTAGGTCTCAAGAATTTCTCTAAGTATATTGAGAATGGTTCTGTGCACCAATTCCTTCCAGATACTATTGGGTGCATGGGGAGACACCTTACACTTTTATGAATTTTAGGTAGCCCATGTATAACCGGGGTGGTGGGATGCTCTACAACAAAATAATCTAACATAACTTTACTAATCAGCCCATTCAGCCATATCTCCCTTAATTTAGTGACTACCTTACTGGACATCTGTTTAACTTGATAAACTTTAATTTTCACATAAGATTTACTGTCATTCAACATTTCATGCACCATTCTATTGTATGCAACTGTATTCAGCACTAAAATAGGACCGCCTTTATCAGCAGGTCTTATAACAATGTCTTCATTCTTTTGCAGATTTTTCAAGGCAGGATGTTCTTACTTGCTTAAATGAAATCCAGGTTTATTCCTATTATGACTTTCAGCAGCTATCTTGTGAACATCATCTATGGAGTTGCTCAAAGGCATTTAACAAAGGATTTAGTTGTGGCACATACAGACTAGGTTTCCTAAAAATATTAACACTGGTATTATTAACATTTTTAGCTTCATTATGTAACAATTTCAACATCACATATCTAGTAAAACACTTGATATCAAAAATAGCATCTAACAGTACCTTGTAGGAATATATGTGTGTCCTTTTTGTAAAACATTAAGTTCATTCTCTTTAAAACATAGTCATTAAGATTCCACACTAGTCTTCCTTGAAGAAGGCCTTCTTTATATTCCCCTGGTTCATCATTTGGTCGTCTGTCTTTATCTTCTGTTGAGTTCTGCTCCTTCCTCTCAGGTGCTGGTCTTTCACCCTGTTTAAATCCCTCACAGGAAAAGGAAGGGACAGCTGACATTATCCACAAAAGAGCTTGTGTCGAATAAAGATTTTTATACTGGATTCTACAGCCATCTCCAAGTCCTGGTGTTTTGCTTTTTATTCTGTATCTGCTTTGTGCAGGACAAGTGAGTTCTAAAGCTTTGGCGGCAGTCTTGTGTTTTTGCACCTTTCTAGCAATATTAAATAGCCTAGCCCCCACTAGAAACAAAAGGATCAAAACTAGCCATGCCCCCTGGTTAACAAAAGCCACTGCTACACCCCCGGTTAACAAAAGCCACTAAAGGTACCATGAATAACAGGGACAAAGCATGGAAATGCTGGCTTACGTCTAATAACAACACAGACCTTATGCTTTATAGACAGCTCCACAACTAAGTTAAAAAAACTAATCTCCATTAGCATCCTTATTAAAAGATCTATACAAGAATCTCATGTCCCTGGCCTTTGAAAAAAAAGCTATCATCCTACTACTTCACAAAAGTGGCTCCTCTAATGATATCTTTAATTTCCATTCTATCGCTATACTTTCCCCATCTCCAAAATTCTTGAAAAATGTGTACAAAAACAACTACCTGCTTCAACACAACATTCTTTCTCTTACACAGCATGGGTTCCAGCCATGTCATAGTACTATTTATGCATTACTTGCCTTCCTAGACTCAGTAAATAAGGCCCACGACTCAGGAAATTTTATCTCTGCCCCTTATTTGGACTTATCAAAAGCTTTTGATACTATCTCTCACCCCTTACTCCTATCCCAGCTCTCTAAAATAGGTCTATCCCCCCACTCCATTAACTGGTTCAAAAGCTATCTTTCCAAAAGGGAGCCTGCCATTAGATGGGAAAATTCAATTTCAGTCTTTATACATAACCCCCCAGGTGCACCACGAGGCTCTATGTTAGGCCCTATTCCATTCAATATTTTTATTAATAACCTCCACCAAGTTATCAAACAGGGCTCACTTTTCCAGTATGCAGATGACTCTACTATTGTCTGTTCAGCCCCAAACACAAATACTCTCAGGCATTCCACCGAAGCAGCCTTTCTCACTGTGGAAAAATGGCTTCTTGAAAATCACCTCTCCTTAAATCCCCAAAAAACTAAACTCATGATATTTACCCCCAAGAAAAATTCACCAATTAATAAAGACACCTTTGATATTTTCTCTCTCAACTCAACCAGGATTGAGTTAGTTACAAATACCAAACTGCTGGGCATTATAACTGATGAAAACCTCAAATTCGACCTTCACATTCAAAACAATATCAACAAAACACATAAAAAACTCGGGCTTCTATACAGGCATAACAAGTTTCTCTCTCTCTCCTCCAAACATACCTTAGCTCTTTCCTACCTCTTGCCATCTCTCACTTATGGTGCTCCCATCCTAACCAACCTACAATTGCCTTTGTTAGCAAAACTAGAGTCTTGCTATGACAAAATTGCTAAATTCGGAACTAACAGCCATCACTCTTCTCATCACTGTCTAGCCCTAATAGAACTACAATGTCTAGAACTCCCTCACTATCTACTTCTCCTACAGTTCACTACCACACATAAACTGATTTAAAAGCCCCAAGACTGCCCTGCCCTTAGCTCCATCCTCACTCTATACAACCCACTTAGAACTCTATGATCTGAACACCAGTTTCTTCTCCAAACTCATAAACCAAAACTATCAGCAGGGAAATTCTTGTAATCATGGAATGTTGCCAAAACCTGGAACAACCTTCCTCTCTCTGTACATCTACAGCAGTCCCCCACCATCTTTAAAAGCACTTTACATAGCCACCTTCTCTCCAAGTGGTTATCTAACTGTGGTGTTGCACAAACTGCCATCACCTAACCTCTTCCCACAAAAACCTAGACCTTATCTTCCTTCTCCTCTCCACTATCTCCATTTCCCTTATCTCCCTTTCTTCTTTCTACTTCTCTATCTGACAAACCCTCCTCCCCCTCTTTCCTCCATTTCCCTATTCTACATTATCCACCAAGTCTACTCAGTTTCTCGTTCCATGTCTGTCTACAACTAGCTCCTTCCTGGTATTTTATTACTTCATTCCTTAATTTCTCCCTCTCCTGACTCTTTATATTTCCCGATTTTAATATAATTCACATGTATTCCATGTATTTTTATTTTTCTCTGCAGACTCTTTCTAGTAAGAATCTATTTATATTGTTTATTGGTTTAAGCATTAACCCAATTTTTGTAATTATTTATTGTGATGTTCTTAAAAGTTGTAATATGTACCAATTTCTGTACTGGAGCTCTTCTCCCTAGGCCTCCACTGAAAATGGGCTATCTTGGCCCAGTGGACTTTCTCGGTAAATAAATGCCAACAATTACATAAAATAATGATGCTAGTTCAAAGTCATGCACTTTCAATATCAGACTGGGAAGATATGTCTTTCTCAGAATGTCAGTTTGTATTTCTCCAGCACAAGAATTATTTCAGAGAACTACTGCACAAGTAATATAACACTTAGATCATATGGTCAACATAATATATAATTTGCTTGAATGGGAACTACCAAACTGGATATAATGTAACACTAAGAAAGCTGTTAGTTTAAGGCAGAAAGGTTTAAATTTGTGTAAGAGCAAATATCAGGTATATGTGACAAAGTTCCAATATATGGGCTATAGTTTGATGTTGGAATGTTTGAATCTAGATTTGACTACAGTCAGTGTCATAGTAAATATACAGAAACAAGAAGAACAATTAGCTCTTATGAAATTTCTTGGAATTACACAATATCTGTAGAAGTACATAACCAGCTTATAAGATATTATTGGGAAACTGAGGAAATTGCTACAGCTTGATTTTGATTAAGAAAGGCGTATGTAACAGAAGAACAAACAATGTATGTACACACAGAAAAAGAGGGTTCCCCCAACTTATAAACTTCAGGATAGTAGCCTCCTCTTTTGTAAATTTCTAGATCTGACATTGAATATGTTCAAGACAATACAGAAAATGTGGATGTGATATAATTACACAAATGCATGGATTTAATGGAATGTACCAATGATCCTGGGACCTCCTAATGTTCCCAAAAGGCATTCCAAGGTATATGGCCATATCAAGGACTAACCACATCAGAGATAGCAAACATAAAAAGGTAATGGAAATGTGGAGTTGCAAAAACAGGCAAGTTTATCTCAGTATTTCAACTATTCATGGCAAATAGGAAAGGTAGGTTGGGGTGAGTGGCAGTGTTTACAAAGAATAAGAATACATGGTAGATGAAACAGATGTTGAGTAACATAAATGGTAAATAAAATGTAGACGGCATTGACAGAGCCTGTAAAATCTAGAAGCTTAGTAAGTAATATTTAAGGGGAAAGGAGGAAGAACCTGTGGATAAATGATAATTACTGACTCCTAGATGCTTTACATAAATTTAATGAAATGGTGAATGGTGCAGTAAAGGCATGGCAAAGTGGTATGAAGATGAAGATTAAAGTGGATGTTTACATCTTCTTGAAGTACAATGGAGATTTATGACATTTAGGGATAGAAGGGAGAATGGCATTATTTAGATTTTGAGCCATGGAAGACATGCATAAAAAACATTAGGAAGGGTAGGATACATGATGCAATACTCTGTAGAGCAGAGAATGTACAGATGGTTTTGAAGAGAGCACTTCTGAGGAACTCCAGCTGTACTGCAGTGTCATTCACTATCGGTACAAAACAGACCAAATTGTTAGGGATGCATCCCTTGTCAGCTGACTACAGGAAGACTAGCACGTTTCTTAGTAGCCGGACTTTTCTGGCATATTAAACTCCTGTACTACTACCTGTGTAATATACCCTACACACATAATTAAAGTCAATTCATAGGTTTATAGGTAGATACTAGGCTATCAGCCCTGGGGCCTATATAAACCTAGCCAAAAAAGATTCCCTGGCTTTCGCCACCCAAGAAAATTATTTTCCTGTGCCTCTGTCGAGCAGTGCCACAAACGTGATCCCTGGGGTAAATTTTCTATTTCCCATCCAGGCATCAAAATTTTTCTTAAAGAGGGCCAATTAGGAGCTTTGCTTGACATGAATGGGTAGTTTGTTCAGAGTATGGGAAGTCTCTGGGACAGGAATCTATCCCTCCAGCATGTTCTGTTTATTGTGGTGACAAGGTTTAGGTCCCTGGAACATGTGGTATGGAGAGATTGGGATTTCTTTAAGTGTAGCATGTCCAACAGCTCTGGGTTTGACATAGTTTTGTATGTTAGGCAAAGATTTCCTCTGAGTAGGTGATATGTGACGGAGTAGAGCAGGAGTTTTTTGAGATGGTCTGCGTATGGCATCTGTTTGAGGCGAGTAATCCTCTTAGTGAGGTATTTCTGTGGTCTTTCCAATTGTTGTAGGTGTCTTAAGAGATACATGCCAAATGGGGCATTGCACTCTATAATGGGTCTGATGAGGGATGAGTAGAGAGGAACAATGACCTTCTTTTTTCTAGAGAACCCTTTTGTGATGAGGTATGCCATGTAGAAAGATTTCCTGACTACTGTGGCAATGTGGTTATCAAAGGAGTGACTACTGTCCATCTGTGTCCCAAAGTCCCTTATCACACTTGCAGTGTATAGTGAGCTTCCGCCTATGTGGTAGTTCATGGGTACCAAGTTTTCCCAAAAGGGATGACAGTGCACTTCTTGGCATTGAGCTTGAGGCCATGACTTTGACACCAAGCATCTGTCTCTGTGAGGCCCTTTTGTAGAATGTCTACATCATTAGGTGATTCTATTATGGCTCCTAGTTTGCAGTCATCTGCGAACTTTGTTTGGAAAAAATATCACCCCCTCAAATCCTTTACTATTACTATCCATTTTTGAGAAACCCTAATTGTTTTTGGCTGGCTGGGTTCCCGAATAGAAAAGGTTTTATCTCAAAAATAGATTTTTAAATTCTCATAGTATTTTTTGGAAATCAGAGTGGAATAATTATCTCTACATCATCCTTAGATTGCAATCCTAGACTGAAAAGAATTTTGAATTTAATTAAAAAATTATTTTAATGCTGTTTTCTAATAAGTAAGTTAAATGTCCTCTAGTTGAAATCAACTCAAGGCCCCACAAAGTTCTCATGGCATATTATGTAAGTAGATTGCCAGACATTTCTTATGCACAGATAGTGCTGCTTCCCAGTTGTACCCCAACAAGGTTTCAAACCCAGGTCTATCAATTGGTAATAGAGGTTCTCCTGTTCGATTCTCGGCTTGGCTTGGGAGTGCCTTCTGTGTGGAGTCTGCATGGCCTCCCCGCGGTTAGGTAGGATTCAAAAGACATGCGTGCATAAATGGGCATGCCTTCGCTGAAGGTTGGGCGCCGAGCTGGCACCTTGGTGTTTCGTAAAAATCTACTGCCAATCATTAGCAGACCGGAGTTCCGCTGTGGTGACCCCTTACTGAGAAAAAACGAAAGACAAACAACTACAGCAATCTCTATGCTACTGGGCTGGGGTCTGTTTTGTATCCTACAACAGTATTTAAACAGAGAGAGAAACTGTCAGTTTTATACAGAAATTCATATTATTTTTAGTTTAGATGTCACAAAATCATTATATATTTATGTTTACATTTCTGTAACATTGTTTAGTGACCTGAAAGGAACATATAGCTACATTTTTGCTTTACACTTGTTTAACCTCACTATTTAGGAAATATTCCAGTTTGCTATGTTCTTATGGCCATTTTGCCCTTAATTTGATCTTGCATATAAATGATGGTATTTATGAACTGCAAACAGATTATCTTACATTTTCTTGGGCAAGGTATTTGGATATTCACTGTTATATAATACATTCCAGCAGCTAATAGCACTAAAATTAAGGAAACCACAATAACTTGACTGTGCAAATGATTGTTTTCATTTTTCAAAATTGTGTTTTTGTTATCATGTTTAAAATAGAAAATATCACTTCTGATAGTATTATTTAGTCCTGATTATTCTAACAACTATTATTTTTGTTTGGATAAATTGCCAACACAACAGATATATGACTCCAATATTCTCTGAGTTTGTTAACCAGAGTACAGCATGTATGAAATTATTGTGAAATGAATGGCATAAAAGGATCTACTTAATGTGATTGCAACAGAACTTGCGAAAGTCTGACATACTTTTCACACTTTCTCACTGCCCAGTCTGACTAATACCACATATAAAGCATTTCTGCAGGGAGGCGATACCCCTTTCTTCATAGGTTCATACTAGGCTATCTGCCCTAGGGCATTTATAAGCCTAGCCAGAATGTGTTTGGCTTTCGCCACCCATTTTAAATTTATTTTGCTATGCCCTTTTTTGAGGTTAGTATACTGTGCCTCTGTCTAACAGTGACACAGAAGTGATACCCGGGGTAAACCTATGATCTCCCATCCACTCATCAAGATTCCTCTTGAAGAGAGTCAATGAGGGACTCTGCCTAACCTGGACTGGGATTTTATTCCAGAGTGAAGGGAGCCTCTGGGTTATGAATCTGTCCCTCCAGCATGTCCTATTTATTTCAGTGCTGAGGTTCAAGTCTCTCAAGTGCGTAGCTCGATGGGATTTGGATTTTCTGAGGTGCAGCATGTCCATTAATTCCGGGTTGGATATGGCTTTATATGTCAGGCACAGATTGCCTCTGAACAGGCAGTATGCCACTGAGTAGAGCTGGAGTTTCTTTAACCGGGCAGCATATGGCATCTGTTTGAGCCCTTTGATCCTCTTGGTGAGGTACTTTTGGGGTCTTTCCAGTTGCTGCAGGTGTCTGGTAAGGTACATCCCAAAAGGGGCATTGTACTCAATTATGGGCCTGATGAGGGATGAGTAAAGAGGCACGATGACCTCCCCTGATCTAGATGTGAATCCCTTCATGATTAGGTGGGCTATATAAAATGTTTTTCTAACCACTTTGGCCACGTGGTTGTCAAATGAGAGATTGCTATCAACTTGGTTCCCCAGGTCCCTAATTACTTCTTCTGTACTTAATGGATTACCACCTATGTGGTAATTTGTGGGCACTTTGTTTTGCCAAAGGGATGACTATACACTTTTTGGCATTTAGCTTGAGGACATGGCTCTGGCACCAGTTGTCTGTTTCTATGAGGCCCTTTTGGAGGATGCTTGTGTCAGCTGGAGAGTCGATTATGGCACCCAGTTTGCAGTCATCTGCGAACTTGGTCAGCCACAGTCCTTCCGTGTTGGCCTGTACCTCCGAGAAATATATACCGAACAAGAGAGGTTCCAGGAATGAGCCTTGTGGGACACCACTTGTAACTGGTTTGGAGTCTGATATGGCACCAGCAATTCTAACCATGTGGGTTCTGTCCTTGAGCCAGTTTGCAATCCATCTAGTGACATAGGGGTTTATGTTGTCACTAGATGGATTGCAATTCTAACCATGTGGGTTCTGTCCTTGAGCCAGTTTGCAATCCATCTAGTGACATAGGGGTTTATATTTAAGCTGGTGATCTTATCTATAATGCCTGAGTGGGGTATTGTATCGAAGGCTTTTGTGAGGTCCAGGTAGGCTGTGTGGACCACCTTCCCCTAGTCAATGGCCTTGGTGACTGTTTCAAAGAAATCAACCAGGTTTAAGAGGCAGGATCTGCCCTTAACAAAGCTGAACTGGGTAGGATCCAGTGTCTGTAGGTCCCCAATATCTTTATTTATGAGGTCTATGATGATCCTTTCCATAGCTTTGCAGACCAAGCTAGTCAGGCTTATGGGGCGATAGTTTCCAGGATCCATTGAGGCACCACCTTTATGGAGAGGGACCACTGTTGCTGTACGCCACTCTTTGGGCACATATCCTGTAGTAAGGCTGAGATTGAACAGTAGTTTTATGTTTGGGTTTAGCATTTCTTGGAGTTCATGTAGGACACAGCCCGGGACACCGTCTGGTCCCATTGATGCTGTGTTTTTTGCTTTGGAGAGGGTGGCTCTTACCTGAGCATCTGAGATGTCAGGGGGGCAGCACTCTGCTGGGATAGATATTTGCCCTTTTGGTGAGAAGGGGGGGGGAGTTTGCGCTGAACCTGTCAGCTAGGATGTTGGCAATGTCTGTGGGGTCGGTGTATTTTTTGTCATTTTGGACTAATTCTGAGCATATCTGGGAATTACCACCCAGGTTCCTAACATAACTAAAGAAAGCCTTGTGATTATCCTTAGTGTCCTGTGCAATTTTTCTCTCGAAGCTGGCCTTAGGCAATTTTATGAGTGCCTGTAGTTTTTTGCTAATACTGATCAGTGATGCCTTCCCTTTTTGGGATTTTGCTCTATCATTTAGTAGCTTCCTCCTTCTATTGTATAGTTTGTTTATGGCTGGGGTCCACCAGACAGGACGTCTGCCTTTGGAGGATTGGGTCTTGGTTTTATTTGGGATCGCATGATCCATGCATTCCTGAAGGTGTTCATAGAATGCATTTATAAAGGATTTTGTGGTCTGGGCCGTATTTTCCACAGGCGTGGGAGCATTGAAGGATTCCACCTCGGTTTTGAGGAGTGTGAAATTTGCTTTAGAGAAGTTTTTCACTGTGGTTTTCTGGGCATGGGGTGGGGTCGGGATGTGAATATCCAGTGATATTAGTTTATGGTCTGATCTTACCAGTGAGGGATACACTTCTGGTCTGGAGCATAGAGTCCCCATGTTGGTGATGATCAGGTCCAGTATGTTTTCCCCTCTTGTGGGAGTGGTAACAAGTTGTTTCATAGCATTTGAGTTTATAAATTCTAGGAACCTTTGGGCTAGGGTGTTGGAGCTAGAGTAATGCTCCCAGTCAATGTTTGGGTAGTTGAAGTCGCCCAATATAATGGTGTTTGTTGAGACCTTCATATTTTCCAGTGTTCTCAGGAAGGCCGAGTGGGGTTCCTGGGTTTGGGAGGGTGGTCTGTAGCAGGCTATAAATTGGAAGGCAGTTTTACCCACTGTTAGTTGCACATGGATAGTCTCTGATGCTTTGTGCTTTGCCACCAACCTGGAGGTGTGGGTATCTTTGATGAATATCGATACTCCCCCTCCTTTTGTGGTTCGGTCCAAGTTTTGGGGCCAAAAAGCATGGTATGAGGTATAACCTGGTAGTGCTGGGGTGCTCTCGGGAGCCCTGAACCAGGTTTCTGTTACTGCACAGATATCGATGTTCTCCATGCTAAGGAGAGTTTCGAGTGTGTGCATCTTGAGGTTTAGACTTCTGGCGTTGAGTAGCATTACTCTTAGTTTCTTATCCCTTGTGATACCTATGGAGGTGGGTTTGTCTTTGAGCCTTGCCTAAAAAAGGCACTATGGGGGTAGCAAGAGCCTTTGCCAATATCCGAAAGCCCAGGGTGACAGGTGCAAGCCGTCCCTAGCGAAGCATCGTGGCTTGTCGAGCATATCATCCCAAGCTGACAGGCATTGGATCCCCTTTGAATGACACCTGTACTTAAGCCAGTTGTTGAAATTGATCATCTTGTCTTCATATTGTGGCATCATTCTTGGTGAGGGTAAGATGCTACTCAAGGTCAGGGTCATACCGGCCTGGGCTACATGCTCAGAGAGCTCCTCTATGTCTCTTTTCATGTAGTCCAGGGAGGTACGTCTCAGGTCATTCACACCAGCATGGACAATGACTGAGTCATATTTGTACTTGCCTTGGAGTGACCTGAGTGCTTGTGTTATGTGGCGGATCCTAGCGCCCGACAGGCTGCTCACCGTGACCCTCTCCTTGTTCAGCCTGGTGAGCAGGACGTCAGTGTGCCTGACGATAGAGTCACCTATTACAAGTGTATCAGGTGTGTTGTTTAGTCTTAAGGGCTGTGACTTTCCTCAATATGGTTGCCTTGCTCGATATTCCTAATCTCTATATGTGTTACCTCTGAGATTGCACCAACTCAGAAAAATTAGAAATGCACTGTTCACTTTCCTCAGAGAGGGTGTGAACATGGAGTTAATATATTTAGAGAATGGGTATGCATGTGGGGGTGGTGGCAAATCCATATCAGCCAATAAAAAGGGTCGCAGACATCAATATTTTGTAATGTATGTTAACAGTCTCCTGATAGATTGTGGACAATACATTAGAGCAGACCCCCTCCCCAAAACTGACCAGCTTAATGGCTATGCAGGCCCTTGGGTGATCCCTGCAATATATGGCAATATTTCTGAACCAGGCTGAAATTTTTTAGAAAAAAATCTCAGAAAATGTGTTATGATGTTCAATTACAGAATGCAGTCATTTCAGAGATTTTAGGAATAAAGACATCCACACAATCTCATCTTTATGTAATGGACTCTATTTCATTTGCGTCAGTATTAGGATGATAATATATTTTTATTGAAAGAAAATATTACTTCTAAGAAGAATTATATGTATCTGATAATCTTATTGCAAGACCATCTCAATACAACCACCCTGAACAAAAGCAATACCTCCATACATTACAGAAATTGAATGTAATACTACTTGGAAAATTGTGACAGTGAAATGATTTACAGGCAAACATTCAGTACCTACATGTATCAAGCAGTATCTCAGTCACACTCAAAGAGCTCTTAGTAATAAATTAAGGGAATTGTGCATGGTGCCTCAGGTATGTATTTAAGACCACCTTTTTACTCTTAAGGACTTAGAAATGAGCTCAGCACTGAAATTAGGTGGTCCATTTTCTTCAGACCTGCATATGGATTTTTGATAGTGACATTTTTCCAGTGACAGAAAATATTACTTTTATGGATATATATGATTTTTTACTTATAATGTAAAACCAGCTCATTGCAGATATTTATTGCATTTCTTTTCTAATATACTCACCCCAGTGGAATTTGTATAATCTAATATGGCACAATGGCAGTGGAATGTCTGCAAGACAAATTTGGTGCATACATGAAAGAGTTGAGATATCACTTACCCTTTCACATTCCTTAGTAAAACACTGATGTTATTATCCAGAAATCCTTAATGATATACTACTCATCTAATTCTGTCTTTATATCTTTAAATATTAAATTTGGTTTTGTACTGAAGTGGACGCCAGAATTTTGCCCTTATCACAGGTATTTTTGGTAGTGACAAGGCCACCTGTATGGAAAATGCATATGACTACTTCTTCTTCTTTCAGCTTTTCCCGGTTAGGGGTCGCCACAGCGGATCACCTGTCCGTTCATGATTGGCAGTGGAGTTTTACAGTGTCGAGTTGCTAGCCCGGCGCCCAACCTTCCACAGAAGGCACACACGCACGCACGTACTCACGCCTAGGGCCAATTTAGAGTGTCCAATCCACCTACAGCATGTCTTTGGGATGTGAGAGGAAACTGGAGCACCCAGAGGAAACCCACATGACCACAGGGAGGACATGCAGACTCCGCACAGAAGGCACCCCAGCCGAGGATCGAACCAGAGAACCTCTTGCTGTGAGGCGGCAATGCTAACTGCTGCACTACTGCGGCCACACGGAAAATGCATATGACTATTACTTTTAATATAATAGCAGCAAAGCAGAGATATGTTCTAAATTACAGCACACCACTAAGTTCCACGACAACACAATTTTTGAGGAGTTTGTGACTGAATAATGAATCCTCCAATTTTTCTTAATATCTTGTTTAATGAAGTACTAAAATGTATGATAGCGTGTACTGAACTTTAAAAAGAGATATTTTATGCTGCATTTTATTCATTCAGTTAAAATGTTTTCAATTTTAGTCCAGCTTCACTGTTTTGAGCTCATTTTTACAACAACATTTATAGGGATGTAGAATCAGTATTATGCAAAATCATGCCAAATAAGAGTTTTTGCTACTACACCCCACAGACTGAAGGATTTTCCACCACACTCCTTTATAAATTACTCACATTCCAAGGTTGCATGGCCTTGGACATGACTGTAATACTCCTATTCCTTTAATCAAACGTATTACTATTTCTTTAATCAAAGCATTGTAGCTGCAATAATCTTCAATATCATGCAAGCTCAAAAATGAAGACAAGGTGAATGAAGCCCTTGCATCTGGCAGGTGCAGGCGGGGCTCAATGAAGCCCTCACATCTGGCAGGTGCAGGCGGGGCTCAATAAAGCCCTCACATCTGGCAGGTGCAGGCAGGGCTTGCCTCCTTGCAGAATAGTTTATGAAGTAACTGATGTAATTTGCAGTGACCATGTTTTGCTGTCAGTGTCAGTTTGGTCTTCCTTTTATACCTTTCAGTTTATCAGAGACAAACAAATGTTTGGAATATTCTGATGTGTATCATTTTGTCAGTTACATATCTCAACAACTGGACAGCATAGTAATTAATGTTGCTGCCTCTTAGACCTGGGCTCACCAGTTTGGTTTCTAGTTGGGGTGCCTTCAGTGCATCTTCTGGATGTCATCTTTGTATCCGCTTTGTCTCTTTGGCAGGTTGCTCCTTTCTTCCTGTATCCCAAAGCCATGCCATTAAGTGAATATGGGGTCTTCTAAAAATGTCCACAGTTGTACATGCAATGTTTGAGAATGAACATGTGCAGATGCTAATGTGTGTATGTACGTATGCGTGCGAGCAAGCATGTGTTCTGTAATGGATTAGTATTCATCCAGGTATATTTCTATGCCTTATGCACACTGATTTCCTGGAAAGGATCCAGGTCCCATATGCTCCCAATTAGGATAAAATAGTTATCATAAAATAAAATAAATAAATGTTATCTCAGCAGCCATAAATCCCATTTAGCAAAATATGGGTATAACACCTATCCTGTGAAACCTAAAACATCTTGTTTGCAATTTGATCTGAAGAGAGATGCAGTAGAGTTATAATGTAAATCATTGGACTTAATAGAGGAACATTTGCTCAGGGATAATTTGCCTGATAATTTACTGAAATGCTGACACCACTGGTAGTTGTTTTGACTTAGACTTGCTCTTACCTCAGATTAGGAAAACATTCCACTTCAAAATATAAAATAAGAGATTGTGTCAAGGACTTTCATCCCATCTATATATCTCTTTAGTTTATAACTACGTTTTTGTTCTAATTAAGGTAAGTGCAATCTGAGGAACTATTATCAGTGAACTTGTATGATGAGAGTACAATGATACATCTCTGTTACATCTGATAGCAACACAAAATGAAATATCTGTTGAAAAATCCATCAGAGTTTTCCTAACAATGAGCATAGTCTACCTTCTGTAAGTAAAAAGGGGTACATGTTTATATAACTTGCTTATTATTAGAGCAAAGATGAGACATGAAACCTCTGGATCACATAATCACGTTAATGAAATCTTGTCAATAATCAAAGTCATGGAGAATGGTCTGCTCCTATGTAGAATATACGGGGAAAATTACAAAATTAGATGCATGCCTTTATTCAGCCTCAACTCCAAATGAAAAATCACACATAATGTATGCACGAGGATAAAAGAAAAAATATATATGTCATTGGAAAGCTGTCAGATTATCATACTTTGTATTTTTTTTTTGATGTGTTGCATTTTTCTAGGTAATTTTCTTATTTCTGTCATTTAAAGTACCCTACAAGATCAGTGTTGCTGTGTAGTTAATACTTTGCATATATGAGAGCTGTGATTTGCACATCCAACTGGGTTTAAGTTCATGAATTTCCTAACACTGCTCGGTATCTATGGTTTCTGCACCTGAGCTGTGTAAGCTACTGCATGCTTCAAGGTATACATAAGGCTCTTGACCTGAATGGCATACCTTATACATGAAGAAAACTTGAAGCACCTGTTATTCATCATCCTCTGCTATGCATATAGATTGTGCTTTACAACAGCCTTTCTAAAGCTGTTCATGTAATCTAATGCTACCAAAAAATGTGGTATTAGACTTTTCTTCCTGGATTCCAATACAAAACACCACACCCTCCACTCAGCAAAATGAGAAAGCAGAATCTTGGCATGAGGTATTTCTAGTTTAGTTGCTTTTCACCTTCATGTTCGCCCCTGTCTCAATCTGCTGCTTCCAGTGATTACTTTCTTCATAGAAGACATGATATCTTGCACGAAGACATAACACTTAAGGAAGAATCGAAAAAAAAATGACACTGATTATGCAAGCTTTTTTTGTGTATAATAGAACTGAAATTTGTATGTGTACACTGTATTTAATCTATAATTAATATATACATTTTTAGATTGCTTGTGTTAAATATTCATCACATTCTAGCATCAGGAAATACAGGATATATTCCCTTTTAGTTTATACCAGACGCCCATATACTCATTTGCAAATATACTAAGTGTGCCGGAATGCAAGTTTTCAAATGGATTTATGTTATTTTTCTGGACAAGGCCTACCTAGCAGGATGTGTGTTTATACTTCTAACTTTAAACAGTTTCCTCAGTGCCTTGTATAATAATACCGCTGTATTACAAATTATCACTAGTTTTCTGCAAGAATTTATTGTAGTTTGCTTGTATATTTAACTGCTAATGCTGACTGCTAAAAATTACTTTTACATTTCTATTTTATGAAAAAAATATCCATCCACTGGTGAATAATAATAAGAATGAAACTGAAAATATATCAATATGGTTTGTTTTTCATTTATATAAATGTGTGATTGGCTATGTCCTAAGTGAAAGATTTTTTTTGGTTAAAACAAAACAAAAAAAGAAGAAATAATAAATGTGGTTGTTTAGGGTATCCACTGTACTCCAGGATACTGACAACTTAATTATAAGTAACTACTTACTTAAATATTTTATCTGAAAATCAAAACATAGAATACTACCCTGAGTTATAATCATTTTATAGTACAATATACTCAAGGATAAATGAGAAGTGGTATATCCATAAGTAACAAAATAAAAGCTTTTTAGTGCAAATATTTCCCTACATGCACAAATAAATGTAAGAATGTTATCTAATAGGTCTCAGCTACATATTTTACACAAAGATTTATGAAATGAAATTTGTTATTCTCATGAGTTACCCCAAAAGATACTGCAATACTCACAATTTGAAAAAAATATATATTGACAAATGTTAAGGTGATATAGGTTTGTTTGCAAATTTTAGCAACCATATTGTTTATAAACACTTACACTACTGAGTTTTCACTTCCTGTCCATGAAGGAATTTCTGGGAATGATTGACAAATTCTATTATGGATTGTCAACATTTCTTTGTTACTACTTCACAAATACTGGGGGAAAAAACCCTTTCACTGAGCACTGTTCACACACTGCTGTACAGCTCCTGAATGTGAGGTACAGTTATCAGTAAAGGGGAGAGCAGAAATGGTGCATCGGTCAGTGACATTTAATATAAGTTATCCAGGTCACTGTACTATGGTTGGATTGAATCTCTCAGCACCAGATTACATGTGTCCCAGTTTCATCTTCTACTACATCTGTGTCATTGACCTGGTTAGGCATGAGTCACACCTGGAAACTACTGCCCAGTGCAAGGAATAACTGCTATGGCAAAATAAGGATGTTGATCAAACTTCTAAGTTTCATATTTAAACTGAATCATATTTTTAGCTTACGGTCAGAAGTGAATGTGCTAGATGAACAATTAAATTCACTCATCCCAGCTCTGCAATGTAGCATTATGCATACTTCATTAAGCAGTCTTATTGTATGTTGGTGTAGAGTTTGGCAAAGCAACGTTCACTCCTGCCATACTATTAAATTGTGTCTTTTCACAATTTTTCATGTAAATATGACCTGCTAGATGGCTGCCAACTGTCCATATAATGTTAAATAATGCAGCGGGTGAACATGACTCGAACCAGGAAGACAAAGTATTTAATAGTGAACACTGCAAGCAAAAGACGTCCAATACATCTAGTTAAGTGCTTTCATCTGTACAAGCAGACTTCTTCAGAACAATTCATTCATTGAATGTACTTCATTTTTAAAAATTTTTGGCGCCAAAGCAACCATCAATTGAGAATTAAAGTGCTAGTGTAACAAAATGTACTAAACCATGTAACAATACCTAAAAGACTCAAACATTCATTAACATTGTATTCTTAACATTCCATACAACCTAACAAATTATATTGCTATCATGTTAGATTGTGGATGCAAATAGTTCACATGGATCAGTTCACATAGCGGAAGGGTAAATAATTAAGCAAAACAGTTTAGCTATTATTAGAAAAATACCATCTTGTACATCATGATACATCTGAGGAAGGGCATATACTGAAAATTTTGATCAGAAGTATTAAGTTCAACCAGAGCTATATATTTGCTAGATTTGTTTGACATGTGATACATATATACAAATATTTCCTGTCAATATACTAAAAGTTATCCCTGTAATAAGTAACTTTTGAGAAACTGTAGGACACACCACGAGAACTTGATTGTAGTAAATCACAAATCACGAGATCTCGTCCTTTTTTTTATATATATATATCTATGGAGAAAAAATTTTATTTTAAGTTGGATTTGTGGATGATTACTACAATCAAGTTCTCGTGGTGTGTCTACCTCAGTTTCTCAAGTTAACGTGTTTTTTTTTTTTTTTTTGGACAGACACTTTTTAGGAGTGGTATATTTTTCTCATATTCCCTGTAATAAGTGTCCAAGATGTTCTTAAAAATATGTAAACTATTGTTTGCTTTAATATTATTTGGCAGTCTGTTCCAGGCATCAGCATCTCTCTCTCATTGCCGATTAGTGCATCCTTCATTTTTATTTAATCTCTCTCACAGGCTGTTCAAAGATTTACTACTCTTTGATATCACTAAACATTCCCAGACATAGTTGTCTCTAATTAGTCAATATTTAAATGAGACACTGTGCTTTTTCAGATAATTTAATCTTTAATAATATCTTAAATTTTCACATTCATGGATATATTTCCTCTGTACTCATTCCAGTTTACTCATGCTATTTTAATAAGGTTTCCATTTTATTCCATATGCTAGTCTGGGTCTAATATAACTTACAAGCAACAGTTTCATAATTTATGATTTCCTAGACTTTATAAAACTTTTTATACAACCTATAGTTTTATAATTATCATTAACCAATTAGTAGATATAATTATAAAAAAAAAATAAAGCTGGATCTACCCATATACCCAGCTCCTTAAATAAATTCACATTTTTAATCACTGTGTAATGTATTAAATGTTCACCTTTCAATATATGTCTCCCAGATCTCGTACTCTTAGTTTTTGACATATTTATGAGTATATTATTCTCCTGTGCCCAAATGGTCAGTTTGGCAGACACACTCCATCTGTAACAGATGTAATCAGTTTTACCATTTTCAGGTCTGCATTCAGACTATAGAAAACCTCAGATGAAAAGGACAGATCAGAAAGATATAACCAAAACAGGTATGGACCCACGACAGAGCCCTATTAGGCACCCTGACTGTAACCTAGAATTTCACCTGTTTATTTACTGTATGAAACTTGCCATATCCTATTTACAAGCCATGCAGCTATCCATCTTGCCAAGATTACATTAATAACTAGTTATTCTAATTTATTGATCAGTATTTTATATATTAAAGACTGAATATAGGTGTATATAAATTACATCACAGCACGTTTTTCATTTATAGGTGTTATATTATTATTATGGAACATCATGTTACAGGTAGTTATAGATCTATTTTCAACCTAGGCATGTGATGATTAGCATTGATCGGTGAGACAAAGGACTGAATTTTCTAGGGCAGCCTGCGGTAGAAGAAAGATGGTATTGCAATACAATGAAGTTAAGCAAAAGTGGTGATCAAAAAGAAAAGAAAAAGAAACAAATGTAGCAGGTATCAGTTTTTGAAAACAGTACAAGATATAGCAAAGATACAAACTTGAGTACAATATGTAAATTACAGTAAAATACCATACACATATGTACTTGGTGTTGAACAAATAACAGATGTGAATAATGCTGAGCACAACTAATCCTTATATTGGAAATTCCCTGCTAAGGGTAACCCAACATCTAGAAAGTATATGAAAGCCCATGTCACATGTACGCTCCCCACTCATGGTGTAAGGCATAAAGGTGATGAACAGACACACCTTGCTAAGAACTGAAAAGCCACAGGAGGAATAACAGTTCATGGAGTAAAGGAGGAATATGCGCATCCAGAAGGAAAAATAAAAAAAGAGTAAAAAAGAACGGGAGGAGGGAGGGAGCAACTACTGCAGTAGTGAAGGGAAGGACGTTTACTATTATGGTAAGATTTTACACAACTGCACTATGTCCCTCCATATCACAGCTGCAATATTCCTTGTATTAGAGAAAGTAAAAAAAGTGCAAGAGGAAACCTGGGAGAAGGAAGGTAGAGTAGAGCCCTCAGGACAGCCATGCAGGATAGCCCTGACAAATTCAGTTCTAGCTCAGGAAACCACATCCAGCTTGTAATGTTTAGTAAAAGTATTTACAGAGGTCCATCTAGCTGCTTCAAGGATGGAACTGGTATCCAATCATTTGAAAAAAGTACCAGAAAAAGCCACAGCCCTAGGAGAATGAGCCTTAACAGAAGTAGAAAGGATTTTCTTGTGAACAGTGTAATAAAAGTAAATGGCCTTAGAGATTCAAGAAGAAATTGTTTGCTTAGAAACAACCAAACCTAGAGACCTAGGATGAAAAGAAACACAAAGTTGCTCAGATTTATGAATGGCTTTAGTTTTCTTTAAATGTGATATGAGATGTCCATGAATATTCCAAAGTGTGAAGAAACTTCTCACTAGCAGACTATGAAGAAGGGAAAACAAGTGGGCAAATGAGTAGACTGATTAAGTGATGATTCATTAGCCACCTTGGGCATAAAAGAAGGATTAGCATGAAGAGACACCCTGTCCCTGTGAAAAACTAAAAAAGGAGGGATAACCATAAGGGTCTGAAGCTCAGACACCCTTCTAGCTGAAGTAAGGGCCAAAAGAAAAACAGTATTCCAAGTACAATGCTGTAAGGAAGTGGAAACTTCAAGCTCAGATGGAGCCCGAGTCAAATTGTCAAGAACAAAATTAAGGTCCCAGGAAGGAGGAACAGGCTTTCTGGGAGGCCTAATATGAATGACAACTTTAAGGAATTATTTGATCTCAAATCAGGTGAGCTTTAAATGAAGAATATGTCAACCCAGCATTGAGCAATTTACACAAACAACAGACAACCAAAGGAACTTCCACAGAAAGTGGATCCTGGTTATGAGCAAGGCAACAAACAGAAAATCTTCTCCATTTGGATAAATAAGATTTCCTGGTAGTGGGTTTCCTGGTCTCCTGCAGAACCTGAAGCATATCCTCAGAAAAAAGGTGGCTAAAAACCCTATCACCCACAGCATCAGTTAAAGAGTGGACAAGTGAGAATAGATGAGGCACCCCTTGTCTTGTGTGAGTAGGTCCACCTTATGTGATAACTTGTGGTGATTGGGCTTGGCCAAGTGCAGAAGAAGAGGGAACCAATGCTGTCTTGCCCAAAAGGGAGTCATCAACAAAATTTTGGGAGAGTCTTGTTCTATTTTGAACAGGACCCTCAGAATTAGGGGAAGGGGAGGGAAGCTATAACCCATTTGTTCCATTCCAGGAAAAAGGATGTCCACCTTCCAAGCCAGAGGACATGGGACTCTGGTGTAAAAGAGAGTAAGTTATTTGTTCAGAGGGAAGGCAAAAAGATTTACCTGAGGAGTACCCCACTTGTGGACAATGTCTCAAAGGACATCTCTATGAAGCATCCATTCATGAGTAGGTGTTATGAGCTTGCTCAGTGAGTCTGCCACAGTGTACTGTTATGAAGGAATATAAACAACCTGAAGAGTCACGTGATACTGGACAGCCAGATCTCAATCCTGATGAGCTAGTCTGCACAAGAGGTAAGACCATGTGCCCTGTTGTTTGTGGTATTGTCTGTAAAGATTTTGAGGGGGCCATGGAAGGAATATAGAATGGATGGCCTGAGGAGCCAGAAGTAAAGCCCTCTTCTCTTTGATGTTGATATGGTCCTTCCTTGGATGAAGAGACTAAAGGTCCTGAACCTTTAGAGGGTCAAGAACAGCTTCCCATCTCATGTCTGATGCATCTAAAAAGAATTTCTGAGAGGGGGCTGAAAAGGAAGTCCTGGGTTGAAAGACAGTTGATGAATCCACCACTGAAGCTCTAGCTGAGGCATGGAAGAAGGGGAACTAGAAAGTCCAAAGGATGGGAATGTTGAAGCCAGACTGACTTTAGGAACCACTGTAGCTTTCTTATATGAAGCTTGGCTAGGGGAAGTATAAGAATGGTGGAAGCCATGTATCCTAGAGCCCTTAGAAACTTCTTGGCCATAATTGAGAGGAAGAAGGGATTGAAAAAAGGCAGTCAGAGTTAAAGCCTTTGGAGGAGGCTGGGATGCCAGCATATGAATGGTCTGAAGCCGGCATCCAAGAAAAATATGATCCTGAGAAGGCGTCAGGAAGGAGTTTTGGAAACTGACTGTAAACCATAGGCTCTCCAATAGGCAAATAATATATTGGAGGTGCTGACGCAAGGTCTCTGGAGAAGAAGGCTGAATGAGTAGGTCATCCAGGTAAAGAAAGATTTGTATTCCCCTCATCTTGCAAAAAACAATCACAGGAGCAAGGCATATGGCGAAGACTCTTGGGGTAGTAGAGAGGCCAAAGGGCAAAGCAGAGAAGTGAAAATGCCAAGAAAAACAGAAACGTAAAAACTTCTGAAATGGGAATGAATAGGAATATGGAGAAAGGCATCCTTGAGATCCAGAGAGACTAGAAAAGCTTGAGGTAGGAGAAGAGGAAGCAGGGTTTGAAGGATAGCATTTAAAGGAAGGAACCTTTAAAAAGGTTTTGAGCTGAAAAAGATCGAGAATGGGTCTCCAGGTGCCTTCTTTCCTGGGAACCAGAAACATTCCAAGCCTAAAGAAACATCTTGTGAAAGTTTATGACTAACATTTGTTGGAATTTTTAAACTACTTTTATGTGAATACATTTCAATAAGTCATGGTTTCAGTAGACACTTTTTATTTCTTGTGCTTTATATGTGAGGTACAGTAATTTATTGTAGCGTAACAGATATTTTCTTGAGAAATCCTAAGGCTTTTGTATACTGGCCTGATGTCGGCCTGCCCTTAGCAGGGGACCCTCAGCATAAGGAATACTGCAGCAGTGATATAGTAGGACATTTAATAGTATAATTTCATATTTATTACAGGAATGTATATTCAACTCTTACGCTAAGAAACTGTGGATGAATGCAGCTTAGTATGTTAAAAGGTAGCGTCATCCTAAATAGGTGCTGGTAGTGGTGCTATGAAGAATGACAACTGCCATATTGCCAAGGCGCTTTAAAGGAGTGACTTACCAAGCATTTAGAATATACATACTTAAACATATAAAGTAATAGAGAGAGGTTTTTTTCTTTTTTGCTTTCTTTCTTTTTGGCCTTCACTTGTTAACCCACTGCACAAAATCAGAGAGGGTTTTCTTAAGGCCTGACTTTTCCATATGCAAAAAAACAAAAAAAACTAGTGCTGGGCATGCAAGAATTACCTGCTTTCATGAGTGATGTTGTTCCCTAATAGCCCCCTCAATGAAAGAATAGGACTGACCTTCCTTGTGGTAAGCAGGCTCAGAACCATCATTTCTCCCCTCCCCTGATCCCTTCTTCTGCACCTAGGAATTGAACCTGGGTCAGCTCAGTCACAGTCAGAGATTCTGTCTATGCTACAGAGTCAGCTAAGGAGTGTAATTTCAAACCTTCATCTCATATTCATAATTTAAAAAATATTTTGTCTTTTAGGTTAGCATTTTTTGTTTGCATCTCAGCATAGTTTTCAAATGAGTCTGTCTTATGGGAGTATAACAAAAATGTTTTGTGGCTGAATGAAAGCCTGCTTTCTACAAGAACTGTAAAGTCAAATTTAAGAACAAAAATTTTCAGGGTAGATAATCATAGCTCATATGATCCCTATGGCAAGGTGACACTCAATTCTCATTTCTTGTCCCACATTCTAGCTGATTTCTTCAGTTAAGACTCAGATTTATTATCATAAATCCTTCATTTGCATAAGAGGCCTGAGGTGTTCTAAGTTAGTAGGTCATCCAACATGCATATAAATATTTCAGTCATGGGAAATAATGCCCTTATAGCCTGCCAATATACAAAAAACAGTTGTTCCCATAATAAGTGTCCAGGTTGTTCCTAAAAATATCTAACCTAATGCTTGCTTTAATGTAATTTGGTAGTCTATTCCATACATCAGCTACTCTCTCAAAGAACATTTAGTAAACCTTTCCTTCATATAGAATCTTGTACATAGGTTGTCTCCAATCGTGAGGTATCTCTCTATATTTATATGACCTAGTAAGTAACAGATATAATAGTACTGTAAGTTCATGTCAAAGTATTCTCAGGCCATTATTACTAATTCTGTCTCCTCCCTGTGTTTTGTTTGGATCCAGTTTGTGTAGTTCTTTTTCCAGATTAATTTAATTTGGTTTCACTATCTGAGGTTACCTAGCTGTCACTAGGACAATTTTATCACCCACTTTGTGGAGCAAAACTGCTTTGAATAAGATCTTGTTAATATATCTATAATCTGCTGGGTATATGAATAAATTTTAGAATCTACACACAATTTATCAATTTGTATGTATAAAACTTTTCTTCAGTTTTTTCTTGATCTTGTCTCGTACTATGTTTAATTTGTTTGTTAAGCTTATTTCAATTTTCAAAGTCGTAGTTCGATGTCTTTTACATTTCTTATAATTTTGTCTTTCACCTTAATCATGTATTTTGTTCTTATGGAAATATACCCTCCAGAAATTGTGAACCTAGATCCTAATGTTAAACATATTTTTTTTTGTTTTCTGCATTCAAACAATTTCTCTTTCAAAACTTTCCACATTCCACTTAATTTTTTTTTACTGAATGCATCATTCTGGTTAGTTTTGCATAGCGACTCTTTTGCTTTCATATAATCTGTTATTAATCTTCTGTGCATTGGTTTGAATTTCAGTTTGGCATAATTATCTAGCAAGAAATTAACCTTTATAAACCCATGATCACTGGACATCAGCTGTGGTAAAACTTGACATGGCAGTAGCCACATATGGGTTGTAGTGTCCAAAGTATTAAACAATAGCCATGAGAAGAAAGGTGTTAAAATGATTCTAAATTTTGATGTATAATATTTGTAGCAGCTTTCTTTGTACCACTGGAGCTCTTCTTCCTGGGTATCTGCTGAAAATGGATACCTTCAGCTCATTTAGGCTTTCCTGATAAACAAATGACAATCAATCAATCAATAAATGTTACGGATATGTGCTGGATACATTTGGCATCTTTGGATCTAAAGCATCTGAAATAACCTTACAAAGACATCAGAGTTAACACCCATCTGTGTTAATTGCTCATTGCTCAGTTGAAAGAAAAGCTTATGGATGAGCTATTTACATTTTAGGACATTTGTCTTAATCAATTGTATAGCAACTAGGTTTGTAGAAAAGTTGAGAGGCTTTGGAGGACATTGCCTTAATTCATGTACTGGTCATCAATTGGGACCAGAATCTATCTGGTGCTAATCTTTCAAGATCAATTACACCATATTTGCTTAGAAGGCTGAAGCACCAGCCTTCAGTTTTTAACAAGTATAAGGTGGTTTTATCTCAGATACATAGACAGGCAACTCTTAGACTCCATGCATGTTGCATTGCTGTTAGGTACATTTAAGGAAAAGTGCAGTTATAAGAAAGGCCCACAGTTCACCTCAGACATAGATAAGTACTAGGCTAGCTGCACATTTTATGCCTAGCCAATTCACTTTTTGTGCTCAAAATAACTTATCCCACTTGGTTATACATTGGCCTTACCCATCCCATGGTCAATAATTATATATTATCCCAAATGAGAATAGCTGAGGTCATACCGTAGAGAATTTGAGAAGACCTTTGCATGGGATAAAACATTTAGGAGCTTCTTTTGTCCAGTCGGCAGTTCTGGAGTAAATTTTCTGTTCCCCATCCATAGATCTAAGTTGTACTTGAATATGAACAGGGATGAAATTTGTTTTATGTGGATGGTGATTCTGTTTCACAGCAGCAGTATCCTCTGTGAGATATACCTGTCCCTCCAAACCATTCTGCTGAAGTTGTAGAAGAGATTTAAACCACTAGACCAAGTATTTCAGATGCCATTTGACTTGCTGAGGTGCACTAAATCCATCATTAATGGGTTAGAGTATACCTTGTATGCCAGACACAGGTCACCTCTTAGTAATCTATAGGATGCCAAGTATAGTAACAAGGCTTTGAATCAGTCCATGTAGAATATGTTGTTTAGGCCTTGTAGCCTTTTAGTAAGGTATCTCTGTGGACATTTCAGTTGTTGCAGATACATGCCAAAGGGGCATTATATTCAATGATTGGCCTAATGAGGGCTGAGTATTATGTACGGTATCACAGGCCCTTCTGGCATGGCTATGGTCTTCCCTCTGTGACATAAACTGGGACAGACTTTTTTTCCAGTTTTGGTTAGAGTATGCTTGTATTTCATCTGTTGGGTAATTTATAAAGCACCCGGCAGGCACCCTCTGTTTACACATATATATATATATATATATATATATATATATATATATTTTTTTTTTCCAATGGACTGATTCTTACCTCTTACAAAGGATGTTTAGATTGTGCTCATCCAGTAAACAATCATTGTGCTCATCCAGTAAACAATCATTAATCTGAGACTGAAATTTCTGTGCCTGTTAAATACATGATAAATGGAATTTTGGACAGAAAACTAAATAAATGAGTTAATAGTCACTAGAAAGGCCTTTAAATTAAATGAGAACCAGGCACATCAAGATATACAAAACCAACAACAGTACAGAGCATCAACACTAAGCATATGGGGTTACCTATCATTGCCCTGTTAAACAAAAATAAAAAAATATTTTCTTATTGCCTTTATTCTTCTGTAGAATTCTATATTATCCTCTACTCGCCTAACCCTGCATCTATTAAACTCTGACTCTCATTCTTTATTGGATTTGCCTTAAAGAAATCACAGTGTGGTCAAGCAAAAAACTTTAACTTGTATGCACAGTAACTAATCAAAACCAATTCCCAAAACATATTTTAGGGGCTAATAAAATTTTTAAATTTATTGCTCAATACAAAACAGAGAAGCAAAGCATAAACCCTCTTAGTCAAGAGCAGATGTTTCCAAAAGGAAGCTTTAGCTCGGGCTGTGCAATCTTTGTATTTAGTGGCATCTTAGTCAGATGGCATCATTCTAGGGGAAAAATACTTAGAATTGTTCTGATACAACAGTGAAACTGACTTATACTACTTTTCAGTGATAGCTATACAGACATATAACATATTCTGTTTCATATCTGTGCTGCAGTACCTTTCCTTTATTTCATCTCTGTAAAGTACTGATACATGTGCACAGGACTGGCCTTAGCTCAACTGGTGCCTAGCAAAAGGGCTCCATGGCACCCCCAACCACCTGGTGCCCCCATCCTGGAATAACTGCACCAAATAAATACTAGAAAAGTGCCCCCTGATACAGCGGCGCCCTAGGCAGCTGCCTAGTTGGCCTATGCCTAAGGCCGGCTATGCATGTGCAGACTGTACAGACTCTATTATCCATACTAACATTCAAAGCTGAATTCCCTACATAGTCAAGGTATGGAATTCCTGCATAATGAGAAAGAGTTTCCCTACAGCTACATCTCAAGTATAATGTACAGTGTGTAAACTGAACTGCTTTCTGAAATAGATAAGAGTTCCTTTCAACATGAGGCCCACTCTAAATGAAACATGAGGGCCACTGTAGATAAAGCTGGAGAATCAACTGGGATGGGATCTCTCATCATAAAAATGGAAGTAAAGCAAACTGAACATGCTGGCTACATACTTGGTACCTGACAAACCTTTGTTGAAGAAGAAATACTTAAATAAGCTACCATGTATGTTTAAGATCTACATTACCCAGCCGTGCCTTTGGTGGTAATGGAAGACTGGATCCCTACATAATAACATGATGAATACATGGTTGGAAGTGAAATTTCAAGGGAAGACCTTTGAAACATCTCTGTGGTCATGTAACCTTGGAGTGAGAATAGTTAACGGGGTGAAGATAACACAGGGATGTTCCTTTTTGCTGAAATATTAATACATATTTATTGGTTTAATTGTGAATTTCAAAATTTAGGCAACATTTACTGTCCATACGTTCTGTGTCTCAGCATTCCTATCCCATTATTTTGGTGTGCCAGAGAGCTGTGCAAGTAAGAATATAATAAATAAATAATATGAAGGCTAACAATTTGAGTTTACTAAGCTAGCGATATCTGTTTAGTATGGACATCGAGGTATGTTTTAAATAGGGTTTATATCATATGACTGACATTTTCAGAATGTTGAACCACAACACAAGAGTGAGAAGAAATGGTTGACTGACTGAAATGCTGACCACTGTGTATTGCAGCAAGTCTGCTTTTAATGAGATCACGGTACAGTGGGGATCAGGGAATGTGCCCTTTTCCCTACTGTAGTACAATCTCAGAGTTGGTATATACAATTAGCAGGGGCTGCTGGGGTGTAGAGCATCTTGCCCCCTGCAAAATATGCTGTTTTTTTCCCCTCTTTTTGTCATTTCAGAATGTTGACCATTTGGTCTCAATCTTGTATAGTTCAATGTTCTGAAATGTCAATCATATGATATAAATCCTTAGCATGACATTCGTCCTTGGGCAGCAGAGAGAACCTAGGATACTATCATGTTTTCATATGATGTCCGTCAGTGGAGCATGACATCTGTGTAAGGATCAGTCCTCACTGACTGAAATCTAAAAGAGGAATATTATGAGAATATCTTCTCATGTAGAACAAAAATAGTTTACCACTAGACAAACTTTGCAAAACCCAAAAAAGAGTGCATGTAATAGACCCATCTTGGTTAATTTTACCTTTACGTCAGAAAGACCCCATGCAGACACTACAGCACTTCAAATGTTTGTTGTGTTTGCTGTACAAGGCTAACTTCTGAACTTGGCATTTGTGCAAGTTAATATATAGTATATTATGCAGTTTTGCAAAAGTTAGCAGGTAAAATAGATGCATTATTTAATACATTTAAGGAACTGCAGAATTGTCTCCACTACTGAAAACAATTGCTTTATGAAAGTTGATAATTAGTCACAGGCAACAGTACAGACGTAGAGGACCTTAGACTTAGAGCTTGAAGGACTGATTTCTTAGCAGAGTGGCCATACACCTTTGAATCTTCATTAAAATGGTTAGAAACACATAAAACCTGTTTATATCTACCTTTTTTTGCAGTTAAATACATAACTCTCAACCTGTTAGCACAAGATTCAGACTCCCAAATAGGGCTAGATTTTAAAAACTGTTCTTATAATATTAAAAAGTTGCTAAAACAACAGGCTTTGCATTAACATGCATTTTTTGAACGATATGAAGTCTAAAACTCAAATTTCTGTTATTATTTCATAACAGCAGTCCCCTATAATTTGCCAGAAAACCACATATTTTACTAGGAAGAGACCAAAATCTGGACATTCTGCAAAATTCCAGTAAGCGAGGTATAACTAAACAAATTATGTTTCTGAGGGTTTGAACCAACTAGGGTTTAAACCAATATGCACAGTCATTAGATTCAGGACACTACTTTTCTAAGACATTGAATCCATAAGAAATGAAATCAAATGTCAAGAAAAAAACTTTTCATGAAAAATTCTAGATTAAATAAAAGAATTCTAGATTTTTGTTTTTGTAGTAGGACTTTGCACAATAAGCTTCAATCAAGTACAACGAGTTTTTTTTTTTTTTTTTTTTTGGAAGAACAGAATTCAATTAAAATGCTTTTAGACAGCCAAATGCATTAAACTTTATATCAGTTGGAGAAAAAATATATTCCTTGTCCTTAGGTACTTCAAAATCATTTTCACTTGGGCCATGGAATAATACATGGAATGGATAATTTAAGTGGGAAAAATTATTCTTTTTCTGATTACACAACTGATAAAATTGTGATTCATATACATGCGCACACTAGCAATTTTTAGCAAATAAATTCTAAGGGGGCTAGTTAATTTGTTGTGCAATCTCAGAATTCCTTTTGGACTGGCTATATTCATTTGAGATACCCTTTAATGCAGAAACATTATCATAGTTATACTGAGCAGCCTGGTCAATTGCTTATCTTGTGACTGGCAAATTCAGAGACAAAC
This sequence comes from Protopterus annectens, assembly GCF_019279795.1. Classification (NCBI taxonomy): domain Eukaryota; kingdom Metazoa; phylum Chordata; order Ceratodontiformes; family Protopteridae; genus Protopterus; species Protopterus annectens. The sequence continues at coordinate 765,824,510 of NC_056750.1, forward strand.
CCTTTTTTATGGAATCCCTAAAACTGACTTTTTTATCCACAAAGATCAGCCAGATTTATTTGATGGCAAGAGACAATAAGCCTATCTAGTCTGCCTTCTAAGTGCATTTAACTTAACTAAATTTAAAATTTCCCCATTTCCCCATACCTGCTCTCTAGCTGGTCCATATGTTCTTCAATAATTGTGCAGAATTCCATTTTATGTCCCTTTCTAGCTGTATATTTCTTGGGTGTACAACATTATTTGCAAAACAACAATACAAAAAATTACTTTCAGTGTTCCATAGAGTAGTTAGTCCCTATTGTCTGTTCCCTGTGTCCCCCCACACCCTTTGTTCTTGGCATTTAGAATAATCCCTTCCATATTCCTGACACAATCTTATTCATTAATATCATTTTGTGATCTCATGTGAAAGAAGTTGTAACTGTGCTAGTCTATAGCAGCAGTCCTAACCCAAAAAAAAAGTTGGATACAAAAATATCATGCTCAGTCACACTTTTTCTGAGAAGCATACATAAACACAAAGTCTCTGCATACTATAATAGCCTCTTTCTTGACATGTATAAAACACCTAAAGGATGTTTACGCAGTGGGGTTATTGTTCAGTTAAGCTGCTCAACACACAATTCATAATTCTACATAAATAAATGAATATTAAGAAGATAAACTGTCTCTTTATGTAGATAAAATACTGAAGAGGACTAGCTAAAGTACAAAAAATTGCATTGCAAACAAGTAGTAGTAATTACAGAAAATCATGCCAGCCCTCTCTAAAAGTATTACCTTATCTGTCTCTCTCTCCCCCCTCTCTTTCTCTAGATTATTTAAAGATACCTCTCAACTGCCCAGATTTTGGAGGAGCATCCTTATTTTTTTTCAAATGTTTGCTCCATCTCTCTTAAAATTTCAAGTTATTTTGTGAAGTTCTAAGTTAATGGTACCAGCATTTAATAGGTGTCTCTAATTTTGGGCATTCTCCTAATTTTTTAAAAAATTTTTTTGTCCATAAACTTGGAGGTAAAAGTTGAGAGGTATGACAGTACTTATTGGAACATAAGTGCTGAGATTACAACACAGAGAAGATTTCAGAAAGGTTATGTCTCTAAGGAAAAGCCCAATGAAGGATGCCCAGAACCATCAAGAAGCAAGTTGGGATCACAACTGTTTTGAAAAAAATTCAGGGAGGAAGCACATTTTGGATAATAAATTAGGAGAAGTGGTAGCTACATTAATTGCAGCTGTTTAAAGAATCGCTGGTATATAGCAGTTCTACATCTTGGCTGTATAGTGAGTTTCTGAAAGAGCTAGAAAGTATTCAAGTCAGTAGTTCTTCACAAATGATTAGAAATTATGCAAGCAGTGACATATTTTGTCTTTTGTGTGTGTGTGTTGTGTGTCTCCAAGGGGGGTGGGGCTACACATCTGACATGACAAGTCTCATGAGGCTATACTTTCCTGCTAAAAGACACAACTTAGAGGTAATAGCCTCTGGGAATATCTCTCCCATTCCACCGATCTTTATGATGGCATTTCTTTGTATTTCTTCCATCAGTTTGATGCCATGTTCTGTGTATTGCCTCCTGAACTGGTTACAGTAAAATGTGTGATCTGATTAGAGCACTATTGTGTGGAAGCATTACTTGTTTGCTACTGGTTGTCCAATATAGATGCGATCAAAACTCTCAGGTACTATTTATACTGAGTTGCCAATACTTTCTTCTGTCCTAACTGTTAAATCACATTGGGATTGTTGTACTTTGCATTGCTTGCACTGTAATTCTCCTGCCAACTTTTTGCCCGTTTGATCAGAATGGTTTTAAAAGTATAATCAGATAGCAGCCTAGAAGACTTCAACAATAAATTCAAAATGCTTTATGCACTAAAATGCTCTCCCATACAAAGAAATTCAGTCATATAATGTTAATATATTAGTAGAAATAAAAAAAAAATAAAAAGAATATGTATCAAACTCAACTATGGCAATTAGGTTTTTAAATATCTCTTCTGAAATTTCTGGAGTTCAAGAGAGAAAAATGGAAAGACAACAAATGCTCAAAGTGGCATAAATGGCTGGTTAGGTCCTCCATGAGGTCTAGATTATGTCTCCATGTTTGACAGGAGTTAACTCAGCCTTGTTTCAAGGATGGTGCATTGCTCATCACCAATATTAGTGAAAAATGCCCTTTATTTATCCCTGCAACAAAACTTGGCAATGCCTGCCCTTCCGTTTCCCCATCAGCTTCTCACCATTGACTTGCACCTTCCTTCTGCACACACCAACCAGCCATCCCCTACACTTTGTAACAGCCTGGTGGCCCATTAACTCACTTATGGGGAGGCTTATTAGCCAATTTCATCCCCTGAAAGGTGAGAATCAGATGTTATGGAGCACACCAGATGTCAGTCCCACAGCAGTTGTCTGCAGTGTCCAGGGTTTTGTCTATAATGCATCTGTGTGTCAGTGTGATAGTTAATGTGATTCACACATGTTGCACACATCTGCTCTATACCAATGGTTCCTGCAAGGGGCTCTCCTGTAGTGTCACCCACAGCAGGATCATGGTCAAATGGGGCCTCAGGCAGGATAACGGAGCAGTGACCCCCCCCCCACAGCAGCACCCCAGTCATTTTGCTGTCCCATTACTTGGTTATTTCTTCTCAGTTACCATAAACACTCTTCATACCTGTCAGTGTGCATACTATTTTCTTATAGGTTCATAGGTAGATACTAGGCTATTGGCCCTAGGGCCTATATAAGCCTAGCCAAAAAGTTCCCTGGCTTTCACCATCCAAGAAAATTATTTTCCTGTGCCACTGTCGAGCAGAGCCACAGTAGTGATCCCCGGGGTGAATTTCCGATTTCCCATCCAATTATCAAGATTTTTCTTGAAGAGTGCTAATGAGGAGCTTTGTTTGATATAGATAGGTAGTTTGTTCCAGAGTATGGGGAGTCTCTGGGGCAGGAATCTATCCCTCCAGCATGTTCTGTTTATTGTGGTGACCAGGTTTAGGTCCCTAGAGTGTGTAGCTTGGAGGGATTGGAATTTCTTTAAGTGGAGCATGTCCAACAGCTCTGGGTTTGACATAGCTTTGTATGTTAGGCAGAGATTGCCCCTGAGGAGGCGATATGTGATGGAGTAAAGCTGGAGTTTTTTAAGACGGTCTGCGTTGGGCATCTGTTTGAGGCCGGTAATCATCTTTGTGAGGTATTTCTGCAGCCTTTCCAGTTGTTGTGTCTTGTGAGGTACATAACAAAAGGGGCATTGTACTCTATAATGGGTCTAATGAGTGATGAGCAGAGGGGAACAATGACCGCTTTTTTCCTGGATGAGAAACCTTTTGTGATGAGGTGTGCCACATAGAAGGATTTCCTGACTACTTGGCGATGTGATTATCAAAGGAGAGACTACTGTCTACCTGTATCCCAAGGTCTCTTATCACACTTTTGGTGTTAAGTAGACTACCGCCTATGTGGTAGTTTATGGGTACAGAGTTTTTACCAAAAATAGGAGATTTTTAAAAGTTTTATTTCAAATTTTATAGCACTAATAGCCAATTGCTACACAAAACAATACAGTCTCATGATGAAATCAAACTTAACATGAATAGTAAGTTTCTCTGCCCTTGAAACTTACATTTATTGACACAGCATTGAAACCTACATTCAAAGAAAATACATCTGATCAGTGTTGGATTAAGTTTACCTTTGGGCTATTTTCAAACAATAGGCCCTTGAACACATTTTTTAGACCATGCATACATGAATATGTTCTTTTATTCACCTTCCTGATTGTATTAAATTATATTCCTTGTATAATACAGCACCACTTGTAGAGTGTGTTTTAAATTTGTAGGTTTGAACATTTTTCCAGTAAGCAATGAAACAAAATGTATTAACCAATAATGATAAAGCAACCTATTTCAGAATATTTAAACCACAAAAGGCTACTCAAACTTCTGTCATTACATCCACCAATATCAGTCAATATAATCTCTGCAGAAGTAAAAGTCATCTGAATAATTTCACACTAACGTGACCTGTAACTAATGAAGAAGTTGCTGCTGACAAACAACTTTATATTTCAGTGTTTCATGAACAAATTCAGATGCCTGCTGCCCTTGAGGAATAAATTGCCCATGTTACATGTAAAAACAATATTTGTAAGCTGGTAATATTGCAATAGGGAATGGCTGTGAAACCAGCAGCAGGTTCATAGTTACTAGGCATCTCATTCAAAGGAGGACACACTTGGTAGTGCAGTACCCCTATTCCCCCATAAAGGGCACTGCAACATCAGCACTCCATCTACATAATGTGGAAGTAGAAACCACAGCCTTCAGCACCAAAGGCAAGTATGCTACCTGCTGTGCTAATGACACTGCTTATAAAATTTATAGCACAAAGACTGAGGCTGGACATTTGCTAAAGAAAACAGTCACACACTGAAAACAAACTTATCATGAGGAAGAGCAAACTTCCTTTCATTGAAATTCAACATTCCTTGAAAATGTATAGAAACTCAACATTCTATCAAAATGCACAGAACCTCTAAATTCTTTAAAATGCACATAAATCCAACAGTCCTTCAAAATGCACAGACAACTAGCATTCCTGGAAAATTTACAGAAACTCAACATTCTTTGAAAATGCATGGACATTCAACAGTCCTTGAAATGCACCTGCAATGACAGCTTGGTAGTTGGTGTAGAGGATTCAGGGTCTTAGGGTCCTGAATTCAAGGTACAGGATTTGAGCTTGAATAAGTTAACCAACCTGCCATCCCTGACTCGGGCATCTCCCCCCCACACAGTCTTTCTTTGTGTTTGTTTCATCTGAAATGACCCATTCTCCATGGTCATAATAAAAATTCATGCTCGTCTCTTCTCATACAAATTCCACACACTCCTCTCCAATGTGTGCAGAGACACTACTAATGACACACTCTGCGTGTGCCCTTAATGTAAAAATGTAAAAATGCAGCGAGCATTCTTAAAGAAGAAATGCAAGTTTTGTGGTATCACCTTCCCCCGGTTAATGGGACCCCCAAGTCAGCGGGCCCTAGGCAACTGCCTAGGTCGACTAGTAATGGTTCTGGCTCTGATGTCACTTTCTAAATAGATATTTGCACATATGCATGTACAACAAAAAGACTGGCTAAAGCATATGGCTAACAGGCATACTAGGTACATGCTACCTACAAGGTTGTGTCTTGTGATTTGTAGGTGATTCTGTATATGCCTTCAAATCATTGATAATGAGACACGCATTCACAACTCACAGACAATGACAGAAATGTCACATAACACAGACCCTTCCAGAAACAAGAAATGTCATGGAAAGAATCTTTGGATTACTGAAAAGTAGACTTCAATGTTTAGACAACTTTGGCTGGGAACTGTAATATAACCTGGAGATAAGCAGCAAATTATTAGTAGTGTGTACCATAATACTCAATATGGTGTTGTATAAACAGGCAGAGCTGGCAAAAACACCATGCCAGGAAAGCCCATATTCAGTGTAGCAACAGTAGCAGGATAAGAAAGCGATATGATGGAAAACAACGGGGGAAGGGGTGCAGCAGCTGAGGCAAGGTTAGGTGCAATACACTGCAACACTGGCAGAGTGGTGATATCTAGTCCACAACTATAACACAAACACTCAGTCTATGCAGGACAGTTCATGGTTTAGAAATGCTCTGAATCAGACATCAACAAAACCACAAAGGATACTGGGTGGGCAGGTGCAGTCATGAGGGGGAACATGGTGACAACTGGCTGAAGGAATACAATATGTGGCAGGGTGACTGGAGGTGAATGCTGCAGCTACATACTGTGAGGTGTCAGGGATCACATCATTCATTGGGGGGGGTCAATATGTGACCATTGGTGGTGTGGATTGTACTGGTAAGCCATATCAGGGTTGGATCTTTGCCATGGCAGGGATGGGGGTTGAACTATAGGCCCATTTGGGGCTATCTCACAGGACATCCCATGGGTAGTGACCAATGAATGTCTACAACCATGTTGAGGGATGCCAAGCTATGTGCTAGCATGTGACACCAATGGTGTATGTGTAGTACATCCCATGTATATCTACCTCAAATCAGGACCCAATTCAGCCAGTGGATATGGGATGGTGGTCAGGTGTAACATATCATATCATTGTCCATATGGGAGCATCATTCACAACCAGTGACCTCAGTAGCAGTATCTTCTCATTTTGCTGATAATCAGTCTCTGTGCAGCCAGTGCATGTTCTCGTACATGTCACAGAGCACACTTACCAGCTCCACAGTGGTCATGTAGCATCTGCTTGCATTTGGATTACTGACCTGCACATCTGTTGGCCAATTCTGAGTGCTGGACTCTTATGACAGACAATACTAGGTGGCATAGACTCCACTCCATCTTCCACCCATAATGGGTATGCCCATGTCAGAGGCACTGCTCATATCAAAGATTGCATTGGGTGGGGGCCTAGTAGGACTCTCACCTAAAGGTGGTTGGACAGGCTCCCAAGAGACCATGTGCTAATCAGTGATCTCTACGGGTGTCTTTTTATCCACAGATGGGGCTGTTCCCTCCCCAGATGTCACAGACAGTGACACTGTGTCATCTGACTGCCATCTGCATATTGTCATCATCATCAGCTACAGAAGGCCTGCTGATGACAATCATCTGTTGTCCTGGTGTACTCTAACCTCCAGCAGTACAACCTGTGAATGCATGGTGCATATGAGAATAGTGACAGGCTATAGCATTAAGGTTGTACTATCCCTCTCTGACACGCATACTGGTACCCATGTTAACTGTTATGCCATATTCTGTAGCACATGCCTTGTTGGATAGGACTTGAATATGCTGACTGCAAATATCCATTCCACTATATACATACATATATGTCATACTACAGTGGTATGGCCTTTATTAAAATGGTGCACCATCTGCCAACAGGAGTTGTAGGTTGCAGGCCTGAATTCACATCCAACTTGCCTCCTAGTATGAGGAATAGTCCTCCTGACAAGGGAATGGCACCAAACACTCCTCATCTTCTATCAGCAGCTTAAATGCTGGTGGTCCAGTTCTTGTGGTAGTACTGCCTGATAAATGCCCCAAGCATTTTGCTTTACACAGAAGAGCATATCTATAACCATCCACTGCATTTGTTATTAGGAATGGTTTACCAATGTCGAAGCACATTTTTTGAGTTGCCATTCAGCAAAAGTTAAACAATAGAAACAGTGAGTTAAAAATAAAAAAAAACATTTTTTTTGCAAACTCAGTAGTCACACCACAATGGAGAAAAGGGCAATAACCCACAAAAAGTCCTCTGTGAGTTTGCAAAATACAACACACTATAATGAACTTCACTCTGCAACATTTACTTTTATAACTAAAACCCCTCAACCCCCAATGCTACAATGATCTGCAGATAAACCATAGGGATCTGTTATGGTCTTCCACATCAATCACATACCAGACAATTTCCTGCTTTGATCTGGTTCCTTATGTGCTGGTCAACATCACTGTTGGCCGGAAGGTGAATGCCAAGGATGTGAAGGGCCTACAAAAGCATATCATTCTCCCAGCATGTGAAATTCTCCAGGCATTGCCTCCCCAGATGGTAATACCTGTACTTGGACACCTACAGCCAAAACCTGTGATTTAGTGGATGTATGGATTTAGTTGCAAGTTACTCCATATATGGGTTACTGTCCTTGGGCTCCCTGCATTACATCTGCCTGAGTATCTACTGCAGTTCCAGACTTTCTCCTCATATATGGTAGTGTACCTTGCAGGTATGTAGGGTTATGTCAGTCCCTCACCCTATAAATGAAATAGCATCCTATGGTTACTGCATCCTCCATCACAGGTATATGCAATTGTTCCATGTGGCGGTATGGTGAACGTACATGCCACATGTGTAAGCATCTACACACTTTCTGTGTGTGTGTGTGTGTGTGTGTGTGTGTGTGTGTGTGTGTGTGTGTGTGTGATGTGGTACCACCTATGTACGTGTGTGTCATACCTATGGTGGATTAGCAGTATGTAGGACACTGTTGTACATGTTTCAGTTAAACAACTTTCCCTCTGGCTCTCTCTCTCAATCTGACAGGTAACACAGATGTTGCAGTGAAGTGGCAGGTACATTACCAGCCCAGGTATTCTTCCTTCTCTCTTACAGTTACTCCAATATGCTATATGTCATAGTGATCTTATGGAAGATGGTGACCGCACTTTATATCATGCTAACATAGTCTGTTTAACTCAGAAAGAATTCTAGTGAGGCTAGATAGTAGCACTGTCTGTGAATCACTTCGTCTGTTCATGTGCTAGCCATACTTAGTGATATGAGACATGAACATACTATTTAGTACTGCCACACTCGCTCTCTGATTTGAATATAGAAACAGAGTACAAAGGATTAGTCTAGACAAAAATCACTTTAGCTAACAGATCTAGAAGACTTTCTCTCTGATACCCTCCCTGTGGGAGGAATAAAGACACCTTGTTAAAGTTCCAAGAAGTCTGTTCAGTTAATTGGGCAGACAGATTATTGTTGCAGAAGAAGAACACTCATCCATCTATGTACTTAACTGAACCTACTTGGAATTTCAGCAAGGCAGCTTTATTCCTTCCATAGGGTGGGCATTAGAGAGAGAGAGAGTCTGCTGGATCTGCTAGCTAAAGTGATTTTAAATGGAGTAATCCTTTGCACTCTGTTTTTGTTAGATCTGTCACCCTCTGGGTCACAGGTGTGATACCAGACCTGACTTGAGCTTTCCAGATTACCACTGTTTTCTGACTTGAATACAAGGGAACAGTTTCATTATGACATCAAAGCCTAGTCCTTATATTTGGACTACTAATGGTTGCTGTGTGGTGACCTATGCCTGGCCTATAAATACATCCTCTGATCCAGCATTAATGGACCTGATGCATATCCACAAAACAAACAGCATAAAAACATCCACTCTGGCACATAAGCCTTGCTTGCAACATATATAATACACGCAGGAGGGAGATAGATGTGTCTCAGAGGCTAACCTTTGTCTGGAACAGTCCAAGGTCTTTTCTTCCCTGTGCTTATCCAAGCAAAACTTGGATCAGTGGATGGGAATTGTAAATGTGCACTGGGACTTGCACCTATGTCTCTGTTAGAGAGAAAGCCTGTAAATGTTGTTCATGCCTATGTTTATACAGCCCCCCCAAACCTAAAGTTTCTGGGAAGCATGGCTACACTTAAACAGGCTCTTTAGGGTCATTAGCCTAATATTCACCTGTGATTCTATCAACATATAAGTCAGCCATGGAGACTATGGCAGCGTTGCTCAATGATATCCTGATATCGTACTGTAGCTCTGTACTGAGTGTTAATGATGCTCCTTTGCGTTATTACGAGGGTTACTCTTGGTACCCTGGTCCTGTCCACTGCCTTTCTACATCCATAATTAACTTTTAGCTGCATTGCACAATAGGCCCCTCAGATTTACAGTTGCATGGGTGTCCTCTGTGGATGTATAAACCCCAGGCACCTGTTTTGGATGATTTGGACTAATATTCGTCATGAATATATGCTATAGTTGTCATCCTGTAGCTACAGTGATATGGGAGTTGTTATTATCCTAATATTGGCCATGACTGTATGTTATACTTGTCATCCTGCAGCTACAGTGATATGGGAGTTATGATCCTCATCTTGGCCATGACTGTAGGCTATACTTGTCATCCTGCAGCTACAGTGATATGGGAGTTGTTATTATCCTAATATTGGCCATGAATGTATGTTTTACTTGTCATCCTGCAGCTACATCTCCTTCCTTACCTTTAGATCTTTCTACAAATACCCAGATCTCTCTTAAAATGTATTCCTGATATTTCTTTCCTCCAGTTTTTCATTCCTGTCACTAATAATAATTGCATTCCAGAGTCATTATTTTACATTTCTTTTGTGTTGAGTTTAAGGTCTCTCTCCACCCATGTAAAACCTTTCGAATATCAGTCCTGTTGTATATCATCATATTATCATCATAAATACACACTTTTCCTTGATGATAAAGCATTTAAAACTGAAATGTTCCTAATTCCCCCCTAGACTGGTTCAGATAATACCAAAAACAGTGGTCTGCATCCCTGGTAGCTGGAACCCAATTTGCAATGAAGCCAAAGCATTCCGCACTGCAGTAATTGTTAAGGTATATGAAATGGCAATGCAGTTCATATGTTCATCTATATCATGCTCAGATACCATCAAAAGGAAGCTACTGTGGTATATTTGCCAAAGCCCCTTCCTAATTTTTCAAAATCATTTTTCTTTGCACTGCTTCTAGCTTATTTTCATCCAAACCATTTTGTCTGCAGTTGGGCAATGATACTTGCATGCCTTTCCTGTACATATGTCATTATGATGCTCACCATTCCGTTACTGTTCCTCTAAGTCATAGCACTGAGCATGCACTGAGCATACACGTGAAGTACCTGTCATTGTATTCTCTTAGTTCTGTCTATTTAATCCTAAAAATGCCATCTTCAATAAGAAGTTACTCCCGTTTCCCCATTGGATCCATGCCTTATTCTGTGGCTCTTCTCCAAGGAGATGTCCAGCATATTCCTTAATCTCCAATGTGCTTGTTGGCTCCAAGAGGACAACATAATATGGGCAGGTACAGTTGAAAGGCTGTCTCTCTGCTTTTCTCTATCAGCCCATCCTCACCCTCCAAAAGTCTACCACAGTTAAAAATGCGTATATTTGCTGAAAAAGGGCTTCTTGGTCAGTCAGACTATCTGGTTCCCTACTGATTTGTCGACAGCTTAGGTTTTTGAATGTGTACTCATCGACACCTAAGCGTCAAATGCATAAAATAGCGAACGGCCACATCATCGAATTCTTTCCTTGGGAAAGAATTTGCATGGCCGTTCTCGAGGATTTGGCCTTTCCCCAATGTAGAACGGTCTCGGAGTTGGTATATTCACTTAGGGTGTTTGGGTGTGTTTGTTTATTTTGTTTGCGGACGGCCAAGTGAATTCTTTCTCTAGGAAAGAATTTGATGATCTGGCCGTTTGCTGTTTTTAGCTTTCGACACTTAGGTGTCGATGATTTTGTATTTGACAACCTAAACTGTCGATGTTATGATATAGACGTGACTAACCCGGTTAACAAATGTTAAATAAATGTCAAATAAATAAACTTCTTTGTCAATAATGGTGTTCTTTGTATTCCCTAATTTTCTAATTCTGAATTTACAGAGAAGGTAGACTTACAAAGAGGTGGATTGTCTCCACTATAAAAGCAATATAGTTACATAACCTAATTATACTACTCGTACAGTGGAAGGACAAACCATATTCTTCAATCACCAAAGGCAATGACAAAAATTATTGAAACTAATGCTTATCAATCAAGTGCTAAAAATTTTCAACTATTACACAAAGTTTAGCACAACAACAGAAGGATCCAGACTCTCATGTTTTAAAATACTGCAGGCACATTTTCTACAGTGACATTCAGCATCAGGAAAGCACTTTGGAAAGGAGTTCAATGACTGAGTCCATATATGGCCCACACCTTGCACTGCTGATCTCCCATACATAATATGTCTGTTACACCTCCAGTCCAAAAAAAAAAAAAAAAAAAAAAAGACACTCACCAGATATCCAAAAGCTTGACCCTGCTGTAATGCCCCTCTGCACCAGAAGAGAGTATGGAGTTCTAATATATGGAAAAAGAAGTACACAAAACAGTCTGGCAGAATTCCAACTCTCATTAATCCACTGCAAAAGCACTGATCTTAGTTAAGCAAGGACTTTCCATGATTGGAACTCCTTCAACTACAATATAGCAGAACGTATAGCAGGGCAGTTATGCTTGCCTTAACCTTTAATAATTTAATTGGTCTACTAAGCCAGGGCACTGTTTACTCCGACCCTATGTGTAATGATTTCTTATGCTGCTTCAAGGTAACCAATCATCTGAGTCATTGTAAGGTGATCCATACTCCTCGTTTGTCAAGATGATGGCATGCACATGGTTACCATGTATGCTGATTTCATCTTTCAGAATTATTAGTACTCTCTGAACTTCTCACTGACTTGTGCAACAAGCCATGGAGTCGCTCATGCTGTTAGAGAACACAGGACTTGGCATATATTCAATTAAAGATACCAGTCAGGTACACTCACGTACAAGTGTGTCAGAAGTGCATTAAATATGGATCCATTTCAGAAGCTCATATTTTGAAAACTTCAAACTTCAAACGGCCAAGACCATAAGATCGAAGTTTTGAAACTTCAAACATTTTGAATGGAGATCACCGTACAGTATGGAACAGGATATTAACAGTTTTCCTCACTGTAGTGCAATCTTGGTATTGGTATATTCATTTATCAGGGGGGGGTGTGGGGGTGCAGGTGGCTTGCACTCCTGCAAAAATGTAAAAAAAAAAAAAAAGTTTTTAGTTTTTTTAGTTTCGTTTTCAAAGTTTCAAAGCTTCGATCTTCTGGTCTTGGCCATTTGAAGTTCAGAGTTTTGAAAATTCAAGCTTTAGAAGTAGATCTGTTAAATAAACCTATATATTATTCAAACCTAAATAGGTACAGTTCTCTTAAAATCTTGACTTTTGTATCAGTTAATAAAATATACAAATTATTGTTATTATTAACAGGTTATGCCAAGCTGGCCAGTTTAAGCACTGTTCTTTAGCAACAGCCATTCTTCTGCATTATAGCAGTATGTATTTTCAGAAAGGTTTCATGCTTGTGTTGTAGTCTGGCAAGCTACTAATGTATAGTCAAATGCCAGTGACTTCTCTTACCCAAGGAATAGGATACCTATTAGTTATCCTTGGATACTTACAAGCACTACCAATTCAGACCTCAGCAATGCACTCTGGCCTGTGGATGTTGGACTACAGTGGTTGAAATCATAACACTGCTTCTTAGAACCCAGTTCCAGAGTACATGGTTACTTAAATATGAGGAAAATAGGTGATGAGTAACTTTCTTCTTTAAAAATGAAGGAGAACTAGCTGAGAGATATGCTCTACAGCAGACAAACAAACACATTAACGAAGCCTGATACATTTATTAGAGCAACTGATGCTGTTTTTGTGACTAAACTGTTTGGATATATTACTTGGCATTCCTAGACCAAAACAGTTCAACCTTTTCTTCAGGTTCTATCAAAAAAGGGTAGAGTGAACTTGCCCTGCCTTTTATGGCAGGGCAGCACTTGATAATATTTAGCAATCATGGTTTTATGAATTGCAAAAATATCTCCTTTGATCTCTGAAAGGTACCGAGTAATGCCCTACAGAACATGGCTAATTCACTGCATCCTTCAGATGGAAAAAGAAGAGGCTAAACTTTCTTATTATGAGAATGCCAAGTAGTGTATACAAAAAGGGAGAAAATATTGTGCTTTTTGAAAGTGACTTTTTAATCCAAGTATATAGAAAATATGCTTAATTTAGTGCAGTTATACAAGAGTGTCAAGTAAAGAAGCCACATTTAGGATGTTATGCTGCACCATTCTCAAAATTGTCTTTAGACAAGTAGTGTGTGTCTTTGTTGAAGAAAGTTTGAATTCTGCAGGGTAGTGTAACCAGGGATAATCAGCAGAGAGAGATGGCAGGTATGATATGGGAAAGGTGAAAGTCTCCATGGAAATGTCAATTTTTTTTTCTAACGATATCCTGGTACAACTGTATTTGCTGAGTTGCAGGTATATAGAGTAGATTTTTCATACTAGGTACACCAATATTTTCAGCTGCTGGTGCATGACTGAGAAAAGAGAGAATAAGGAATAGCAGAGCCAGAAAAGCTTTGGGATCAAGAGGAAGGTATATTTCCTGGACTGGAGACCGCTTATTAGAAAGTTATTTAAAAACTTTGTATGGCTATCTGATAGCATGAGCTCACTTGGTAAGTATTTTTTTAAATAGAGGTTGAGGGAAATGCACATGGATTTTTTGGAGTTGCAGTTATTCAGTTTAGGTGTGCATGGTTTCCCAATGTTATTCTGAGGAACCTTCTAGACTGTAAGTGGTAAGAAGTGCTGCCAGACACTGCAGTATATTACTATTGGTCCTTTGGGAATCACCTGACTAGGGCCACCTCTATAAGTGGTTATTTGGTAGAGATACATTTGAGGGTTTACTGGTTGCTGTTTTAATAGTAACTGATCTTGGGTATGAAATTTCAATATTATTATAGAGCAAGTTGTCCTCTGTACAGACTCTGTCATGGGGATAAGCCCAGAACAATGGGTGAACATTTTAACACAGACAGGGGGATGTAGGGTGAAGTATCCCACCCAATACATAGGGTTATGTATGGATAAAGATAGGAAATGCAGAAGGACTTTGTTTTATTTCTCTCACGGTTACATTGTCCACATGACAAAATAAACCAATTGCAAACATTAAGAAGAAGGGCTCAGATATGAACAATTTAGCTTAGTTAATTGTGCAAACTGAAAGCAATTCAATGTGACTGCAGTGGTAGTTTCTTTTTGTCTAAGCACCAGTGGAAAGGTAGCTAATATCAGGATTAGTTTATTTATTTACTCATTCGCATTTGATTACTGGGAAAGTACGACTGGGTAGGTGTGCATTTTCAGCAGAGGTCTGCGGAGAAATACTCCAAGGTATTGCAAAACCATTTTAAGAACAATAGTTTTACAATCTTCAAAAATAATATAAAAGCATCTGCAGTTTAAATAATTATAGACATAATGTGAAAACATTGGTCAAGAATAGATACAACTTATATGACAATGATTTAATCTTTAGAGAAATTTTAGCCAGTTTTGAGACATTAACGGTAAGTTAGTATAATACAAACAGGAACTGCAACATGTAGTGGGAGAAAAATGGGGTTACGGCATATTTATGTAGAGAGTCAGGGAAAGACACTGATTGAAGGAAGGAAGTGATTGAAAAGGGAGTAAGGAGGTTAAGGTATAAATAGGTACTTGTTCCTAGTTAGAGATATAGTCTAGCCTTGGTATGAGGAAGAACAGAGCCAGATTTTGGCTAGGAAGTCTTTCAGAATGGTTTTAAAAGACTGGTGGAAGGGTATTAACTTGATCAATACAGATAAGAAATTCCAGGTCATAGTTCCATAGCATGAGTACAGATAATGCCCAGCAGATATGATAGGTTTGTGGACAGAGAGGAGTTTTTGGTCACTGCATCATAAGGGAACATATTTGCACAGAATATTATTTAATTCTTGACAACCAGATGTACGCTGGATAATTTATAGTTTAAGATGTGCATGTGTTAGTTGATATTTATTGACTGATTGTTGGCATTGCAGGCAGGAGTTAGTGCATGAGGAATAACATTTTTATAATAAGATTTTGGAGGGATTCTGGCAGGGAATGGACAGTCTCTATCAATAGTAAACCACAGGTTTACTGAAATGGCCTGAATGAAAAATAATACTTCGAGTGACAGGCATTATGGCCTGTGCATACAAGTGGGGGATACTAAGTATTTCATTGGGTATGGTAGCTGATTAAGGACACTTTTTGGGTGTATAAAGACTATTTCAAGGTATAGTCTACAGTGAGAAGATTAGAATTAAAGTTATGTTCCAGGTAGGATGGTTACTACTGAGGAGATGTTATCAAAGATACTATGAGGCTAACAGTATTGTATGATGGTGTGTGCATATATCATTCAGGAGTCTCTTCCCTGAAATCATCTTCTCAAGGACTGACAAAACACATTTTGTAATACAACTAATAAATACAGCCACCACAGGATGTGTTTAATAATTCAAGTGCACTAAAAGGTTTGGACCATTTCCTGCGAGTTCATTTTAAAAATGCACCAAGGACTTGATTTGTTATTATAACAATATTATGTATTCAGAATGGCGTATAGATCAACATGACCAAACAAATATGGTCTTTGAGTAAGTAATATAATGCAAAAATGAATTCAGAGGTGTGTCTGATATGACACTGAAACATATGAACATTTTCTGCTAGTCAAAGTTACAGTATTATGGATATGTGTGTAACTGAGGAGCATAAAAATATATGTGTGTAACTGAGGGGCATAAAAAGATATGCGTGTAACTGAGGGAAATAAAAATGTGTGTGTGTGTGTAACCAAGGGGCATAAAAAGATGTGTGTGTAACTGAGGGGCATAAAAAGATGCGTGTGTAACTGAGGGGCATAAAAATATGTGCCTAACTGAGGGGCATAAAAAGGCTGCTCAATATTATTTTATTCATATATAAAACAGAATACTGGGGATGTAAGTTTTAAGAGGTGGTGGACAGAATATGAAGAAAACAAAATATTTACATAGAAGAGTGTCAAGTGAAGTATTAAAAAATCAATACAGGGCGAGCAGTTTTGATGATTTGAAATTATATTTGAGATGTGTAACATCTCATGTATTGAGCAAAACCTTATAGATAAATGTCTTTAATAATATGCCATACCATTTTTGCGAAGAAGACTTTTATTAATTTGTAAACATATCCAGTTGTTTTAAGTCCATACTCTGCAGCTTAACATCAACTGCTAGTTGACCCTCCTAATATCTCCAACTTCCCATCCCAATAGTTCTTCCTAGGTGGGACTGCTGAGGCAGGGTGAGAAGGGAAGTAAGGAAACTAATCTAAAAGGAGGTGAGCCTGCGTTCCAGGTGCTATGCCTAAGTGCAGGTATCTGAGTGGGGTTGGAAAATAATTCGGGTGGGAAGGGGAGAGGGATCAAGTCAACTGCAGCATCATTCTGCTGCTCACACAGGGCTTTGACATAGCCCTAACCAACCCCCAATGTGGTCATGCAATCTCTCTGTAATAGAGACGCCTTCATGTTCGTGGTGACATGTTTCTTGTCAGCTTTGCCCAAACAAGTAATGCACTGGTAACAAGGCACAAGTATCACCAATGCCTGGCTGCATATTCCCAGTAGGTCCCACATTTTCCCCATTGGAATGATGAGCAGGTATAAGCTTTGATATTTCTCTCTCCTCTGACTATTATCCTCAACAGAATGTCTGAACTCTTACTGAATCATATACATAGGTCATAGTCAGGGTTTTATCACTATGCCATTGTAGCTAGCTTAGATCCAAGTCTTTTGAAAGGAATGCCTTCCATTTCTTGCAAATAATGACTATGAAATAACTCACATACTAAAGGTGACTGGAAATATCTACTAAAAAATTCATCATGAACAGTAAATGGAGCATAAAACTCCCTAGAAATCATGGCATTATTATAATTGTAACAGTAGCATTACAGTTATTTTGGAAATGTATATAATTTGTTATCTTGAATATCGACAGTGGCATTAGCTTAACAAATGCTTTCACTCCAGCTGTTGTAGCTGTGGCAGTATTATAGCATAAGTACTTAACAGTAAATAGTTATCTGAAATGCCTGATTGTCAGTGTGAGCTTTAGGCATTTAAATAACATTCATTTGATGGGCTTCATTACTAAAATACTCAAATTATTTCCATATCAAAAATAAACTGTGCAATTTGAGAATAACACACTTCATAGAGTTGCGTGCTTGTCTGTGGTTGTGCAGCCATGGAATTAGGTCTCTATAAAAAGGTGTGGGGGTGCAGGTGGGTAGAGGAGTGTGCATCCCATGCAAAAATACTTCATTATATAATTTAAATCTGTTAAATGTAGCTAGTGATGTGTTTTTGTGTCTGTTAATTGTTGACATCACTGTTTTTGTTAAGTTGTCTTGTGTGATCAAAATGTTTTACAGGGCTCCTGCTGGTTTGTATGAGATGTTCTGACTTTTGAAAGTCTGGATGTCATTGTATCAACACAAATCCTAAATATTTTAGCTGCGTATGCTGTGGTTTTATTATGGCAATCTGCTTTTCAATTAAATACTTTTTCTTGAATATAGAATACAATTTACTTACACTAATAATGACGGCTAAGAATGTATTTTGCCTTATTATGTCATTCTAATCCATATTTATGATTTCAAGAAAAAAATGGCATTATAGTAATAAAACTTTATTGGAGAAAGCGTAAGTTAAATGTTTATTATAATAATAAATATTAATGAAATCTGTGTGTAGAATATGAGGTACATATTTCTGAATGCAAATTAGCTAACAGTGGAAAAACCCTCTGTTACTGCTGCATATATATTTGCTCATTAATGTATACAGTATTTGCATTATTGTGTTTTACTTGCTATTTTAGTTATGTACTTAATACTGGTGTGAATGTTTTGTATTTTACGATACCCGTTTGCTCATTCTAGCTTGGGTCGTGGTTGAAAAAGGTCTTTCAACCACTATACCTAGCTGGTTAGCAATCTGCAATAAGTAAAGTGATGAAAACTAGCTGCAAGAAGTTTTATGACAATGTAGTGAGCATTCACTCTAGGGCGGCCACGGTGTTGCAGTGGTTAGCATTGCCACCTCACAGCAAGAGGATCTCTAGTTTGATCCTCGGCTGGGGTGCCTTATGTGTGGAGTCTGCATGTCCTCCCTGTGGTCGAATGGGTTTCCACCGGGTGCTCCGTTTCCCCCCACATCCCAAAGACATGCTGAAGGTGGATTAGACACTCTAAATTGTCCCTAGGAGTAAGTGCGTGCATGTGTGTGCCTTCTGTGGAAGGTTGGGCATCGGGCTGGTAACTCAACACCGTAAAACTCCACTGCCAATCATGAGCGGACAGGTGATCCGCTGTGGTGACTCCTAACCGGGAAAAGCCGAAAGAAGAAGAAGAAGCGAGTGTTCACTCTAGCTGAAGACCTTATGGATGTTAGACCACATTCTCAGTGTCTCTCTTATTTTCTAACCATCCAGCCACTGTAGCATCCTTTGCAGTTAAGGACACTATTACAAAATAATAAACATGAGAAACAGGCAAGAGACTACAATACTGCTTCTCAAGTGCTTCTGCACTGGTGTAACTTTTCCATTCTCAGAGAGCAAAGTGTGGCGTATTATATGTTAACATTAAAGCACATCATTCTGATGTAAGCATTCTGCCATCAATTACAGACCAGGCATATACATTTTCATCTCCTCTAAAAAGGAGAATTACTTATTTTTATATTGTTATGACTACACACTGTTAGATGCTCTCAGTTAAAAACAAGACTAATTAAACTGTCTCCATTAGTCTCTTCTGAGGCTTATGAATGCTCTTGCATAATGTCTTTCCTCCCCAGGCACATCCTACAGGTTTATGGCCATGGCACTGACCCTGAAGAATTAGTAAGGGTGACTAACTTGAACTGGAAACATTAGACTTGTCACTAAAAGTGGTTGTCCTGGCTGAGGCACAAGAACAGTAGCAAAAAGATGCATTCACACATAAAAATAATATGTGTTTGCTTTGCAATGCATGTACTAAGATATATTTTGTGAAATTCTGAGGGCAGTGGTCTGTGAACAATGAAGTCACTGCATTAGATAAGTGGAGTTATATTTTTGAACCCGTAATTTGTTCATCTTTGTGAAATGCTGAGAGGGCTAGAGCAGGATGAGCAGGTACTCTTTCTCTGTTTGTACAGTTAGCAGTGAGTTACAAAGTAATCAAATACATTTACATTTGATGATAAAGCAGAATTGTTAGTCAGTTTAGCCACCAACAAACCAAGTTGTCAGTGTAGGAACACTGCTCTATAACTGGACCTTTGCATTATCAAACATGAGTACATGTACACCCGCACTCATGGGCACATACGCATGCACATACATGCACTTAAGGCTTTATATGCATTTTCATTTTTATCTCAGACATTTTCAGGAATCAACAAACCCTGTGGTTAATAGCCCCCCTGCTAAAGTAAGTTACCTTTTTTCAATATTTTTTAAAGTATGACATATCAACAAACTACTGGGAATCCTTTTGTGTTGCTAGAGCATTAGCTGTGCAGTTCTTCATTGTATTTCATTCTTTCACATCCGACAGTGCAAAAGGTGTGTAAACATGAAACGGAATAAAGAACTGCACAGACTCGAACTGTTTCTGTCCCTTTAACATTTAAGAACACCTCTGGCTGGCCTGACAAATAGAATTATTAGTACATTGGACAAACTTAATTATGCAGATGTTTCTATGAAGAAGCCAGCAAATAATTTCAATAAATCTGTGATTTTGTCAGTTTATTAACACTTTTGAATTCTTCCCCAGCTCAATTAATCCTTCAAGTTATCTCTGGTTGTACAGAAAATGTCATTCATATTGCCATTGCAAAGGTCATACTCACTTCTGAGCTGTAATTTCAAGAAACAAAGCCTCATGATTTTAATAAATCTGCTGCAATTTCCATAACCATGTTAACTCTCTGGGGCCTCCTGACTCATGGGGACCCTAACTCATAGGCAAACTAGGAGGTCAGTAGGGTGCAAGTCCGCCAGCATAGCTTTTTTTTTTCTGAAGGAAAAAAAATCTCTGCTTCTTCAATGCCTCTCTTTCAAAGCCACCATGTCATGGCTTGTAATGAAAGCGCTATACTCCCTGGTCATTCAAGTCAATCCCATTCATGACCTACACAGTGAATTGTGATTTGTACTGTAGCTCATGGGTAGGAGTAAGATACAAGATCAGACCTTTTAAGTGGTGACCTGAACACAATGGATGGCCATGACAAAAAAAAAAAACAGCAGCAGAGAGAAGCTAGATCTGTCGAGAGTGCAAACCACTCAGGGTAGTCTGTCTGTTAGCAAGTATATTGTTATTTTAATGTATTTATTAACTTGAAAGGCAACCAGATATGGACAATGTCAGCAAGATGGACAAGACTGTAGCATTAAGTCATTTTTTATCATGATGGCAGACAACTACATTTTATGAGCAGTGAACTCCTGTCAGGCAACCAGATATGAAATGTAACACAAAGTTGGACTAACCTGTATTTGTATGTAAAGTAAATTTGAAACATACCACTCAAATGTACCTCATTATGATAACATTTCTCGTTTTAAGCATTAAAAATTATATGCTCCACATTGAAAGGGTCTGACACACAGTAATAATTTTTTTAACTGATACACATGATAAATAATACTGAATTGCATTAGCTCATCAAAAGAAATTCTGTTAATATAGTTATTACCCATGCTTCCTAGCTGAAGTTGTTAGTGTTCAGTAGGTGTTATACCTTTTGCCCATTTGTTCTACATTGAGAGAGGCAACATTCCACATTTTAGAGATAGACGATTAAAAGATATGGTTGAAAACTCTCCTTGACTTTGCAGAATGACCCTAAATATTGCCTCATATTTGTGATCTGCTGTATTTGTAGATTACTAGCAAATAACTAAGAACTATAGTTATTAAATAATAACAGACATTTGAGTTTCAGACATCATAATCTTCAGAAAAGGTATGGCAATGCAAATCCTGTTATTCTTCAAGCTTTCTAAATATATAACAGAAATGTTTAAAATTTGTCCCTGATTTTAAGTCTTTGTCCCACCATTATTTTTGGCTTTGGCCTTAATTCTCATGATGAGAGGCTGATAAACATGTTGGAATGCTTATACTGTGGCTATCTACTGTGCGTTTGTTTGAAACAACATAAAATAAAGTAGTGTAGCCATTTTTAATACAGTTAGACACTTTATATATATATATATATATATATATATATATATAGACACACACCGTTAAAGTAACTACAACTGCTGTGTTTGGCGGGACTGTTCCTGCTGACCTTTGCTTATGATGAATAGCCATTATTCTGGCTTTGCAGAACTAAAGTGCAGTTATGTGAAACAAATGAATCCTTTACTGCACGTTTATGTGAAACAGAGTTGAAAAAATACTGTGGCCATTTTATGTATTTATTTTTTATTAAATCAGATATCTGAGGAGAAGATAGTGTGACTATTAGTGATGGGCATGAAGGAGAGCAGTTGAAAATAACTAAACATGTTGATTACTTAACATAAGCAGTCATTATTCTGGCTTTGTAGAGATAATATGTATTTGTCTGAAGCAAATGTGAATACCTCACTGTGGTTAGGCAGTGTGTGTTTATGAGAAACTGTGTATGTAGATGACCCTGCTGTTGTTTGCATCCCCTTATAAACAGTAATATTCTGACTTTGCAGGGCTAATGTATATTTAAGCAAGTTAAATTCTTTACTGTGGCCACTATTTGTGTGAAACAAAGTAGAAATACATTACCGTGGCCATTATTTTTATAATACAAATAGACATCTGAGGTGTACACCATAAATAAAGTGTCTGGGTACCAGAGCTATCTGTGAAGGAAAGGGACTGATCATGCTGTCATTTATTCAATTTAAACAGTCACTGACCTGATACTGCAGGACTAGTGTACATTTAAGTAAAATAAGTTGGAATTCCTTACTGTGGCTGTAGTATGTCTGTGTGAAACAAACTTAAAATACATTTTAGTGGTCATTGTATTTTACCATTTTCATATTTTTGAGTTACAATCCATTAACAAAGTGGATAGTATTTTTGTGTGCAGTAGTCTGGGTATAAATGTGGCTTGCCTTGCTGTTTGATCACCATTAAACAGTCACTGATCTGTCTGGGCAGGATTATAGTCAAAACAATATATTGTACTTTGCTGAAATCAGTTTGTAAAATGATCACTACTGTGACATGTTCATGTTTGTGGGGAGAATGCTGCAGTTTGTGATTGTTGTGGATTTTATGTGTATGAAGGGGTGTTGCAATCTATCTCAGGATAACAAGCTGGCTATAATTTTCCTACATTTCCATCACAGTCAGACTTCAGCACTGTACACAATAAGTGGCTGTCTCTAGTGGTCTGGGCAAAATGTGCATGAAAGCAACTGAATATTAGCACAGCAACACAGTAAGTAGCATTACCATCTCACAGCACTTGACTCTTTGGTTGTGCTCTTGGCTGTGCTACTCTCAACGTGGAGTCTGCATATCCTCTATCTCTGCATGGGTTTTATCCAGGTACTGTTGGTTCTACTAACATCCCAAATACATGCCATAGGTGACTTTTTATTCTTCCTGTTTGTCAAAAGGAAACTTTGCAAGGTGGCACAGTTCTGCACTGAGTGTCATTGCTACATCAAATCAAGAGAATCTCTGATTTAATTCTCAGCAGGAATATATTCCATGTAGTATCTGAATGACCTCTATGTTCATCTGTTTTCTTTGGGTATTCAAGTTTCATCCTATGTCCCAAAGACATGCAGTAGCTGGATTAGGAACTCTACATTGTAGGTAACTATAAGTGGTTACACTGAGTCACACTGAGTAGCAATGCCTTCAGAGAGAGATTTTCTGGTTAAATTCTTGTTTATGCACTTTCTGTGTACATTTTGCATGCCCTCCTGAAGTTCTGATGGAGTTTCTCCTGGTATTCTGATTTCCTCCCACATCCCAGAGACATGCTGTAGGTGGCTCATCAACTCTGAATTGTCAATAGGTGTGTTTCTGTGCTATGTATTTGATTGATCTGTTTCAATAAATCAAATTACAACTTAATTGAAACCCAATACAGTGAGAGGCCTTCACTGAAATTACAGTTTACTGACAGATGACTTCAATGCATTACACTTCATCAAAATCAAAACTCAGCAGTCTTTCATCACAGTATGACTGACACAGGAATGACAAGTGATAATATAAAACTAGGCCTACTCAAAAATAAAGACATGCTTTGAGCAACATGAATGTAACTGACACAGTTGATGCAGCATAGCTCACGCCTGGCTCTGCAAGGGGAATATAGCAAATTACTAGATCACAACGAGGTAAAGAGATCTTGGTCACTGACAGTTATATTTAGAATTTGGAGAGATGTTCCAAAGAATATACTGATGTTGCAGACTACAGTCTTGAACAGCTTCTATACAACAGCAATAAGGCCCATAAACTTTGACATCAACTTGGACGTCTGCTACCTCCAAATGTGATCTCACTAGTAATATTTACCCACCAAAAACTGTCTCCTCTCCTATGTAGCTTACGGTCTACCCGCTTTAGTTTTATTTTGTCAGCTTTCTCAGTTCATCTTATTTAGCTAATAACCCACTGCTCACTCCTAAAAAGATCTATGCTTACATACATGTATGATTCTCTCTTAGTTATCTTATCTAGGTAATAACCCGTTGTTCAATCTTAAAAAATATCTCTCCTGTTATACTACATGTTTGATCCTCACTAACTGTACCTATAGTGACTGTACTTACAAACACTGCATACTGCTTCTGCACATATCTTAAGTTAAAGATCAACTTAAACTCTATATTAAATTGTTATGTCTTTACTGTACCAACTTGAAAGTGTTAATGTTTTGTTTATAATACTATGTTCATGGAGAATTTTACTGTAATTTTGTGGAGCTTTTCTCCCCAGGCCTCAAATGAAAACAGCTAGACAAACCTGGTGAACAAGTGTAAAATAAAATAAATAAATGATTTAATTCACTTTAGTTAATATATTCCTACAGAAGTACAATATCTTTCTCTTAAAAGTGCAACTGCAGTAATTCCTCATGTGCAAAATTAATGAACTGCCATTTCTTCTCTTTTTCTGTGTGCATTATTATTTGTTCATATAGATTCATACTAGGCTATCTGCCCTAGGGCATTTATAAGCCTAGCCAGAGTGTGTATGGCTTTCGCCACTCCATGGAGTGAGAATACAGTGCCCATTTAGGGTTTAGTTTACTGCGCCTCTGTCTAGTAGTGACAAAGAGATGACCCCCGGGGTAAACCTATGATCTCCCACCCACTCGTTAAGATTTCTCTTGAAGAGAGTCAGTGAGGGGCTTTGCCTAACATGGACTGGGATTCTGTTCCAGAGTATAGGGAGCCTCTGGGTTATGAATCTGTCCCTCCAGCATGTCCTATTTATTTCTGTGTTGAAGTTCAAATCTCTTGCTCTCGTGGCTCTGGTGGATTTGGATTTTCTGAGGTGTTTAGGTGTATATGTATAGGTAGTTTTACCCAACTAGAAATAGGTTATAAGGAGTATTTTTTATGTGCGTTAGTCATTAGAATAGTTGTGTATATGTCATGTCTTCATCTTCTTTTTATACTTAAATTGCCTCTGTACTCTGATGATGAGCTGATACCCAAAATTTTATTTAGGTTGCACTTGTGTTTCCTAAATGACAATAAAGTTTTCTTTGAATCAAGGGATAGATTAAAGGGTAAGGGCAATCACTGTTTGTAGTATAGATGGAGAAGAACTAGTGAAATTGGTGGGACATCAGTATGTTCCAGACCTTACATAAGTGGAAAAATATCAAGCATGTGATGAATTAAAGTCAAGAGATGCTATGTTGAGGGATACTGCATGTTTACTTGTAGACTTTGAAGTGGCTAATATGTCCCTTGAAAGTAGTTTCTTTACAGACACGTAAAGCCAACTTACAACAGGTGAACAGGATCAGAAAGAAATGTTTCTTAACAAATGTACCACTAAATATACCCCTTAGGAGCATATCTGCAGAAGATTATCCTTTATAAATATGTGCATTCCTCCAAAAGTGTATTTACAGTGTAAGAGCATTTTTTTCTAGATGTAGCGATTTACATGCACAAAGGTCAATTTGAGGTGTATCCTTTTGGAGTTAGTTATAGAAAACAATGTTTTTTGGGAAGTTGGAGGTTGGCATAATGGGTACGGTGTTGAACTTACAGACATAAGGTACAGGGTTTGATTCTTATCTGTAGAAGTGTGGCTAGGCTTGAAAAGCTCCCTGGGGTCATTAGCCTAGTAATTACTTTTGAACCTATATCTATAATAGGGTTTAATATACACAAACAAACAGGATAGCCATGGGCATCCCTTGAGCAAATTTATATGCCAACCTTGCATTAATTGAATGGGAAAGGATGTGTTTATTTAATTCCTGCTTCTTTTTACAGCATGTATTATATTACAATCATTTGTGAATTATATATTTTTTTGTATGGAGTGGTGACATTTTCACTCTAGATTTATTATATTGTTTTATGGGAAATACGGCCTCATTTCTTAATTTTGATATGAAGTACTAAAGTGACTCTACTGAATTCCTGGATGTTGGAATTTATGAAACAAACTGGGATAATACAAAAACAACTTTATAGGAAGAATGCAGAAGGAATTCTTACTTACATAGACAGAGCATGTATCTGCTTCACATTTTTCGAAATGTGACAGAATCAGTTTATGTGAACTTCTAGATTAACAATAGAAGAAAAAAAATTGAAGCACTTGTATGGGTACATTTGCCTGTCTAAACTGTAAATTCTGCTTATACATAAATAAAACATCTGAATGTTATTGCCAAAAATCATGCAAGATATATGTATTTAAACATTACGCTAGTTGTAATAGCAAAAATACAGTATATCTACCCAGTTCCACAAAAAACAAATGTATAGCACTTCAGCAACTACTTGTAATAAAAGCAAAGTGCAGAAAAACAGGCTACAACCAGGAAATCTCACAATCCAACCTTTTATTAAAATAAACTCACAGAAGATTAAGTGCTTTCATCCCTCACTGGGGTCGTCATCAGAAATTCATCATTTAAAATGTCACATTCTTATATAGCCATCCATTACTTGATCATTCTACCATTTTAAAGAGACAGGACACCAAAAATCGAATATAGTTATCATGCATACTATTTACCATGTTAAAATTTGTGACTATAAATGACTAAAACCTAAACAATGAAAGTTCATTATTACTACACGTGTATGAAAGACAATGTACAGTATTACTAAAAATAATATTAATTATAGTTTAGCAACTTTAAAACAGGTTGCATCAAAATATTTTCAGTTTACCCTGAGAGAGCAGCAGAATTTAATCTGAGCTGCCATAACAATTCTCTATAATTCCAAAAATGTTGCCATTTTCTATTTTCTCATTGATCCCAACATAACACTGTCTATATTCTTTGTATGTTACTACATGTTTAGCATGAACATTACTAAACATATATTTTTTTAAATATCATAATTATGCTCATATATTATCTTTCCTGATGTTCTTTCCATTTCCCAGTACAATAACTTTCACATCCGAAACTTTTTTATTGCTAAATGCACAAGTCCTGTGCATAATCCCCTACCTCAAAATACACTTTGGAGCCCATATCATCTTTAGATTAATAACCCTTTCTTCCAAAATCAATGGTCAGTGCTTGTAGAACCCACATTTTGATGTTGCCTCTTTTTTACCATCCCTCCTTATATAAGTCTTGGGTGTCTCAAAAAGTTTCTTAAACTTGGATAGGGTCTTATTGATGAATATTGGCTCATTTCCAAGAATTAATTTTATATATATATATATATATATATATATATATATATATATATATATATATACACACACACACACACACACACACACACACAAATAAAATGTTATTCCCCATCAGAAACTTCTAATTTTCACAAATATTTTAATATCTCCTTGAAAGCCCAAGTTTTGAGTAATATTATTTAGGAATATGATTTCTTGGTCATAGCCCTGCATTTCATTGTCAACTGTGTCAAGTATTCTATGTGTGGAAAATGAATTGCCCTTCAGAAGAGTGAATGAGCTAGCAGTTGTTTGATATAAGTAAGAGGAAACCCAGAGATGCATTAATGAAACATGTTTCCAACTAATGGGAAGCAGATATTAAAATGTACACTGAAATTACAGAGTTAAATGGATATTAGAATTAAGAGCAGAAAAGTTTAAATGCATGGTGTTTTCTAACACCAGTTTTAAAAAAAAACAATGGTTTAAAACATCATTTTTATTGGCTTTAGTATTTTATATTTAAATCTGATATGCATATAGAATTGTTTTTATGAATTGAATGTTATTTATCAGGGAAGTGGTGTCATTAATTGAATGATTTTTGCTGTTATAAATGCTAGCGTGTATGACTGTTGTAAGCAGTTGTGAAAACGTGTCTGCTTTTATTAAAGTTTTTATTGGTGCATGGTGTACAAGGATCATTTTGCCCTTCTACATTTGAGTTTTGTTACAGCTCTGGACTTTACTCTGGTGACTGTTGTTTTGTGTGTGTACTTGTATTAAAAATCATATCAGTGCATCTTGTAACAGACCTGGCTTAGCAAGGGGTGTGTTTTGTGTGTGTAAAAAATATAATCACCAATTTTATCTGTTGATACACAATAGTGGGATCCACATGTCCCAGTCTGACATCAGAAGAGCACACAAACGGGGTCTATGTTTTAAGGAGGGAGTGGTAAGGAGGCACGCTGTATATATGACAGCAAAAACTTAAATTATATACAGTATATGTATATGTATATAGCTGTGACCATGTCTACTTACAGTTTCATTCCAGTCTAACATGAGAGGTGTACACAGAAGGTGACTAGCTTTTTGAGGTGGGCTATGAGGTAGGCAGTATTACCAGATATAGTTTATGTTTCCTCAGTTTCATGAAAACTACTATTTTGCCAGCTTTTAGTCCATGGACACAACATATTTCTTCCCTGATGGAAAAAAAAACTGAATTCCTTTCCTTTGCGCATGATTTTGTTCTGGCTATCACTGGATCTAAAGGTTCGAAAAAATATCTAAAATGCATGTCACAGCATCTAGAATACCATGGCTTCTGGGGGGCACCAGCCCCAAAGACCCCTGGTGTAATTCAGTTATTTTCTCTATAGTTGTTATAATGCAGTCATGGATAGTTAGGATGTTTTGAAAAAATGCAGTAAAAGGTAAAGTCAAAGAGTAAGAATGAAATCATTCAGGTCATCATTGGATGAAAAGGTTGCATGTGTGTGTATATGTGTATACATTAGGTTGTAAAAAAAACTTAGGGAATCTAGAATCCTTTGGCTTCTTAGGGGTGGGGGAGGGGTCAGTGACTTCTCAGACCCCTGGCTTAATTCAATTATTTAATTCAATTCAATGCTGTTTTGGGCAGTTAAGTTGTACTGAAAAATGCAGGAAAAAGTTGAAGAGTAAGGCCATATGTGATAAAAGAACAAAAATATTATCAGGATGGCATGCAGAAATGAGCATGATGGGGCAAACGTGAGGTATTGGGGAAGTGTATGGTAAGCAGTGGATATTGAATAGGTTAATATTTCACCTAAGAGAAACCTTGTCCTGATCTACTCAAGCCTGATGGAAGAACATTCTCTGATATAAAACTGATTTGCACACCAAATCTGCTGGATATGATGATGCTGGTCTGATAACTTTAATGCTACTGGCTGATGAATGACTTATACCAGCAATCTCTTAAGGCTACTGTGTATCATACTAATTCTGCTAACCCTCCAGCTCCAGATGCCAGATTCTGTTTATACTGGCTGCTTTTCGATTCCGTTAAAACTGCTAGAACCTTCTAACTTATTCATCACTGCCATGGATCCAATTAACTAATTCTCATGGCACTTCCTGAATTTTATTTATTTTGTTGCCCCCCTCCCCAATAATCCTGTTGGAGGCTTCTTCAGTTTGTTAAACCTGACAAGCTCACCTGCTCTGTTACTCTCATTGAAAAAAAAAACTGTCAATTGCTTTAATACACTGCGAACCTGCTGGTTTTGTTAAACCCTCTGAATTTGTTAAATCTGAGAGAGAGAGAGACCATGATTCCTTTCCTCCCGATGTTCATCGCATTAATTCTGCTGATGGATGCTACGTAAAATATCTTAGGGACCCCAGAATGTACAAAAGCCAAAAGCTATGCAGCAACATATTTGATTTTAGGAATGCAGGAGTGTGAAAAGTGCTTGACTTGCTGACCTGTACTGAAACCGTAACAAATTGTAGTTTTTAATTTGTTGCTAAGGTAATATGCTTTAGTTTGTCTTTATGAATATGTAATTTAGGGATTTTTTTGAAGCACTATGAGTATTGGAAAAAAAAAAAAAGAATACTGCCACTTAACACATTCTTCAGCTATGGAATCTGCAGATTTACAGTGCAAAAATAGAAATAAGGCCATGAGATTTTGGTACCTTTTCTTCCAGTGGATTTCCACTCTTTCTCTCAGCTATTTGTTGTTATTCTTCTTATTATTATTATTAAGTTTTTTTTATTGAAATTTGCTTCATGTCTCTGTCACTCTTCTTGATGCACTGAGCTGTCCAGGGTGCTGAAGTACTGTCTCTTGCATAATGATTGGTTCTCACTGGATGTAGGTGTTACCTGCATTGCTGACTTCCCACCTTTTTCAGTTTTTAAGTAAAAAAAAAGATTTTTTAAAATAAAAAATGCTTTTTATTCAGTTGCTCCAAAAAGTAAAAAATATGGAAGAAGAGTGAAAACTTTGCAATAGAAACACAGACAAGCTGATTTCAGAAAAGCATTTGAGGTTGGTTTTACTGATTCCTGCTACTTCTTCTGTTACCTCATTACCATAATCAGCAAAACCAACCTGGAATGCTTTTCTGAAATCATACACTATATACTGTATTCCATTGCTGAATCATTCTCTCTCTCTCTCTACTTTGCTGTTTTTCATTCTATTGAAATGTGACATGTCATGATTTTAGTGTTACTGATAATTTTCTGGACATCTTATTAGCCTGCATTTTGGAACTGTGGAATATTTTCCAGTAAGGCTTTGACTGTCCTCTATGCATGGCTCACATGTCAGTACACATGACCATACAGATCACATGGATTCACTAAGTAATCAAACTGTAGGGTAAACCCTGGGATACATTTGCTTTAAGCAGGTGGTAATGCCTGATAGGGTGGGTATTACTGGGGAAATAATGCCCACCTAGTGGTGTTGTGAGACCTGATGCCTACATCCCTGGAAGGGTGTTATTTCCTCAATAATACCTACTCTGGAGGACATTATTACTCTTAGACAATGGACTATATGCTAAGCAGTTATATATTTCATTTTTTATTAAAATATATATGTATTTTTTGATGTAAAATAATAACTCTGTCTAATGTTTCAGAGTTGTTGCTGCTGGAGAAAATATAAGTTATATACGTATTTAATGTCAGCGCACACACAAACACACACACACACACACACACACACACATGTCCAGCAACAGTAGTGACTTTTTGATAAATACAACTTGCATATTATTGCAATCAAATGAAATAAATACAAAAGAAATACAGAGAAAAGCACTGCTACCCCCTCCCCTCAAATTGTCCCTGATTTATCTAATTTATTTTCTGGTAAATTGCTGACCATTCGAGTCAAACAATAAAACTAAACATCATAGTTTTAAACTTTTTATTGTTTAGATAATACATGTTGATTAAAAAAAAAAACGTCTTCAGATCTATCCATATTCTTAAGGAAAGAAATTAAGAGGTATGCACTCTCCCTCAGATACACAGACACATACTCACATAGTATTACTTAAAGAAATTATGTTTTGTTGTTTTGGTTTTTCCTCGCCACTAAATGTGGTTTTTTAAACTACACTTAGTTAAGTACAAGTAAAACGACAAGTCCTAGTAACTTTTTTTTTAAATTGAATTCACTAAAAGCAAAGCCACATTTAACAAGGATGACAAATGGTGGCCCATTGCTTTTTCCTGTCCAAGCTTCACTGTGGCTTAATTTGCTGCTGTGAAGTAGCAGACTTGTCTTTTACTGGGTTTTCCCTGTAAATGAACACCCTGTTGGAGAACATTCATTCTCCAGTCAGGGTGAAGGTGTACATTTCACCCCTTGTCAAAATGCATATAATACGCAGTATTAGACAAAATACTGTGTGACATGTTTTGAACAAGTTATCCGTGGATAATATGCTACGATGGAGTTAATATTACTGATAATGTCAAGCTTTCTCTGGCTTTTTATTTCAGGGCAAACTTATTACCTATACATCCTAGCATGCACAGGTGGAGACTATTGCCAGTATGCTGAGTGCAGGCCAGAAGAATGAAAGCAGTTGCAATTTTGTATGAACTGATATTAGAGTTGTAAAGCAGATCTGGAAGACTGAAGCTGCTATCCAGATTTAATGCAAGACACCGGAATTTTAGAAAAGCTGAATGGAGGTATTTTACAGCCAGCAATTCTGCCAACCATTCGTCTGAATCTCTGAACCTATAGCTAGATACTCCCAGATCAGTTTCATTGCTTTTCCTGAAGGTGAAATTTACTTTTGTTTTATCTTGTGTTTCATGTCCCAGTTTCTTCTTTAACTTCAAGCTTACCTCTTTGATTTATTTTCAGTATCTCTAAAGTCTTTCACAGTATTCTAATTTCTCTCAGTACATTGTAGTATTATTATATATAAATGATGAATTATTGCTGTTCACACTCACTTAACCACAATTCTGACACCGTTGTTACTGTATGCAGGGGGCAATGCATGCTGTTTTTGTTTTGATGCTGAAATGTTTAATTATCTATAGTGCAGTTATCCGACTGCTGGCACAAAGCACCAAAATCACTTTTAAAGCAATACTGCTGGCAAGCAAAACACACTTAATGACTTTCTCTTGGATTGGTTTCTTTTTTAGCTCACATAAAAACAAGGTGTAAAGGAAACATTCTCAGCTTTAAAAACTCTAATTTTCCCATAATAAGTGCTAGTATTCTATAAGAAAGCCAAGCATTTCCAGCATCCCACTGCTTAGTCATTACTGCAGAAAGCATTAGTCTGGCAAGGTACTTTTTACCTACACAATCTAAACTGTTTAGCATTGCCTTCAGAATGTGTTTGTCTTGCATACATACATACACACACAATGCACATATACAGTATATATATATATATATATATATATATATATATATATATATATATATAGCTATATAAATCTATATCATCTCTCTCTGTATCTCTCTCTCTGTCTCTCTCTCTCTGTATATATATATATATATATATATATATATATATATATATATATATATGTGTGTGTGTGTGTGTGTTTTATTTTTTTATTTAACATTTGTTAACCAGGAAAGTCCGACTTGGAACAAAGCCAATTTTCAGTGGAGGCCCAGGGAAAAATGCTCCAGACACGTCTTTGTAACGTGGGACGAAACCAGAGCACCCGGAGGAAACCCACATGTATGTAAACAGAAATAAGCATATATGTATATGGGTCTATGTCAGATGATCAACTTTTTGGAAACCCGAAAAAAAATATTGGAGAGACCATAAGATCAAGTTTCCAAATACTTGAACATCCAACCCCCCCCCCCACAAAAATCTATGCTTTTTACATTTTCCCAGGGGGCATGCCCCCCTGCATCTCCCATGTGGGGGGGCTGCTCCCCCAAACCCCCTGCAATTTATATATACCAGCTCTGAGATCGCACTACAGTGAGGAAAGGGGTAAATTTCCCGATCCTCGCTGTACTGCAATCTCCATTCAAAGGCTTTGAGTTTTCAAAAACTCGATCATATGGTCTCGACCATATGAAGTTTGAGTTTCTGAAAACTCTCTCTCTCTCTCTATATATATATATATATATATATATATATATATATATATATATATAGATATATATATAGATATATATATATATATATATATATGTGTGTGTGTATGTGTGAGTGTGTGTATAGGTCTAGGACTGTTAAGCAAAAGCTTGTTTTACCGAAACCAAAACGGGCGAGCACACTTTTGCAAAAGTGAGTTTTCACCGAAAATGCACTTTCACTAAAGTGAGCTCAGAACAAAAAATAACAGAATGGCTTTTGCTGAAATCACAGTAAAGTGGGGATAAGGGAATATTCACTTTTCCCCACTGTAGTGCGATCTCTGAGTGAAAATATAAAAGTAGGTTGTGTGTGGTGTGCACAGCTCCCCCAACATGGGGGGGTGAAAGGGGGCTTTCCCTCCTGCCTAAAGGCATTTACTGTTTTTTTTTTCAGACTTTCACAAAAGTTTTTTTTCGGTGAAAAAGCAGTTTCATGGAAGTGTGCTCGACAGTTTCAGTTTTGCTGAAACGTGCCATTGGTAATTAGTTCTAGATCCATATATATACATATATATATATATATATATATATATATATATATATATATATATATATATATATATATATATATATATATATATATATACAGATATGTATAAACAGATGATATCTTTTTTATTTGTTTGTATACTCCAAGTACAATATACCACTATTTTCAATAACTTAATTCCGCAGTACTGCACTACCTTACTTGTAGAGATTTTTATTGTCATTATCATTTATTATGCCCTGGCCTGCCTTTGTAAAATGCAGAATCTTTTTTCCTCTGGGACGAATCAATGGAGCTTATTTGTTCAGTAAATCACGGCTGAAATGCAGCATTATATTTCCTGAGAAAACATAGTCCTTATTTTTTTCAGGATATCCACTGATGTATAAAATCTTTGATTAAAAGAGATGAATGCATCTCCCTTGGCATATAAATACTGCCTTATGGTCTGATTTACAACTAATGCAGAAATTATTTTTGGATCTCTAGATATCAAAGTCTGTTAGACTAGAAAACACTAATCATTTCTCCATAACAAAAAATACTTTTTCTATATGGTGACCTAATTATCCCTCCATTGATTGGGAAAATGTTGCCTCGGCCAGTAATTCAATGCAAAAAAAAAAAACAGATCTCAAAAAGTATAACAATTGCAAATAAATTTCAAAAATGCTAACAGGAAAAACATCATAGATATTATGCAGTATTCAGAAAAATCACTTATGCAGTCAAATAACCCCCAAATAAGACAGACGAAGTATCACAATGTGGCCCAAAGCTGATTAACTATGTAACAGGGGCAACTAGCATGCTGTCATCAGAACACAGAGACAATGCACTGATGAAAACATGGCAGGTTGAATAAAGACTATAAAAGCAGGATCACAGTCATGTGACGTAATGAGCATAGAAGTATGCATGTAGCATACATGTGAGAATGCATCTTCACGTGCAGTAACAAAAGCACAATGCCAACCCCAACTGATAGCCCGATAAACTGCCTTACAGCAAGCTCCTTACTGTTATCATATTAAAAATGGGAAAGTAATGAGTGTATAGGACAGCCAAAGTAGTAAGAGCAAGCAGAACATACAAAGGGGTAAGATGATAAGAGAGAGAGTGAGCACTAAGGGGCTGAGGAAGCAAGGGTAATTTTTTGGGGAAAGGTACTCATTTTTCATAAGTTCAGAAAGTGTAGAGGAGGGAAAATATGGGCATAAAAAGAATACAAGGATGCCAGCAGGGGCAAACAAGCAAAGACAAAAGACAAAGACCAACAAGAGAGGTGCTGATGTGAGGGGGAACACAAAACAGAGACAATGACAGACAGAGAGAGGACATTCAGCGATGTGAAAGAATGGACTACAAACTCTGGGTGAAAGTGACTCAAGAAGAGGGAACACCATGATGGAGGATGGGGTATGTGCCTGCTAACTGCCATATTGTAGAGTACTGCAGCTACCCTGTGGTCAGCCACCTTCATTCCTGCCTTTATGGCTGAGCCCAGCCACTATTGACTGACCAACTTATCAATGTCAGGCACTGCCCATCTCTGCCACACACAGGATGATATGCTTCAGCCTACCGATGTGGATTTCTAACCACCAGACAAATAATGCTGTTACAAAGCTTTCCAGTTCCTGCTGGATGACATGCCAGAGCTCCCTCTACTGGACACACAGCAATGGAGGGCACCAGGAAATCCTTCAGGTCACTCCCTGTAGGATGACCACCGTCATCTAGCAGACAGCAGGCCTGAAGACTGTTGGGGATGACAAAGCAGGTGTACCATATGAGCATTGCTGCAGCAGATGCTACATAAAATATTAATATAAAGGGGGAGAAACAAAACAAAAAAGGACAAGTAAAAAAAAGACTGATAAAGAGAGAGAGTGAAATACACCAAGGAATTTGAAAGTTGGAGAATTTTGCTTACTATTATTAATAGTACAACCATACCTCTCAACCACTTAGAGCACAAAATCTGGACAAAGCCATAAATAAAAGGCCAAAAAATAGGGACAGTTTTTAAATATTGCTCTTACAAACCTAGAAAGTTGATAAAATAACAGGTTTTGCATTAACTTTGACTTTCATAAGGGTATGAAGTCTGAAACTCAAATGTCTGTCATTATTTTCTAACTTCAGTCTTTAATGATGTGCCACTAATTTGCCAGAAAAACACAATTTTCTGAAAAAAACAGTCCAAAAATAAGAAGCAAAAATCTGGATATTCTGCAGAAATCTGTACTGTTAAGAGGTATGACTAGACTTACTGAGAATGACTGGAACAGCTTGGAAAACTGCTGATGAGGTTATAATATTAGCCAAAGAGCAAATAAGATATATTGAGGAAATAAAGTGCCCTCTGCTAGTAAAGATCACTCAAACTCTATTAAGTATGATATTACAGATGCCAACTTTGGAATTTAGGATACAACTATTCAACAGTTTGAGGATTCAGAGTGTGTATAAGAGAATAAAAAATGAAAGGGAGAAGTTCACAGCAAACAATTTGGAATAAAAGGAAGTTGATTAAGGTCTATAATGCAAAGAGAATATGTACTAAAAAGGACACTGCTTTGATACACAACACACAGAGATCACAGGGAATAACACTGTTCAATCACAAAACATTCAGTCTACAGAAAAAAAAAACATTTTTAGCAAGGGGTGCTAAATGGAAGAAATCCAGATTCTTGAATTGAAGAACATTACTGTAAGAGAAAAATTGTGAAAGGCTGAGACTGAAGTGGTCAGCATGACTCAGGCTGTGGAAATACAAATATAGCTACATGAGAACTGTATGCTTGGAAACGAAATAAGTGGTGAAAACGGTGATGAAGATACTTCTTTTGTAATAACTGGATGAGTAGACATTACTGAATTGAAGTGGGAAATACTTTAGATCTGGTCAGAAATGATATACTAGTAACTGAAGATGTAATCATTACTGAAACTAATACTTACAATTTGCAGAGAGGATAATCAACGCTGAACAGTACTTGTCAGGAGCAAAAACATAGTTTATGAGTTGGGCTTTAGAATGCCTCAATGTAAGGAATTAGGGAGCTGCTTTTATTTCTGTTAGTTCAAATTATCTCATCTTAAAGAACTCACTGCCTGTTAGTAAGGAACTTATATACCTTGTTGATGACATAGCTTGCAGAGTTGGTGGGATGTAATTTTCCATAACTCATATATGAAAAGTCAGCATGATGGAAAAAAAGACTTTTTGAGTAAATACCTACATGAAAAAAATGTCCCATTTTAAAAAAAAAGTGGAAATATGTAGAACATCAAGCCTAATTTCAGGCACACATATATTTAGACAGAATGGAGTCGACTTGTCAAGACAAGGGTAAAGATTCATTGCAGCAGATATATTGCAATATATAACTAACACAAAACAGGCTTTTTGTCAGATCAGAAATTTACAGAAATTAAAATTTGATTAGTCTGTACTGGTTGTTAATGATAGAAGTATGATATATTTTATATATTTACATAAGATTGATGCTATCACTTGCGACACATGGTTGAACAATCACTGGAAACTAGTTATGTCAGGGTGTAAATGCTTTTAATGCAACAGACAGTATAACAAAAATCAGGTGGAGGTGTTATGATAGGGATTAAAGATTGTTATGAGAGCTGTGATAACACAAGTACTGTAGATTGTGTAACTAGGACAGTAAAGACAAAATTGGAACATATTTTTGGAATACACAAAGTCAAATGCTGATGACCTAGAATAATTCATACATTTTTTGCAGGAAACATAGGACAAAATAGTTACCATAAATATACTGGAATAATATTATTTCTAAACATTAGTAAAAAAAGAAATTCTTACATCTGTTCATGAACAGCAATTGTTGCGGTTGTAAGCAAACCTATCGGGAATGGAACAGACTAGACAATGTGCTTGTGTTTTTAAAGAGACAATTGTTACTTCATGTTAAATTTTACCACTTTTGATGTGCAGTGATCCTTAATTAAGATGAAAGTTATAAACTAAAAGGAACACAAATGAAGTTGAACTATAATTTTGCAAACTGAAACAGACTGGACAGACCAATTAAACATAATGGGGGCAGGAAAAGTTAAAATTTGAAGACATTTTATATAAAGGTATTGAACAT
This sequence comes from Protopterus annectens, assembly GCF_019279795.1. Taxonomy (NCBI): domain Eukaryota; kingdom Metazoa; phylum Chordata; order Ceratodontiformes; family Protopteridae; genus Protopterus; species Protopterus annectens. The sequence continues at coordinate 765,862,531 of NC_056750.1, forward strand.
AATAAGAAACCTTTTTTAGATACATAAAGTGGTAGGAGTAAAAACATACAAATTAATAAACTGCGTAGATGCTAAAATATATTGTCAGGGGTCTAATTCTAATACTCAAAAGCCATCTTACCCTAAGACAACTTTACTGAGATTATATCACCAAACCGTTATTTTACTGAATGATCACACTACCAATTTTTTTTTAACAGGGTAAGTATGCACTTGGTGAACATGGGGAAATTTGCCCTTTTCCCTACTGTAGTGGGATCCTGCAGTCAGTATATCTAGTTAAAGAGGTGTGGGTAATGTAGCCCCCCCCCCAGGTGCATTTGACATACTGCGGTATATTTACTTGTTCCATGTCCTGTGATATTGTTGCATGATATGTATGGCAACATGGTGTGCATCCAGTACATATGGTGCTATGTACATTATGTGTCTACTCATTGACCATATCTATGTCCACATGCTGTGAAAGTCAGGAAGCACCTAGAGAAGTGCTCCAAGGCAGAGACTTATATACTACTGCAGCAGGCAATCCATTGGAATGGATGGCAGATGCTCAACATAGATAAGAGCAAACAGGCCTTCCACAAAACATGTGTGGGGTGAGGTGGTGGTGGATGTGAATGCAGCAAGTGGCCAAAACAGGGTAGCTATCAAGTCCATCACAGGGTCACAGATATGAACCTGCATGGCCACCAGAAATCCCACACCAGAGTAGGATGGCTTCAGGTGGGAGATCTGCCACCTCAAGACTACCCTCACTGCCATGGAGGATTTCTTGTAGCCTCTATCTAGGGACACTGAATGGGCCATGATACCTGGAAGAGGACTGGATATGGAGGCTAAACTGGATGCACTGTTCCATAATAAGTCCCACTTTGGCGGGTCCATATGTCAATGACACATGCTAAGGTCACACCTGTGCCATGAGCTCAGGGATACACAGTTCAGCCACATCTCCTGTACAGTCACATCTGTGATGCATGTACAAAGGTGTAACACTTAAGGAATGTTTGTTTTCATCTTTTGCATAGCTACAATCTGTAGAGATGGTGGGATTGTCACACAGTACTACTGCTACATGCAGATGTTTCTCTCCCTATTTTTACAGGTGCTATGGTTATGTGATCTTCTACCATGGAAAAGTAGACACCTGATGGTAAATGGTGGCTTTATGATAGAAAAGTCTGACAGCACAGGCATGCTACTGATAACAGTGTCTGTTCAGAATACAATGCCACTCATGTCCAGTAACACAGTTAATTTGCCTATGGAACCCAATCCCCTTCAGATCCCACAGTAGCACAGGTCATCTCCCACTCCTGTACTCAGCAAGCTCCCTTCTGTCCTGCCTGTGATTGGTGAAAGTGCCGCCACAGAACAAGGAACTATGACTGGAAAAGGCAGAATAAAGTGCTGATGGCCATCATCACCATCATATCTCCCATTCGTTCCATGACACTGGTGCCACTATGGACATTACACAACAAATATGCAGGTCAGTCATCCAGGCATACATGAATATCATAACTACCATAGCAGAGATAAGTGCTTTTCTTGAATGTTGATCTAGACACCTAATTGGTATGCTGGATAGAAGCCTGCATGCCATCACTGCCAGAACTGTTGCCATTTCTGTAGCTGCTGTTTATCTTTCTCCACTATGGAAAAATGCTAAGGGGGTAGGAAGGCTGGTCAGACTCATGTACTGCTACCACCAGAAGTGTGCCTGATAAAGCATGGCCACCCAGACATGGAGTCTGTAGATGTTAGGCAGATAACATGACTAGGTGCGTTAGTTAACATTTGCCCTTGATTGTGGGTTTGGTGATAGTGCCATTCCTCCACAGGGATGCACCCAAGGCTGGGGACATTTTCAGACAATATCCTTTCCACCAGAGGTCAAATATATACACAAAATGCAACCACATCTGCCGGAGCTGTGTCTCACGGAAGTCATTATGTATGAATATTCACTACTTCTGAAAACAGTCTCATCTTTATTTGCTCAATTATTGTTATTAAAGTTTTAAATTTCAGATAACAACTAACATTTGAAATCTATAGAATTACATTACTAAAAACAAAAAAAATCAATAGAAAGAAGGAATATTAAAAAGCAACAAAAACAACTATTTACAAAAGTGTCTACTCTGCAAACAAAATTCTAAAAGATCACAAAAACTAACATTAATTATTTAAGTATTAACAGCTGTTTATCTAGCAGTTCTTTAAATTTCATCTAAGTGTTGTAGAAAGAGGTGACTCTGGATGTTCTTGTCTTGATTGTAATAAGTTCTAATTGACATAACTCAGTTGCAATGTTTATAAATTCTTTCATAGTGAGAGTAGATTCATTTTTCCAATTCTTGCTAATAACTTTTCTTGCTATTGTTAAGATACTCTATAAAAGAGGGTATTTTATTCTTATGACACAAGCAGTAATTGGTGTATTAAATACAATTACAGTTTTAGTTAAAATAAATGTATAATTAAATAACACCTCTAAAAAATATTATCCCAGAATGGGTTAACTACAACACAGTCAAAAAACACATGTTGTCAATCAGCTTTAACATTTAACTTACATCTCCAACATTCTATTTTTTTGTACATTAATTCAACTCTATGTGGTGTGATGAAAGTTCTGTGCATGAATTTCCAAGAGAATAAACTCAATTTTGTTGAAGAAATAGTTTGTTTTGATGATATTAGCTTTATTTTTTTTATCAGCTTCACTTGGATAGTTATTATTCATAAGTCTGAAATACTCCCAGTAACTTTCTCTGTAGTATTTTGTTGCATTTTTAAACACTTTTTATATTTTGGATAGAAGCTCTTTCCCCAGTATGCTCTGTTTTATCAAAATAAGTAAAAGATCAGTAAGCTTAGGAACAGAGTTTCTTACTGTTGGTTGCATTAATTTAATTATTCAGTTGATTGTCTACAAGTCTGAATGTCTAACCACATTTCTTTGCATAAATCAAATTTATTTATTATATAATCTACAGTTTGCAGTTTTTCACTATCCATCAACTGAAAACAATATACCAAAATTTCCCCTTTAAGTGTAATCATTGTTGATAAATTAAATGCCCCACTATTATTTTGAGTATAAGCTATAGGAAACAGTAGAAAAGTTGAATCTTTACAGTCTGGATTCCTATAGATACATTTTCTAAAGGTGATCATTATCATGGAAATACAAGAATAATTGACTGACTTGTATCTACTATACGAAAAGTAATTTTTAAACAACCAGTGAAGATTATTTAGTATTATATAATGGTGTGAATTTGTCAGGTGACTGGATTTTAACCAAATGTTTTCTTGTATCTCTTTCCATTCAGCCTTATAATTATTATTTAGTCAAAAAGATAGTGTCTTGATGATAGAAAATATAATTCTAAATCTGGCAAACCAATGCCACCCAAAGACCAGTCTCTTATGCAATGATTTAAAGCTAACCTAGGTTTCTTGATATACCAAAGAAATCTCAGAAATAAAGAATTAAAGTCTTTTATAATATGTTTTTTTTTGTTTTGGCTGGGGAGACATATTGTACTGTATATAAAAATTTTGGCAGACTAATCATTTTAATCAAGTTAAGTGTCTCTTCCATAGTAAAAAAAAACTTGTTCCATTTATGACTAAGATTCATTATAGAAGTTAAACTATTATTATAATTAAAAGTTATTATATTTTAATATTTGTTAAAGTTTTAACTATATAATTATTTTTATGTCTTCTAAAATATATTTAGAAAATCTTTCATCCATGTCATAAGTATTACACTTTATAGGTAAAATTTTTGTTTTGTTTTCATTTAAACTAAGTCCAGATTTCTTCTGAAAAATTTCTATTGCATTAAAATCAGCGGAGAGAGAAATACTGCTATTATTCAGAGTTAACAGAATATCATCTCTAAACAGTTGGATTTTGGAATTTAAATTATTGTTTACCTGTATGCCTTTGATATCTAAATTTGATATTGTGTAGTTTGCAAATGATTCCACAATTAAAGTGGAGAGCAGTGACAGAGGACATCCCTGTTTTGTTCCTTTGGAAATCATAACTGACTCTTAACTATATGTGCTGTTAGCATAATCAATTATCGTTAGTATTCTTTTAATATTATCATAGGAATTCCTATTTATTATGAATCCAGTCTGGTCATTATTTACCAGTAATGGTAGAAATTGCTGTATTCTGCAAACATGAATAGTCATAAATATTTTATAACCAATATTTACTAGTGAGATTGGTCTATAAGAACATCATTCTGTAGGGTCTTTGCAAGATGGTGGGACTTTTATTAAATCTTTAACTATTGAAAAAGAAAAACTTTGAGCAAAATACTTAAAGCATCTTTATAAAGTTAAGGTTTTATGCCATCATTACCAGGAGCCTTAATGGGTTTTAGTTTATTAATTTACGCTTTAAGTTCAGGCATTAAAACAGGCCTATCAATTTATTTTATCTGGTCTTTGGATAATTTATTTTTAGTATAGCTTCTAATGAAAGTTTTAATTACTTCTTGTGAATCCATTGTTGGATTATATTGATTAATTTTATTAAAGTGAGTCCTAAATGCTCTTAGGATGTCCTCTATTTCAGTAACCATTTTTTTATTGTTAGGAGAATATAACTCCTTAATATGATTAGATTTAATAAGCATTTTCATTCTAGTAGCTAACTTATCCATGGATTTAGGATTTATAGACTAGTTATTTATTTTAATCATTTTTAAAATTAATCAGTTTTAGGATTTAAAACTTCTAAACATTTACTATTTAAGTTAATTTCTTTTGACAAATTATTATTCCCTTTTTGACTAATTTTAGTTTATCAATTTTTTTCTTGCAGCTCTACCAGTTCTTTGTTCCATTGCTTTTTCTTTAGAGCATACAAACTCATAACTTTACCTTATAAATATGCTTTTATTTTTATTTATTTTTCATTTGTTTATTGGGAAAGTCAGACTGGGACAAATCCATTTTCAGTGGAGACCCAGGAAGAAATACTCCAGATGCATGTCTTTGGAAAGTTGGAGGAAACCGAAGCACCTGGAGGAAACCCATGTGAACACAGGGAGGACATGCAGACTCTGCACAGAAGGCACCACAGCTGAGAAGTGAACTGAAGAACCTTTTGATGTGAGGTGACAATGCTAACTACTGCATCTCCCTTTTAGAGCATCCCATAAATAAATCTCTGAGATATCCTCTGTATGATTTTAATAAAGGTCTGAATTTCTTTATTAAAGAATTCTTTGGAATCTTTCAAACTGGTTATATAAGCAAGCATCCTTTTAATGGAAATACTGTTATTAAAATTTAGAATAATCTCAAAACTTATGGCATTGTTGTCAGAAAATAGACAAGAGACTATTTTATAGTTACCTAGTTTAGTGGTTAAATCATTCAAAACAAAACAAAACATATACTCTATCTGTTCTTGATTGTGATCCATGACTATGTGAAAAATGGGTAAAAAATAGTGATTCTGAGTCTGAAAATTCATTAATATCTTTAACATGAAATAAATCTATAAATTCTATTAATGCATTTGCTGAGGCAGGTTTCCTTCACTTACTGATAATATTAGAATCTTCATCCTTTAATATACAATTAAAATCAATACAATACCTCATTTTGAGATTTGAGTAATTTGATCGAATTAATGCTTAACAGTTTTAACTTCAGTTCCAGGGATCCAATACATAATGATGAAAGTGTATAATTTTTATTTGATTTCTACAGTTACCGAACAAATCATTCCTTTATCCTCATTGTACATATTTAAGATTTTAGGTGTAGGTAGAGAGTTCATCCATAAAGTAGCTATGCCTCTTTTTTTCTGATTATATTTAGAGCTAGATAAAACACAGTAATATTTAGTATTAACTCTGTATATGTCTTGTAACAAATGTGTTTCCTGTAAAAAAATTTCTAGGAATTAAAAAACATTAGAAATTTGTTTAAGCTACCCCTCTTGCAACCTTTATTTAATCCTTTAATATTGATGGAAATGCACATTAAGTATATCATACTGTAAGACAAAAATACAAATATCTTCATAATTTCTGAAATATAACATTAACAATAAACCACTTCCAGAAATCTCAAACTGCTTATTGATGAATACATATCTAGCAAGCCTGAAATTAACTATATATTTATTATTAATAATAGTATACATGAATAAAAGACAAAATATTTACCAAAAAAATAAACACAACCTTCTATTATCCCTCTTTCCCCTCATGGAGTCTAAAACTGTTAGTTTGAATAGTGAATCCAAACATTCACACCCTTCAACAAAAGTAAGTCCAAAACCCTCTGTTACTTTTGAAAAAAATATGATAATTGAAAAAGAGCAATTAAGATATATCACACACTAAAAACACTATGAACAATTTGTTTTGACTACTGTATTTTATTGTAAAATAATTATTCAAATCTTCATTTCTTATAAAAAGAAGAGATGAAAGTATAAGGAAAATAAGTAATATTATAAACATTACTGTATTTTATTGTAAAATAATTATTCAAATCTTCATTTCTTATAAAAGGAAGAGATGAAAGTATAAGGAAAATAAGTAATATTATAAACATTATTATTATCTATCACAAAATGTCTCTAGTACTAAGGTATGTATAATTAATAATGCAAGAAAAAATTAATACAAATTAGTTTCAAAACTCTACAAATTAGAAAATTATGATGAGTATATATCATACTTGCAAATAAAACCATTTTGTCTTTGAAAAAAGAAGGCTTAACAGCCTGAATTATTACTAAAACACATTATCTCCCCTTATACATAGTTAAAACTGTAAAAGGGAAACTTATTTCTTATTAAAGAACATTAAAAGATCTTACTACTGATGTTTACAATATGAGTAGGAGCTTAACTGATTTAGTGTATTAAATTTAGTAGTAAAATAACCTATTCTTAGCAATAATAAGTATACTGAATTATGAAACACCATCATAAGAATTTCCCATTCATCAAAATGTAGTTTTGTGTTTAATATTATGTTTGTGCTTTATTATCAGTCAGATAGATTATCTAATGATAATTCAATAAAATTGATAGAAAAAAACAAATTTGCCTTACAGTAAACAGATTTTAATTTGACACACAAAAAAAGAAATAAAAAAAACCCCAGAATTAAATGCATGTTTACTTTAAGTAGAGGGCCTCAAGGAACTGCTATAAATTTAATCAGATATCAAGATCCCTTGTTATTATTTACTCTGGAATTATTTATGAAAATATGTATTTGATGGATATCAATAATCATAAAAGTAAAGGTACATAAAATTTGTTGACACACAGTGTACTCACAGCATTACTGGAATACCTATATCCCCCCCACATATGTACATACACAAATACAATGAATGAACTGTTACTACCACTACTTATAAAATATGGTAACTTATTCTGAATTCTATTCAGACAGTTTAGGAATCCAGAAGTATCAAAATGCCAACAAAGAATTAACAAGCAAAAAATAACAAACACACACACAAAAGGAAAGAGAAAATTACAACAAGCATATGCTTAAAGAGAGCACTTCATTCTCTCCTCATAATTTTAGTCAATCTAAGATCACTTTTTACCTAAACAATGCTTATATGTAATTATATGTAGAGTAAGAAACAGAAAAAAGCCTTGGATGGCAAGTGGCATGATACAGAAAAAGGAGAGAGATGTACGAGGTAGTCAGTTCTCCACTGGGAAGGGTAATTCCCCTAAGATACTGAAAAGTTGCTTGACTGAAGACCCCTTCCTCTAAAGCACAATTAAACACTCAAACAATAGGTGCCAAGTTGTTCAGAAAAGCACATTCCGCACACAAGTACGACAACTTCATTTTGGGCATATGATCCCATTCAAAAAAGTACCACAGATGTCAGGTTGATAATTGCTACCATGTAAATTAAAAAGATTCCAAAGCTACAACACTCAACAAACTTTGGAACTTGAATGAATCAGATCTGAACCATGTCACTCATGTGTCCATCAATAGATTCAAAACAGGTCCAGAGTCTGACGAGTATTTAAACTATTTATACTTACCATAATCTCGACAGCATTTGAGTTTTAATTTCCATTAAGTTTCAGTCATCCATCAGATACAATAGTGCCTTTAAATATGTTTCTTACTCCTGCCCTATGACTTTCCACACTGAACATCTGAATGACAGTTGACAACTCTTGCACAGTCTCTTCACTGTACAACATAAAAGAAGGCTCATGAACTTACTGGGAAACTCTATCATGTTCAAGCAACCCTAAAAGAAAATGTATAACCTCAAACACATTTAATAGGACCATTATTCACAGCTTTTTGAATAGAGCAAGCTGTTATTTTTTCCTCTTTTCACTTAAGAAAAAACAACCAACCAAAACAAGCACATTCACTCTCCATTCCATTCACATTTACAGCACCACACCTATCATCTTGCCACTAAAAGCCAATGCAAAAAAAGATATATATAGGGAAAGGAGAAATGAAGGAAAAGAAAGAGAAGAGAAAAAAAAACTTAGAAAAGAAAATGACATTAATCATAAGCATCAAATCCAACCCTCAATGAACCTACAAGTAAACAAGAACAACCATAAGTACAATGAGCAGTCCAAGAGATCAGACAACAAAGGCACCACTTCTAAAAGTCTAGAATCACACACACCAACAATACTATCATTTACCAAGTCCAACCACTACCATCAAGGTCCAAAACATCAAAGGCAGATACACCTCACTATATTTGACTTTCCTAGACCCTTTTCAAAACACCAATTATACATAACTGACATATATCTTAAAGCTGAAATATAGACAATTACACATTAAAATAATGGAAACAAGCTAACCTAACTAACTAAATCCCTCTCTGATTCTATAATAAGTTTATAAAGAGAGAAGTAAAAGGAAACTTGAATATATAGTAAGTATTAATAAAATAATAGTAGTAAGAACATTAATAATCCTATGTTTACTTAACTAAAAAAGTATATGTAATAGTTACAAAAAGTAATGTGTTAATCAATGGTGTTAAATATTAAAGTAAGAAAATAAAACGTATTTACCTTAACAAAGAGTACATCAAAGTTTCCTTCTTTTCTTTTAAAAACTATTTAGAAATAATGGGTACATTTTATCATGGGAAAATAGAATTATATTTGTATATTAAGGTTGAATAATAATATGCAAATTAACTTGAATAAAGTTTATTTACATTTTTTTATTCTTTTCACTAATTTCCCATCAGTTTTGGCTTGTCTTTTCAAGGGGATGCTGTTCCAATCCTTATCTTCAATTTGCTTTAGTATATTCTACCTTCTTTACTTTATGGAGCCCCTCTTCTAACTAAACTAAACTCGAAATTTGCTATAATAAGATCTCTAAATTTGCAACTAAATCCAAAAACTCTACTCACCACTGCCTTTCCCTACAATCTCTGAACTGGCTAGAACTCTCTAACCACCTAGACTATCTCCAACTAACCTCCACTCACAAATTAATATTCTACCGAGATAAATGCCCAGCCTTAACAAACATCCTTCCCCCATACATCTCAAATAGATCTCTGAGATCTGAACACCAAAATTTAATCTCTATCCACAAACCCAAATGTCCTGCAGGCCAGCTCCTTCTCTCTTTCTCTCTAAGCAAAAAATGGAATTCCCTACCTCCTTTACTTAGGACCATACCAAACTCAGAATCCTTCAAGACCCAACTTTTCTCATACCTGTCTTCTAAATGGAAATGCTCCTGCTCTCATCCTACATAAATTCAAAGGAATTTCCCCTTTGAGCTCTCTATACTCCTTGCTCCACGCTACCCTCAAATTAATATTTTCTATTCTCCTAAACCAAACCTAAGCTAACATTCTCTGATTGAGCAATTTCTCTTTCTTGACTCCAAGTATGTAAATATTGTAAATAGCATGTAACCTCAGATCCTTATAGCACAGACAGTTGAAACCTGCTGCCCTGAATGGAAATTCCTGTAAACTGTGTTCTCTACTATCTTTAATTGTGTTTTTGATGTACATTTTATGCATTGACTTTTCTTGACTGTATGAATTTTATATTTGTAACTTTACCTTCAACATTATGTAACCTTTATTGTATCATATTGTTTATGGAGCTTTTCTCCCCGGGCCTCCACTGAAAATGGGCACTTTCTGGCCCAGTGAACTTTCCCGGTAATTAAACTGAAAATAAAATAAAATAAAAATAAATATTATTATTTTTCAGGAATGTCATAGCAGTGTCCAAGTCTTCAAATGATTTGGTTTCATCAGGAGGAAATATTTTAAGTCTGGCAGGGAATAAAAAGTTAACTTTAGCATGTATTTTATTGAGTTCTTTTATTAAAAACAAAAAAAAGCATTTCCTTAGAAATCACAGTAGCAGAATAATCATTGTCAAACCTTATTCTATCTTGACAGGAAATTTGGACCAGGCTGTGTTAAGGATTAATTCTTTGTCCTGAGATGAAAAAAAAAATCTCACAATAGTAGATCTCGGTGAAGGATTATATTTTGAGGAAGATGTAACCAAAGATCTGAGCTATTTCTATGCCATAAGACATAGCTTCAAGCAAGTCTAAAATCTTGGGGTGCCAGGATATTAAAAGTTTGTCATGTTTCTTCTTTCTATTTTTTCAGCCAAACCAAAAATATGAATATTGTTTCTCCTAGACCTGTTTTCTAGATCAGCTATTTTATTCAGTAGTAGAGTGTTTTGCTTCAGTAGGATTCAATATTGTTATCATCTTTGGATAATCTCTCTTCCATGTTAAGGCATCTTCTATTACAGATATTTGAGATTTATATTGTTTTAAAGACTGATGAATTTGTTCCATCTGTTTTGAGTATTTACCTTTAAAGTTATCTAATTTGTTGCCCATTTTATTCATTTTCAAAGTTCTTGTATGCCAGTAAGAACAGATTGAAGTGCTTTTTTCAAGGATAAGTCCTATGACTTTGTTTTTCTGTGACTCATTTCAGTATAAGAGAAGAAATGTTACATATAAAAATTGACAGGAAAATAATGAATTATAAATAATTTGTCTTTAATAATATTCTTCAGAATGACTTAAAATAGTTATATCCACTTAGAAAAATCAATTAGGATAATTTAAAAATAAAATTTTCTGTCAGAAATAACAATAAAGTAGCAGAGCAGGAGAAATCTGCTATTAGCCTGTCAGCATTCTAGACACCCCCTCAAGAACACAGTCCCTTCTGAGGCAGCACATTAGCATCCCTACAGAGCATATCTACATCCCTGGCCATAGCATACCCTTCCTTCACCATCTTTATTTAACTCTCCAATACAGTATCCATTACTGATTCCAGTCACTGTGCCCCTTCCCACCTTTGAAAATGATGACAACTGTGTCCTACCCACACAGTTGTGTTACACTGGTAGGTAATGTCTGATACATGGCAATACACATATGGGCAGCAGAACATTCTAAAAGTCATATGATGGCCCCAGTGCTCTACTAATAGACTGTGCTGACTGCACAGGTCTGATGAACAAGAAGCATGGCTTATATGCCTACAGCTACCACATTGTAACACAGTGTGGAATAGTTATACAGTAGCAGCACAGAGGACTTTGGCCACAGTAATTGGGTTGGCAAAAGTACTGAGTCACTGGTTGGCTGGTCAGGATGGTCCCATACATACACGCACAAGTAACACACATGTGTACACATCCTGGCACAGGACCAAGAGAATGTCAGTGGGTTTAAAACTTCACTACACAGCAGAGCTACTATAACCCCTTTACAATTAATATCCTTGAAAATGGCCTTCTTTGACCAGGTGTGGCAGGGAATGGTGCAGGACATTAATGCAGTTTGTGGCCACAGTTAGACAGTAGTACAGGTGCATTGCAGGATTATTCTTTTGTTACTGCATGCCAAGACCAAGGCACAGTGAAAAGCTAGAGACAGGCTGACCAATGGGGTGGACCACCAATAGAGAAGTACCCCATGGAGATGGAGGAATTCTTAGTATCCCTCACCAGAGAAAGTGAGAGAACCCTCATACCTAGAAGTCAGTTAGGTGTAGCAACTGAAATGGTAACAAATGCCAGAGTAACTGTAGGGGAATGGACAAGATGAGTAGTAACATGTGGCATTCCTGTAAGACAGTGACCCAGAACTGTGAATAGTTTACTGTGATGAACACATATGCATATGTCATCCAGGGAGATCTGGGTTACAACAGCAGCAACCTTCAACTCAAAGTACCTGTGTGCTCATAGGTTATGTATGCAATTGTCATGTAGCAGCCTGTCTACCTAATGGTGGTAACAGCTACAAACAAGTTACAGCATTGTCAGAACTGTGCTGTGTGTAAACATTCCTATGTTCCACTATGAAAGGATTCAGCATAACAGGCTGCAATATGTTTGATATCAGTGGGTCAACAGTGGTTGAAAATGGTGCTATGCATGTGGCACAGTCAAACAATACATTGGCACTGTCAGCAAAACTTGCAAGGCGCACATTCTCACATTTCCTGCAGCTGAGGTGAAAGTGGAAGGGCAGGATGAATCTCTGGCATCATTTGTATTCTGTGATGTTTGTACCACTCATTTCAGTCCCACCATTGCCACACAGGCATCATCACGACAGACGACATCGGACTCAGCAGTCCATTTTAGGTGCATGCACTCAGAATATTAGAAAAGTGAGGAGGTGGCCATCACCACCATGATTCCAGGACGTTCCCAGACATAGGGATGTCAGTGATCTAGGAACAAACAATCACTACTCACACCATATCAGAAATATTGAGTGTGCTGCTAGGCCTCTGTAACAAACTGCAACTACTGCATGGATGATGGGACATACTACAATACATGCACCATGAGATAATGTGCAGGGACCTGGAACAGACATACCTGTAAAGGGCATTGATTACCCACAGAGGTCTACATTAGTGTCTCCATGCAGAAGCAGTCAGTTGGCCACCATGGCTATACTAGGGGACTGATTTACATTACATGATCACTTTGCAGGCTACACAGATGACACTATTAACTCTAGACACAGCTCTATGCTATCCAAGGCTGTCTCCCTCCCTGGATGTGGACATTCCCATGTCTGTTCTTCTGGCTATATCATGGACACAACTCAATGAGCAAGCCAATCAGGGTCCCATAGTTTAATGCCATTATACTCCCTATATTCCTTTTGGGAGAAACATCTACCTGTTCCCATTCCCATGTCTGTGGATACCAGCATTCTTCTGGAATGCCACATGGCAGTGTTCTTGTACACACCCCTGCTGTGGTACTGGTACACCATTCCTTGGTTAGGATGTCTTCAGCCCTGACAATTTTGGGCCACATGGTAAACCCAGCCAGCATTCCACTCATGAAGGCTTCTCCACCCCATCAATGGAGGACATAGGATGTGATAGCTGACTCTTGCCAATATCTTAATCGAGTACAAGGCTACCACATATACCACCAATGACCCTTCCACCTATGCTAACATTGCTGTATTATGTTACTGTTCCACGCCCCACCTGTGCAAATGATGAAGACTCTGCCCTGCTCACCCACACTAGGTTGTGTTACAGCATGCATCAGTTTTGTTCTGTTTGTCTTGACATAGCTCATAGCTGTGAAGAAGTTTTCTCTTTGCTAAGGCCATGATGTATTTGCCCACATCTGCCTCATATAGGGTTCTATCACAGCTGTTTCCTCCATACATGGCTCCTTTTCTGCTGCTGCCACAGGAATGTCAGGCAGTGCTATGATCTCACCATGTTGTAGTTGCTTTCATAGAATCATGTTATATATCAAGGTGCTGACCACAAATAAATTGCTGCAGGCTCTGAATGCATACTGCAGTGCCCTACCAGATATATTCAAGCAACAGAAGTGGCCTTCAGCAGGCCAAACATACCTTTGATTATGTTCCATTCTGTGACAGTGGAATGTTATATCCCATCACTACTAAGGTCTTGGGATTGCAGATGGAGGCCATCAGCCATAGTGCTAAGATATATTCAGTGTCCCCTGCTGCACACAACAGTGGACACCATTATAAGTGGTGTGCTACCTACATTCATGTGACCAGACTACTGGAGTCTCCAATGGTGGCAATGTGTACACCCTCTAACTAGATGACTGCAATGAAAGTCACACTGCATGAACTGATGACGTGTCACATTTCTGTCAGTTGTGGGAATCATGGGAGTACTTAGGATGGTGCACAGACACATTGCATTTAATACCTGGTGCACTGAATGCACTTAAAATTGTTGATGGACTGGAAGGAGTGGGACCCCCTCTGGTGGACATACTGGATGCCATGTTGAACATGTGGTGACCTAGACAGGAATGTGAGTGCACTCAGTGGCCCCTGAAATCCCAGGGAAAAGTGCTATGTTGTAGAATGCCCACATAGCGGTGTTACTCTTCTCTGCAATTCTTGGAAACCAAGTATGTGCCTGCATATCCTACAGCATTGCATCAAGGAACTAGTATATGATTCACAAGACTGATGCCTATGAAACTCATCACATACAACCCTTGTTGGATACAACACATATAACACAGGTCCCAACAAACTGACAAAAAGATAAAGAAGCCAAAAACGAATCCAACAGTTTATTTTAAGCACTTTCATTTCATCTATGAGAAACTTCATCAGAAAATGACAAACAATGCATATTACCCAGCTTCTTACTCCCCCTAATTAACAATTTAAAGTGCTACACACATTTTGTATAAATTTTATATAAAACCACAGGAACTGTAAATTTTCCACCTCCATACAATGACACAGTAATAAATAACACATTTATGTCCATCCTATTATTTCTAAATACAAAACAATATATGTGTATATATATTCATGTACAATATAATTAATAAATTAGTACAAAATTGAGTGAATTTGTCTTTCTAAAAACATATATATATATATATATAACTATATATATATATGTGTAAATATATGTAAATATATTCAACAAATGCAGAAAGCAATACAAAAAATATCCCAGACCCAACTACATATCAGTACAACAAAACACAGAGAGAACCAAAAAGACCAGTGGGAAATACATTTTTATAAAAAGAACTCAGACCTCAACCTAAGTACCAAACTAATAAATAGGATACTATGACGTCCAGGGTTAACACTGGCATTAGTTCTTAACTGCCACTTTAGTTCTTTTAATTCTAGAAAATCATTTACTGGACCACCTCTCTCACCTGTACAAACTTGTTCTAATATGGTAAACTTAAATGTGTGTCCTTGATTTTCCATAACATGAACTGCTAAAGTACTTTTTATTTCATTATGTAAGATGTCACAATTATGTTGATACACCCTGGTCCTAATAGCATTGATGGTCTTACCAATATAAAATCTTGGGCATTTGGTGCACAAAGCCAGATACACCACTGCCTTTGTACTACAGTTAAATTTCCCATACAAATTAATTTTAATATAATTGGGAATAAAAACTGTATTTCCTTCCAGCATATATTTGCATTGTCCACAACAGCCACATTTAGACATATTCCCTCTTACTTGGCTGTTATTCGGACTCAGTAATAGATTTAAAATTGGCATCCCTTCGATAAACTATTTTTGGCCTATTACCTACAATGTTAAGATGTTCGTTGTTTATTTCTAATACATGCCAGTTTCAATAAATGATTTACTTACATTCTTGAAAACCCTGGTTATAGGTAAGGATTAAAGCATTTTTGAAGTCCGACCCAGCCGGCTTCTCCTGTCCCATGATCTGGTAATCTGCTTTACCTAATAGAGGAACAAAGGTACCTACTGATCTTTTGTTAATAACTTCCTCAAAAATATTATTTAAAAATTCTAGCGGATAGCCTCTTTTCACTAACATATTTTTTAAGAAGTCCATCTGTTCCACAAATTCTACCTCATCACTGATCATGCTCGCCAACTTAACAGACTGTCCCTTCACCAAGGATTTTTTCTGGTGTATAGGGTGCCAGCTACCAAAATGTAACAGGCTGTTAGAATAGGTTGGTTTCCTATATATAGTTGTCTGAAAACACTTGTTGATCCTGTCCTTAATAATCAAAATATCCCAGTAACTAATTTGGTCAGAATTTATGGTAGATGTAAACTCTAAAAACCCAGTGGTTGTCTTTAGATAATCAAAAAATTCCATCAACTCTATCTCATCTCCCTTCCAAAACACAATGATATCATCCAGGTACCTCCCGTAGAAAGTCCATTTTAAAGTGTGAGGACTGTTCAAAATAAATTCATTTTCCCAATATGCTAAAGCAATGTTGGCAAATATAGGGGCGCGTGCAGCGCCCATTGCCACCCCTTTCTCTTGCTTAAATAATTGTTTTTCAAAAGTAATGATATTACTCTCCAACACCAATTCCATCAGGGTTCTAATTGTTAAAATATTATCATGATCAAGTTCAGAATACTGACAAAGATACCTATAAAACCAATCCAGCCCCACATCATGTGGAATGACTGAGAAAAGATCTTTGATGTCTGTAGTCACAAATATTATATCATCAGTGTACATGTCTTTAGATATTTTCATCAAAAGGTCCCAAGAATCTTTCGGTATCCACTTTTTCCCTTTCAACACATTTTTAATGTGAGAATCACTGTAATTCGCAATAGTGTATGTCTTAGAGGCCCATGCATCCACAATTGGTCTTAAGGGAGGGTCACCTAAATCCTTGTGGATTTTGGGTATACCAAAAATAGCAGGTGTTCTGCTGTTTTTTTGTCACTAGAAATTTATATTCATCTAATGTAATCTGGTTGTTCAAAACTAACTCTTGTAATCAAATATCTATTTTTTTATAAATAATATTTTTCTCATTTAAACTTATTTCACTGTAAGTATCCGTAAATAACAGTGAACACACTTTGCTGATATAATCAACACTATTTATGATTACCAGGCCCCCTCCCTTATCCGGTTTCATGATTCTCAGGTCATTTCTATTACATACTTCCCTGAGTAAAGTCATTTCTTCTACACTAAGATTGGTTCCATTTTGATATCTGTTAGCCTTTAACAAATTTCTCACATCATATTCATACAATTTCTCAAAGAGATACACAGTTGGATGTAAAACAGGGTTAAAAGTACTTTTCCGCTGACAAGCAACATTATTAATACTTCTGACATTTTTGTACTGGAAATAAAATTGTAAATTCAATTTTCTAGTATAAAGTTTCAGATTGATTAAGGTGTCGTCCACCCTTGCTCCCCTACTTGGAACATAGGTCAATCCCTTGTCAAACAAATTGGCAACATCCCTGTGTAAAACAACATCATTATAATTATAAGCATTAAAATTACCATGGTCATTAGTCAGAAGAACGTATAGTACATTCAATGTTGATTCCAGACATTGTTGTGATACTGGCCCTTCTTCCTCCCTCTCCCCTTGGTGTAAGGGTACTGCTGACCATTGTAATAGTCCCCCCCTCTCTGATTCTTCAGTCTCTCGGACCTCCTCAGAGTGGGTTATTCTAAAGGGTCAGGGCCATCATAAATATCCTTACAGTCACCATTGTTTTCCTGTCCTCTGCTTTGTTGAAAAGCTCCCAGTCTCTGTTGGCCCAAGGGGGGTGGCGGATATGTCCTCCCCTCCTCGTATTTATGCTTGTCCCTATTCAGTTTGTTAAACTTTTTGTGCTTAAGATCACTAATGATAGAGTCAATTTTGTGAAAAAATGTTAAAATATTGTAATTTCTTTTGTTCAAAAAGCAGGTCGGTGTGAATTTTATTGTCCAAAACCTTAATTTCTTTGTCAAGTTCACTAATTTGTCTAACATTATCTCGAACATGGCAACTCAACAGTTCACAACCTTGTTTATTAATAAGTACCAAAAGTTCTTGGTGAAGCATAGAGTTTCTTACTAGGCCAGATGGATATTTCCATGTTCTTAGCCCTTTTCGTACTCGTTCCACCCTTAAACATTCACGGAGATAATTATTCTCCAGTTGAAGTTTGCAGTATCTTAAGGTTAACTTTTCAAACTGAACAATCATATCATTTAAAGTACCTTGGAACTCATTGGTAATGTTACCCAGTTTGTGCCAATCAATTCACCTCTCCTCAAGCCATTGCGATAAAGTATTGTTACCATTGTACAAAGTTTCATCGCTCAAAGACCCTCTAGGCAAATGTGCATTGTCCTGCCCTGCCCCTAATTGACTGGGGCCTGCCGAAGGTTGCCTCTGTGCTGGAGTAATTCCACTTAATGGAGGTGAGCCACAAACCCTCTTGCCTCCTACTGCTGTAAAACCTCAGTTTCCGGTCCTCTCTGCGATGCCAGTTGCTGGGTTGTTTGAGTCAGCTGCTGCACTAACAGCGTTAAGTTACTAATGTTTTTGTTGAGTTCAGTAAAGGACTCAGATAGAGCCCGAAAGGTAAACAAATCTGTTTGCTGACTTCCCTCCATCCTCAAACTGCATACAACATGTAGAACACAGGTCTGTTTGACATTGTTTGTCATTTTCTGATGACGTTTCTCATAGATGAAACGAAAGTGCTTAAAATAAACTGTTGGATTTGTTTTTGGCTTCTTTATCTTTTTAACCCTTGTTGGATGCTGAATAGCAAAAATGTTTAATGCTACTGGTTGTAGAAAAATGAATGGTAAATGTTACTCTGTAGGATAAGTAATAGCCTGTTCATGGAGGTGATGGTATGTAAGCAGCTGGCAGGATACAGGGAGGGCAGTATTTGGAAAACTATGGATAATGCCTCCTTAGTCATTCACTAACACATGCTGGTAAATGATATCTGAAGGCGTCCTTAGCATCATAGTGTGAGGAATACCCCTGTACAGTGATAAATTATAATTTTCAGAACACGATTGCCTTCATCCTAAGTTTATGCATTTTTTAATTGTATTGTCATATTTAATTTTAGTTGCATGTGCTAGCACTCTCATCTGCATGTTGGCAGTTATATGCATGCCATTATACAGTCATATGCATGAGATCCACACTGGATTATTTTACTGCTAGTGAGGTCATACCATGTCTGTTCAGGGTTAGCACTAGGCTATCTGCCTTTGTGGGCCATTTTAAGTCTAGCCAATTTCCTTGAAACTTGAGAATCAAGCCATGTACATTGTGTCTGTGAAGTAAAAACTTTAAACACCAAGCCAGCCTGTTGCTTTATTACCTGTCCCTGTGCATTACTATGTACAACACTATTTCATGTAATGCACCAAGCTACTTGCTTTCAAAAATCCCACCATCTGGTGGAATGGGTAAAGGTAACAAAAGATCCCTCACAAAGAGCATCAAAGGGCTTGAAAACTTGTCTTATAACAAAATACACCATTAGGAGCTTGCTTTCTTCTTTGTATACTATTACCTCGTTGGAGAAGATATGCACCTGAAATACAGAGCATTTAAGGTCACCTTATTAATTTAAAATCTTTTGCTTAGAATATCCCCGATGTTCATAGGTTCATACTAGGCTATCTGCCCTAGGGCATTTATAAGCCTAGCCAGAGTGTGTTTGGCTTTCGCCACCCATTTTAAATTAATTTTGTTATAACTTTTTTCGAGGTTAGTATACTGTGCCTCTGTCTAACAGTGACACAGAAGTGATACCCGGGGTAAACCTACAATCTCCCATCCACTCATCAAGATTCCTCTTGAAGAGAGTCAATGAGGGACTCTGCCTAATCTGGACTGGGATTTTATTCCAGAGTGAAGGGAGCCTCTGGGTTATGAATCTGTCCCTCCAACATGTCCTATTTATTTCAGTGCTGAGGTTCAAGTCTCTCAAGCGCGTAGCTCGATGTGATTTTGATTTTCTGAGGTGCAGCATGTCCATTAATTCCGGATTGGATATGGCTTTATATGTCAGGCACAGATCGCCTCTGAGCAGGCGGTATGCCACTGAGTAGAGCTGGAGTTTCTTTAACCGGGCAGCATATGGCATCTGTTTGACCCTTTTGATCCTCTTGGTGAGGTACTTTTGGGGTCTTTCCAGTTGCTGCAGGTGTCTGGTAAGGTACATCCCAAAAGGGGCATTGTACTCAATTATGGGCCTGATGAGGGATGAGTAAAGAGGCACGATGACCTCCCCTAATCTAGATGTGAATCCCTTCATGATTAGGTGGGCTATATAAAATGTTTTTCTAACCACTTTGGCCACGTGGTTGTCAAATGAGAGATTGCTATCAGCTTGGGTCCCCAGGTCCCTAATTACTTCTTCTGTACTTAATGGATTACCACCTATGTGGTAATTTGTGGGCAGTTTGTTTTTGCCAAAGGGGATGACTATACACTTTTTGGCGTCTAGCTTGAGGCCATGGCTCTGGCACCAGTTGTCTGTTTCTATGAGGCCCTTTTGGAGGATGCTTGTGTCAGCTGGAGAGTCAATTATGGCGCCCAGTTTGCAGTCATCTGCGAACATGGTCAGCCACAGTCCTTCCGTGTTGGCCTGTACCTCCGAGAAATATATACCGAACAAGAGAGGTCCCAGGACTGATCCTTGTGGGATGCCACTTGTAACTGGTTTGGAGTCTGACATGGCTCCAGCAATTCTAACCATGTGGGTTCTGTCCTTGAGCCAGTTTGCAACCCATCTAGTGACACAAGGGTTTATATTTAAGCTGGTGAGCTTATTTATAATGCCTGAGTGGGGTATTGTATCAAAGGCTTTTGAGAGGTCCAGGTAGGCTGTGTGGACCACCTTCCCCTCGTCAATGGTCTTGGTGACTGTTTCAAAGAAATTGACCAGGTTTAAGAGGCAGGATCAGCCCTTAACAAAGCTAAGCTGTGTAGGATTCAGTGTCTGTACATCCCCAATATCTTTATTTATGAGGTCCATGATGATCCTTTCCATAGCTTTGCAGACCAAGCTAGTCAGTCTTATGGGGCGATAGTTTCCAGGATCCATTGAGGCACCACCTTTGTGGAGAGGGACCACTGTTGCTGTACGCCACTCTTTGGGTACATATCCTATAGTAAGGCTGAGATTGAACAGTAGTTTTATGTTTGGGTTTAGCTGTTCTTGGAGTTCATGTAGGATGCAGCCCGGGACACCGTCTCATCCCATTGATGCTGTGCTTTTTGCTTTGCAGAGGGCGGCTCTTACCTGAGCATCTGAGATGTCAGGGGGGCAGCACTCTGCTGGGATAGATATTTGCCCTTTTGGTGGGGGGGGGAGTTTGCGCTGAACCTGTCAGCTAGGATGTTGGCAATGTCTGTGGGTTCGGTGTATTTTTTGTCATTTTGGACTAATTCTGAGCATATCTGGGAATTCCCACCCAGGTTCCTAACATAACTAAAGAAAGCCTTGTGATTATCCTTAGTGTCCGTCCTGTGCAATTTTTCTCTTGAAGCTGGCCTTAGACGATTTTATGAGTGCCCGTAGTTTTTTGCTAATACTGATCAGAGATGCCTTCCCTTTTTGGGATTTTGCTCTATCATGTAGTAGCTTCCTCCTTCTATTGTATAGTTTGTTTATGGCTGGGATCCACCAGACAGGACGTCTGCCTTTGGAGGATTGAGTCTTGGTTTTATTTGGGATTGCATGAAACATGCATTCCTGAAGGTGTTCACAGAATGTGTTTATAAAGGATTCTGCAGACTGGGCTGTATTTTCCACAGGCTCGGGGGCCTTGAAGGATTCCACCTCGGTTTTGAGGAGTGTGAAATTTGCTTTAGAGAAGTTTTCCACTGTGGTTTTCTGGGCAGGAGGTGGGGTCGGGATGTGAATATCCAGTGAGATTAGTTTATGGTCTGATCTTACCAGTGAGGGATACACTTCTGGTCTGGAACATAGAGTCCCCATGTTGGTGATGATCAGGTCCAGTATGTTTCCCCCCCTTGTGGGAATGGTAACAAGTTGTTACATAGCATTTGAGTTTATAAATTCTAGGAAACTTTGGGCTAGGGTGTTGGAGCTAGAGTAATGCTCCCAGTCTATGTTTGGGTAGTTGAAGTCACCCAATATAATGGTGTTTGGAGAGACCTTCATATTTTCCAGTGTTCTCAGGAAGGCCGAGTGGGGTTCCTGGGTTTGGGAGGGTGGTCTGTAGCAGGCTATAAACTGGAAGGCAGTTTTACCCACTGTTAGTTGCACATGGATAGTCTCTGATGCTTCGTGCTGTGCCACCAACCTGGAGGTGTGGGTATCTTTGACGAATATTGATACTCCCCTTCCTTTTGTGGTTTGGCCCAAGTTTTGGGGCCAAAAAGCATGGTATGAGGTATAACCTGGTAGTGCTGGGGTGCTCTCGGGAGCCTTGAACCAGGTTTCTGTTACTGCACAGATATCGATGTTCTCCATGCTAAGGAGAGTTTCGAGTGCATGCATCTTGAGGTTTAGACTTCTGGCATTGAGTAGCATTACTCTTAGTTTCTTATCTCTTGTGATACCTATGGAGGTGGGTTTGTCTTTTGAGCCTTGCCTAAAAAAGGCACTATGGGGGAAGCAAGAGCCTTTGCCAATATCCGAAAGCCCAGGGTTGACAGGTGCAAGCCATCCCTAGCGAAGCATCGTAGCTTGTTGAGCATGTCATCCCAGGCTGATAGGCATTGGATCCCCTTTGAATGACACCAATACTTAAGCCAATTGTTGAAATTGATCATCTTGTCTTCATATTGTGGCATCATTCTTGGTGAGGGTAAGATGCTACTCAAGGTCAGGGTCATACCAGCCTGGGCTACATGCTCAGACAGCTCCTCTATGTCTCTTTTCATGTAGTCCAGGGAGGTACGTCTCAGGTCATTCACACCAGCATGGACAATGACCGAGTCATATTTGTACTTGCCTTGGAGTGACCTGAGTGCTTGTGTTATGTGGCGGATCCTACTGCCCGACAGGCAGCTCACCGTGACCTTCTCCTTGTTCAGCCTGGTGAGCGGGACGTCAGTGTGCCTGACGATAGAGTCACCTATTACAAGTGTATCAGGTGTGTTGTTTAGCCTTAAGGGCTGTGACTGTTCAGCACACTGGCTTTGTGAGCTATGTATTGCACGTGTTTTGTTTTGGGGTAGCAGTTGCTTAGGTGTCTGCTTTGGAGGTCTCTGCTGCTTAGGCAGATTTTTATTTAGAGCCTCCAAGTATGTTTTTGTGTGTTTATGTGTTTGGTTTGCTGTCATGGTAGGTCTATGTGAGACTGGAATCGTAGTGAGTGTGGTTTCCTTCTCCTCCTGACTGGTTATGCCAGTACTGAGTTGAGAGAGCTTAGCCTCCAGTTTGGCTATATGGTTGCATCTCTCACATGTGTTGGAATTTGTTGGGAGGAGGAGAGGGTTGTCTGTGTACATGAGGCAGTTGTAACATTGCCTCAGCATTCCCAGATTCACCAGCTGGACTGGAGAGGAGATTGACAACTGACCTTTGGACATGCTAGAATAGTATTGGGAATTCCTTTATAATTGAAAAAAGGGCCAATGGGGAGCAAGGTACTCAAGGGGAGTTTGTGAGGGTGTTGTGCTTTTAATTTTTTAGTGCTGACTTATATAATTGCTTTAGTGAGCAAGTGCCAGGTAACTTAACTGCAATGTGTTACAGGTAACTTAAATGCCAAAACGAAAAACAGTAACTTTCTTTCAAGTGAAACAAGGAAATAAGTACAGTAAGCAATGCAGATATCACTAGGGATCCACAGAAGCGCTGAAAAGCCGGGTTTTAGGTGGAATTAGCATTTCAGGGAAATAACAAGCATACAAACAAAACTAGATTCAGCAGGCCTGGATCTAGTCTATGCTACAGCAAACAAGGTGTACCAATTTCAGTAAAAAACAGTTCAAATATGCAGGCACTATAAATAACTGGCCTGAAGCCCAAGTGCTTAAACCAGAACTAGTACACTTTTAGAATAACAGACACTGAGCCCTAAATCAGCAGTTCCCAACTTAGAAGGATGTAAGCTACCTGTCCTGCCACCACAGTGCAGGCCACAAACCTTCCTAATGTAAAACAACTGGTCTGAAGCCCAAGTGCTTAATCCAAAAGACTTAGAATGATAGCTACACTTTAATCAAGTTACTACCAAGCAGTCATAAATACAATTAAATACTTTAAAGAATGCCTGGATTAGTGCTCAAGTTATACAAACAAAGCTAGATTCATCAGGCCTGGATCTAGTCTATGCTACAGCAAACAAGGTGTACCAATTTCAGTAAGAAGCAGTTCAGATATGCAGGCACTATAAGCCTTTAACCAGAAATTCCCAGCTCAGCCTCTCCTCCCACAAGAGTGCAGATCACGAACCCTCTTAATATAAAATAACTGGCCTGAAGCCCAAGTGCTTAAACCAGAAATAATACACTTTTAGAATAACAGACACTGAGCCCTCAATCAGCAGTTCCCAACTTAGAAGGATGTAAGCTACCTGTTCTGCCACTACAGTGCAGACCACAAACCTTCTTAATGTAAAACAACTGGTTTGAAGTTCAAGTGCTTAAACTAAAAGGCTTAGAATGAGTTACACCAAGCAGTAATAAATACAACTGAGTACTATTAAGATGACGCAAAAGCAAAATAAAGTAGGAAGAAACACAAATACAGTAAAAGCAGATACATTTTTTTTTTGAGTGAGCAAATGAGATGGGCCCAGGAGTTACAGGACAGAAACAAGTGCAAATGCAGGCCTTCAAATCAGAACATTGAGAGAGATGGAAGACCGCCCAAACGGCCAATAACTACAAATTCTGGGCCAGAACCACTCCTTATGTGGTAGACAGGTTACCTAATGCTTACTACTCCCACTGATAAGCTAGAAGGCTTCCCTCCAACACAGAAAGGCTTGGGGGGGGGGCTCAGATGCTTACAAACAGTCCTGGATACAGCAAATCTGTATCTGGAACACTAATTACAGGAAAGGTAGGAAACAGGCTTACAATTTTTTTATTTTATTTTATTTATTTTTTCAGAAATGTAGCAAAAACAGTAGTAAAAACAATTCACATGCAGTGCAAGCTGGCACACTTGAGTATGTAGCAATATCAGTCCACACACAGTTTGAAAAAATGTAATTAAATTAAAAAGGACTAAAAGCAAGTGCAGAAAGGGTTTATTAAGTAGAATGCGGTAAAGAGATGGGACTGGGGGAGTGTCCTAGATCAAATCTACAGTGGGGCGGGCACTGCAAAAGCCACCAAATTTAAACTACAACCAAGAACAGGGAGGGGGTGTGGAACAGTTTCAACAGAGATGCGAGGAATCACAGTGCAAATTTTAAAACCAGAAAAATATATACTGATCTCTGTATATTTGCAGAACAGTAAGACAACATATATCTAAGCAACAATTTAGCTCTATAATACAGAATAATACAGAAAAATATACTAATCTCTATATATTTGCAGATAGCCTTGTAAGGCTCTCTCTCAGTGCACAGGTTCCAATTTAAATGCAGGCTGTTATTAACAGGTCAAAATTAAGGGAACCTGGAGTTAAGCAACACACAAGCTATAAAAACCAGTTATATCAGCTGAAGACAAGCCAGAAAATGAGGGGGTGGGGGTGGGGAAGACAGTTTCAACAGAGATGTGAGGAATCACAGTACAAATTATAAAACCAGAAAAATATATACTGATCTCTGTATATTTGCAGAACAGTAAGACAGCAGATATCTAAGCAACAATTTAACTCTATAATACAGAATAATACAGAAAAATATACTCAGCTCTATATATTTGCAGATAGCCTTGTAAGGCTCTCTCTCAGTGCACAGGTTCCAATTTAAATGCAGGCTGTTATTAACAGGTCAAAATTAAGGGAACCTGGAGTTAAGCAACACACAAGCTATAAAAAACAGTTATATCAGCTGAAGACAAGCCAGAAAATGAGGGGGTGGGGTGGGGAAGACAGTTTCAACAGAGATGTGAGGAATCACAGTGCAAATTATAAAACCAGAAAAATATATACTGATCTCTGTATATTTGCAGAACAGTAAGACAACATATATCTAAGCAACAATTTAGTTCTATAATACAGAATAATCCAGAAAAATATACTCAGCTCTATATATTTGCAGATAGTCTTGTAAGGCTCTCTCTCAGTGCACAGGTTCCAATTTAAGACAGAAGAACACTCAGCCTCAATAAAAATTGATATCAACCAAATCATGAAACCTGATACCTTCATATCTCAAAGACTTCATGTCTATAGAATAAAGTCCCTCTTAGTTAAACTCAGTTTATTACTTCATACCTTTGAGAAGAAACTGCAATAGACTCATATGTGCCTGACCAGATTAAAACCAGGTCCTCCTGAAAAAACAAGCCACCCTACCAATATCTCTGGTAATTGAACTGGATGATTCATGGGTATCATTATTTTTTCATTAAAGAATCTTTAAGGCATTCTGCTGATATGAAGGAGATGTGCCCATTTATACAGTATCTAAGGCCTTAGGTGACCTGTCCAGAGAAAATGTGAAGTAATGCAAAAATCTAGGCTTTTGGCTTGACCGTGTCCTTTGCTTTTCTTATATTTTATGTGAGCATGCTATTCAGAAAAATTAATAACTTATTAGAAATACTGAAGTCATCTACCAGTCAGGTATACCTTTGCCAAAGCAGTTTTCTAACCACGTATTCATTATGGAGTCAGCATAGCTGTCACAGGCTTTAGGTGCAGCCTAAATTCTTCAAAACACTGCTGACAAGATATGCCGACTTATACTCCATGAGTGCTTCTGTGTCCCTGGCTTTAAAAAACACACTCCCAGTCAAATAAAAAAAAAACAAAAAAAAAAACACCTATTTCATTTGCTCAGCCTTGCGCAAGCCATTCTTTTTTCCTTGAAATGTCACCTGTGCCCTTGTACCTTTGTATCGCGCATTATCATTATCTGATTTTCTTCTGCCTCTGCCTTTATCTTGAACCTAAACGGTCCTAGAGCTAATCTTCATACCGTTGACAATGCTCTTTCCTGTTGCCGATCATAATCCCCTGTTGTGTTTATTCAGTTTGTCATTAACTTCTTTAAGAAGAGACTGTGCAGGTTGCTTAAGTTTGAGCTTATATACTCACAGTTTAATGGCGGATCTAAAATAATAGTAGAAGCAGCTCCCAAGACATAAGAAATATGCACTGTACATAGTTGTCAGATGAGAGTAAGTAAAGTTTGTAGCAGTACAGTTTTATACTGATATAATGTAACTAAGCTCTTACTTAACTATGTTGCATAATTAATATTTTATGTATTAGTCCCAGCTAGGGCTAAAAATAGTCCTGTGAGTTAGACAATTTACTCATTTACCAAAAATAAATTAAATTATTATGGCAAATCTTATATTTTCCTTTTAGTTTCATCATTCCAACATCTATTCCAAAAGGATACTTAAGAATTTTGCATTTCGGCTGCTATTTTAACTTGCGTACAAGTATTTTAGACCCCCCCAGAAAATACGCATTTAAATCCTGATGTTAAAGATCTTTCTTTCACAAATACCATCCAACATATGATTATATTAAGACATTAGCTGGGTCAGTTCTCTTCCCAGGGACAAATTGTAAGCCTTTTTTAAATAAGTTAAAATAACTCTCTGTTATGTTTAGGCTGGTGTAATTAAATATGTTATATCCGTCATATGTATACACTACCCCATTCTCTGATGTCTTAATTTTATGGCTCCCACTGTTCATCCTTTCCATTGTTGTACATTGTTCCAGTTCTTCCCTCTCCCTCTGTCTTTCCCATGAAACCATTGTTGATTTGGGGGGGGGGGGGGGATTCTCTAAAAAAACAGTTTGTCTTTTTTTGTTTTCTAGTCTTTCAGACCTTTTAAGTGGAGGATATGCTTGTTAATATACATCTGAACCGTGGTTATTAATTTCCTCAGATTCATTAAATTTCACACTTTCATCAGTATCATATGTAGCGACGGTTAACTTTTACATCGTCGATCCCAATATGGGCGAAACGGCTTCTGCGAATACTGAAGTGTGAACGTCTCCAACGTCGAATTTCGAATAAGTGAATGACAAAACCTCGGCCCTTTTTGACCCATGGTAGCACTGGTGTGGAGGTATGGCACAGGCGAAATGTTGAAATTCTACATATTTTTGACATTTAAAATTTTTCGCAGTTTTGGTTGCTTAAATGAGTCGATTAAGTGGCCGGTTGATCATGTGTGATTGACAATATAAAGGTCAACCATCTAACTACATTACCTCTAGTATTCACCTTGTTAAAATGTGCTTTCCCCTCTATTTCCTTGTCTTACTTCATTAGAGTTGTTAAAACTACTATTCTGTTCATATGTTTCTTTACTTCCCTGACCTCTCTTTTGTGAAGGTAATGGATATGCTGGTTTGTTCTGGTAGTCAAACTTGACCCTAAATAATTTCTTCTATTTCTTTTCTAAATTGATTTTAACTTGATGTTCAACCTTATCAAATACTTTTTCATACCTCTCTACATTAAATTCGAACAATAAATCAGTTATTTCAGAATTCAAAAGTTAAACTTCTTCCAATAATTCAGTAATTCTCAAGCTATTAAGCATAACAAAACAATGAATCAGCTCTAAGCTGTGCCTGTCAAACATCTTATTTAATTCATTTATTTCCAATTTAGTTAAAAATAATCCATTAAGGGTACGTATAGGACCCAAGGCCTTTTAGCTTTCATTTAAAAAGCAGTTATCACACTGTAAAGCTCATACTTTAACAATTTATTTTCTAGTTCCATCATCTTCTTGCTCAATATCAAAGGTGGATAAGATGTAGTCTCAGTATTCAGTGTCATTTCTTTACTAAACCATTCTCGAAATTTACTATTTTTGTCATTTTTGTCCATATTTCCATTTTTCTGAATCTCAAAGCTGTTCTCGGTTCCGAAAGCACTTTCTTGAATGACTTACATGCACCCTTGGACCATTCCACTGCACTTCTAGGGCTGGGAGGTGCTCACTTTCCCACAAAACCTCCAGCCTAGTGTTTTTCTGTTGCATTCCACTCTGTAAATGATGTGTATTTGTGTCGTTTGTTGAGTTAATAAATTTATAAGCCACGTTCAATTTCCTTCGTCACTTTGATAATCCAAAGTATTTGCAGTATGAGCAGCAGCACCCGCCTGAGGCACAGAACACACTCCTGGATTGCTGTTTACTGCTGTTACTGCTCTTACTGTGTTCTCCGCAGAACATGGCTGTGAATCCAAAAGTTGAACTTCCGTAAAAACAAAAATAAACCAATAAAACTAAAAACAGTTCACTGTGTTTGAACAGCAAGTAGCAAATTGCTTCAACAGTATATATATTACAGAAATTGTCTTCTGAATAGACTCACTGTAATCCAAGACTGAATCTTAAATCAAGTCCAGTGTAGTAGCCACAAAAAGAAACCAACTATTGCTACATTCCCATGCAAATGGAATGTGTTATAAATCCACCAGTGATGAAAGGAAATCCACCGACGAATGATCCAAAGTCCATTAAAGCAGAACTTTATTATTAACACCACCAAAAAATAAAATAACAAAGGAAAACATGAGAGCAGGTTTAGCGCTTTTGTCCTAACAAACATTTGGACTTCTTCAGAACCTCCATCATTTAGCTGTCATCCCTTTTTATACCCTGTGGTTAATAACACTTAATTAAATAATCATTTCATGGTCTGTGGTTTCTTAAAGGTACGTTAAACAATGTGCAAAAACTGCATAAATGAATTAATATAAAAATAAATATGCAACAATATATGTGAATATGTATACAAGTGACCAAATTATATTTTATAAAGCATCTTCATCATCACTGTATAATAAAAACTTTTAAAAACACTTGAAAACAATGTACTACAACAAGACTTGTAAATAAAACTCTTGGTATTACCACTCAGTCTCCCATCCAAAACTAATCAAGCCCAACCCTGCTTAGCTTCCAAAGGCAGCCCCTTCAGAACAGTGTAATTATAAGTGCACTGCTTGAAAATATATTCTTAAATTAAACATTCATGTTAAAAATCCAAAAGTTTTGAAACAATAATAATATGAATCTAAAAAAAATTAAAATCTTATTTTTTACGAAAATTTCATCATTATTGGAAAATTATAAATAAATACTTCATGAATAAATTTTTACAAGTGTTTGAGCCATATTCAATAAAGCAGTTAATATAACATTCCATACAGTTTTCATAAATCCAATGCCTTTATTTTTAACACAAGCATAATAGAAGTGTGTTAATTTAATCCTGGTAAATGGTGGCATTACATCTTAACTGCCACTCCAATTCTTTCCTTTGCATATCTAGTTCCGACACGCCATTCCTATTTTGCTTGTCACTTTTGTCCAAAATCCCAAATTTAAAACCTCTGTACTTGTCACAATTTAATGTGTGCCTGCAAAGTGCTTTGTTTTGATTTTTAGTTTTAATCACATTTAAGTGCTCATAAATTCTTTTTTTAAAGACCCTTTCTGTTTCCATAGATGTAATTAACTCCTCTATATGAAACAGTGATATTATGCCAAGCATCAATGACTCATATGACCTGCTTGGTGCAATGAACCTTCAGTAAGTTAGTCACTCAAATAACAAAATTAATACAAAAGCTAAAATTCCTCAGCAGTAAATGACCTTTTTTAATCTGAATATCTTTTAATTCCAGCTGATAAAATAGCCTACCCTATTGCAATACATATCCATAAGTGAATCTTATGTTCCAGTCTAATGTTAGCAGTTTTATACAATACTTCTTCATAAAGGACGAACAAACAATCCCCTTAGTAATTTTAGACCTGCTGACATACTATTCCTATCTATAAAATACTTGGAAAAGTTATGCAAACATCACCTTATAAAAAACAATTTATTATTTATTACCCGCACAGCATGGCTTTTGATCCAGATTCAGCAATAAATCTATTCATTATCCTTTTAAAATACTATTAATCACAGAAAAAGAAGGCTCTTCCACTGCTGCTATTCCATTCGACTTATCTAATGCCTTTGATACCTTCTCACAGTCTCCTTCGACAATAGCTATTTTTTTTCAGGATGTAGAGACATGAAAACATCACTATTTATTTATTTAGCGGGTTGAACTGAATCACTAGGGTCCCTTTTCAGTTGTGATGTGGTTACAAAAGGCAAAAAATTTAAACAAGAAGATGATGCAGTGTTAATGATATACTAAGAACAGTAGAACAAAACAAGCAATAATGAACAGAGATCAGTATACGGCAAACAACTGATACACCTATACACAATTAATAATTAGTACTGCTCATGACAATGCTCCACGACAAAGCCTTATGTCTTCTTCACTATGAAGTGACATGTGATTTTGCATTGTTTGGAAGTTTTGTAAATGTATGACAGATGTGGCACCAGTGATGGGAATGGAATATTCAAGGAGGGGTGTAAGTGTTCCGTGGCCAGTAGCAAACCTGCCCTGTCAGTAGGTTAGTAATGCTGTTGCATTCCTTGAACACTGATCTAATTTTATTTCTCACATTAGATGTATGAATGAGGAAATGAGTGAAGGGTCTAGCTAGAAAGCAAGATATTTCATGGATTCTACAATTTTCTGTGGGTCATCCTCTAGGCCTGTAGGCCTCCATTTGTCATAGCATGAACTATGATGCTTATAAGCACAAAAAAACATCGCCTTGATTTTGTTGAGACTGACTTCTGAGTTTCATGTTTTTACAAGCCTGACACAGACGAGAGTCAGAGCAGTGATGAGAGTTTTAAAAATAATCTCAGGTGAAGAGTCAGATTACTAGATGACAATGTCATCTGCATAAAGTAATACTATAGGTCTTTTGAGAAATGCATTTATTGTATTTATTCATTGCTGACCAAATTAGTCCCACTAGAAGAGTGGCCTCTTTTCGGGGGGGGGGGGGGCAAGGTGGTATTTCTACGACAAGGGGAAATTTGGCCAAGGCATCTAAAACTTCCCCTGGTGTTTTTGATAGATGCTATGGGATCTTTTACATCCACCAGAGCTACTACCAGCTCAAGCAGATGTGCCCTCAGTTTAACATCCCATTCGAATGATGGAGGCATGACAAGCACATTAGTGTAAGCAGAAAATAACAGTCATCAAGGACCAAGACCTGTGTAACACTTGATAATAATGGGTGGAGGGAAGGCTGCATGTGTTACAGTATGATTTCAAGTACTCTTTTATGCAGGTAATTGGAGAACCAGTTTAGTTTGTTAGAATCAAGGCCATGAAGGAAGAGTTCTTTGTTGTAGGGGGAAGGATTTAGCAGGTCAATGCCTTGGAAGGGTTTATGAATATGGCTCCTTGACATTCCCTGTGTCCACTACAAGAAGGTATGCATCAGACAAAGAAAGAAGAGCTTATTAATTCCATACTGTTTTCTAAATCTATATTGACAAATTGTGAGAAAGCTATAGTCCTCAATGTGGTCTTGAAACTGTGAGGCTACAGCCATTTGTAAGATTTTGGCAAGAGAAGAAAGAAATAAGTCAATTGGCATAAAGGAGACAGGTTTTGAGCCTGAGACATGTTTAGATATCCGTAAGACGTTAGCAGCTTTCCATAAATCTGAAAACATGCCAGTGGAAAGGTATGTGTGCATGACATGCTGGTAATCTAACCTTTGCTGCTATAAATGTTAGAACCATAAGAAATAAATGAACTACATGCCTGGATTACCCAACATAAACCTGATATTCTTACTGTAAGTGAAACTTGGCTTAAACCCAGCATTTCTCTGAAATGACACCTCCCAGCTGTAATATTATCCACAATGACTGTATAAAGAGGAAAGTTGGTGGTATTGCTTTAATATTTACCAACAACGTCTCCATTTCCCCTTACAACTAATACAAAAATTCAGTTCAGCAGAGCTTCTTATAACTTTCCTGAAATTAAACAATTGTAAGCAAATATGTACTGCTGTTCTTTCATCCTTGCTGGCAATAATACAGCTATATTCAAAGATATCCTACACTGGATATCCATAACAATTCCACAAGAAAATACTACTAGGTGATGTGGATGTCAATTGGTTGGGCATCAACTCTAACTCACCTACGTCTAGTGTGAACTTATTTGGTTTCACATATAGTCCCGCACATTATAGCAAGATATCAAAATTTCTTATAAGACTGGATCCTAGTATCAGACCCTACCAAATATACCATCTCGAGAACAATGTCTGACTGTCTAAGTGATCATCTCTCAATCTATGCAACAAGACATCTCACACATGCACTTAAACAGTATGATTATACAACAAACTGCAGCCTTTCCAAGTTTAAACCAGAAATGCTGATTACTACCCTGTCATCTCTCAATCTATGCAACAAGACATCTCACACATGCACTTAAACAGTATGTTTATACAACAAACTGCAGCCTTTCCAAGTTTAAACCAGAAATGCTGATTACTACCCTGTCATCTCTCAATCTATGCAACAAGACATCTCACACATGCACTTAAACAGTATGTTTATACAACAAACTGCAGCCTTTCCAAGTTTAAACCAGAAATGCTGATTACTACCCTGTCATCTCTCAATCTATGCAACAAGACATCTCGCACATGCACTTAAACAGTATGTTTATACAACAAACTGCAGCCTTTCCAAGTTTAAACCAGAAATGCTGATTACTACCCTGTCATCTCTCAATCTATGCAACAAGACATCTCACACATGCACTTAAACAGTATGTTTATACAACAAACTGCAGCCTTTCCAAGTTTAAACCAGAAATGCTGATTACTACCCTGTCATCTCTCAATCTATGCAACAAGACATCTCAAGACATGCACTTAAACAGTATGTTTATACAACAAACTGCAGCCTTTCCAAGTTTAAACCAGAAATGCTGATTACTACCCTGTCATCTCTCAATCTATGCAACAAGACATCTCACACATGCACTTAAACAGTATGTTTATACAACAAACTGCAGCCTTTCCAAGTTTAAACCAGAAATGCTGATTACTACCCTGTCATCTCTCAATCTATGCAACAAGACATCTCGCACATGCACTTAAACAGTATGTTTATACAACAAACTGCAGCCTTTCCAAGTTTAAACCAGAAATGCTGATTACTACCCTGTCATCTCTCAATCTATGCAACAAGACATCTCGACATGCACTTAAACAGTATGTTTATACAACAAACTGCAGCCTTTCCAAGTTTAAACCAGAAATGCTGATTACTACCCTGTCATCTCTCAATCTATGCAACAAGACATCTCACACATGCACTTAAACAGTATGTTTATACAACAAACTGCAGCCTTTCCAAGTTTAAACCAGAAATGCTGATTACTACCCTGTCATCTCTCAATCTATGCAACAAGACATCTCACACATGCACTTAAACAGTATGTTTATACAACAAACTGCAGCCTTTCCAAGTTTAAACCAGAAATGCTGATTACTACCCTGTCATCTCTCAATCTATGCAACAAGACATCTCACACATGCACTTAAACAGTATGTTTATACAACAAACTGCAGCCTTTCCAAGTTTAAACCAGAAATGCTGATTACTACCCTGTCATCTCTCAATCTATGCAACAAGACATCTCGCACATGCACTTAAACAGTATGTTTATACAACAAACTGCAGCCTTTCCAAGTTTAAACCAGAAATGCTGATTACTACCCTGTCATCTCTCAATCTATGCAACAAGACATCTCACACATGCACTTAAACAGTATGTTTATACAACAAACTGCAGCCTTTCCAAGTTTAAACCAGAAATGCTGATTACTACCCTGTCATCTCTCAATCTATGCAACAAGACATCTCACACATGCACTTAAACAGTATGTTTATACAACAAACTGCAGCCTTTCCAAGTTTAAACCAGAAATGCTGATTACTACCCTGTCATCTCTCAATCTATGCAACAAGACATCTCACACATGCACTTAAACAGTATGATTATACAACAAACTGCAGCCTTTCCAAGTTTAAACCAGAAATGCTGATTACTACCCTGTCATCTCTCAATCTATGCAACAAGACATCTCGCACATGCACTTAAACAGTATGTTTATACAACAAACTGCAGCCTTTCCAAGTTTAAACCAGAAATGCTGATTACTACCCTGTCATCTCTCAATCTATGCAACAAGACATCTCACACATGCACTTAAACAGTATGTTTATACAACAAACTGCAGCCTTTCCAAGTTTAAACCAGAAATGCTGATTACTACCCTGTCATCTCTCAATCTATGCAACAAGACATCTCACACATGCACTTAAACAGTATGTTTATACAACAAACTGCAGCCTTTCCAAGTTTAAACCAGAAATGCTGATTACTACCCTGTCATCTCTCAATCTATGCAACAAGACATCTCACACATGCACTTAAACAGTATGATTATACAACAAACTGCAGCCTTTCCAAGTTTAAACCAGAAATGCTGATTACTACCCTGTCATCTCTCAATCTATGCAACAAGACATCTCGCACATGCACTTAAACAGTATGTTTATACAACAAACTGCAGCCTTTCCAAGTTTAAACCAGAAATGCTGATTACTACCCTGTCATCTCTCAATCTATGCAACAAGACATCTCACACATGCACTTAAACAGTATGTTTATACAACAAACTGCAGCCTTTCCAAGTTTAAACCAGAAATGCTGATTACTACCCTGTCATCTCTCAATCTATGCAACAAGACATCTCACACATGCACTTAAACAGTATGTTTATACAACAAACTGCAGCCTTTCCAAGTTTAAACCAGAAATGCTGATTATTACCCTGTCATCTATTAACTGAAACTTTTTGAAAATCCACTCCTTACATTATGCTGTCAATGAATTCAATACAATTTTCCTGAATATCTTAAATAACTTTGCACCTCCTAGAAGGAAGAGACTAAAAATAAATAATGCAATGTGGCTATTAAAAAAAAGTAGAATGCTAATGCAGGATAGAGAAAAAGCAGGGAAAGAATGGCAAACATATAAAACACAATATCTCAAAGACTTCAGAATGCTTTGCAGTCATACTAAAAAGCAAAATAATGAAGACAAAATATATACTATAATAAGTTTCAGAATAATAGTAAACACAACCATAAAAAGTTCTGCACATCTATTAAAGAAAGCTTGTATCCCAGACATAAATTCAACCTCAACCCCTCTCCCAATCACTCAAAACCATAATACAATTTAACTCTTATTTCATAGATAGTATAGCATATCTAACCAAGGATTCACCAACATCTAATCCTAACTCCACCCAGCAGACACATATTACCACATCCACTTTCACCTTCAAACCTCTGCCCACATCCTATATAAAACTGCTCTTAAACTCAACCCGTACTCTACTTCATCTGATGACCTTCCAAGGAAGTACCTTAAAATAGTAGCTAAAACAGCATTGCCTGCCCTGTCTCAATCGTTATAAATAGGTCAGTCAAGGAATCCCACATTCTAGCTCTCCGGAAAAAGTCACACATTATCCCTATGCACAAAAGAGGAAATTCAACAGACATTACTAACTTTAGAACTATAGCAGTCTTATCCACCGTCTTCAAACTGCTTGAAAAGTGTATTCAAAACAATTGCAAAACTATCTCCTGCAGGAAGAACTCTTATCCCCCACACAGCATGGCTTGCATCCTTCCCATAGTACCAACACTGCACTTCTAACCTATATATCTACTGTTAATAAAGCCAAAGATAACATCAACCCCTTATTTCTAGACTTGTCTAAAGCCTTCAATATAGCTTGTCATAGCAAACTTCTACTTCAGATGTCCTCATCAAGTCTCTCTCAGTCCACCCTTTTATGATTCAAAAGCTACCTATCCGACAGGTAT
This sequence comes from Protopterus annectens, assembly GCF_019279795.1. NCBI lineage: Eukaryota > Metazoa > Chordata > Ceratodontiformes > Protopteridae > Protopterus > Protopterus annectens. Next base: position 765,899,355 of record NC_056750.1, read on the forward strand.
CAATAAGTCAAATGGCACTCCACCCTCTATCCATACCTCCCAGTCACCACTGGTGTACCATAAGGCTCTATGCTTTGTCCCTTCCACTTTAACATTCACAACAATACACTCTTCTTCTTCTTTCGGCTTTTTCCCAGTCAGGGGTCGCCACAGCGGATCACTGTCCGCTCATGATTGGCAGTGGAGTTTTACAGTGTCGAGTTGCCAGCCTGGCACCCAGCCTTCCACAGAAGGCACACACACGCACACACTCACACCTAGGGCCAATTTAGTGTCCAATACACCTACAGCATGTCTTTGGGATGTGGGAGGAAACCGGAGCACCCAGAGGAAACCCACGCGACCACAGGGAGGACATGCAGACTCCGCACAGAAGACACCCCAGCACAGGATCGAACCAGAGAACCTCTTGTTGTGAGGCGGCAATGCTAATCGCTGCACCACCATGGCTGCCCTACACACCAGCACACTCTACACATCCAAAAAACAGGCCTCCTTAATAAAGTAAGCAGATAACTCCACATTCATTTGTACATCTGACAACAGAGCACACCTTCGAAAAATTACTCGGGAAGCTTTAACAGCAGCTGAAATGTGGCTTTGTAACTCACAGCTCATGCTCAATAGTAAAAAACTATTACTTCCCCCCACAAATCCCTCTCCCATGAAACAACAAAATTTAAAGTAATCTGACTTGATAATACAACTGAAGTAACTTCTCATAGCAAGTTATGAGGGATGATAGTAAATGATAATCTTAAATTCAACCTAGATATACAAAATTGCATAAGAAAAACTCACTAGGGATGTTTTGTAGAACTAAAACCATTCTTACTGACACAACTAAAGCAACACTTGCCAGTATTTATCTCCTCCCACAGTTCTTTATAACACTTTCATATTTATTAACCTTCAGGCATTACAAAAATCAAAGCCTGAACAATGCAATAACAAAGTTGCTAAATTTGTAGCAATTACGTCTTTCAAGACCAATGACTGTATAGCATTAAAATGTCTAAATCAGTTAGAAATACCCCATCAACTAACATATACACAGCTTCTTACAACCTATAAAATTATCCAAAATCCATTTGCTTGACCAGCACTAAATAATATTCTACACAGCTGTGTTCCCAGTCAGTCATTATGATCCAATGACCAAAAACTCCTGTCTGTCCACAAATATCAAATCTGCTGGGCATTGTCTGTACTCGTACCACATTGCTAAGGCCTGGAACCCCTTATCTCTATCCATCAGGTCAATACCATCCCTCACATCCTTCAAAACCATTCTGAAAGACTTCCTAGCCAAAAGCTGTCTCTCTTGTTACTCAACACCAGGATAAACTATATCCCTGAACAAAAACCTATTCAATCACTTCATTACTTCCATCAATTTCTCTTTCTTGGCTTTCTCTCTAAAATACCATAAGCCTGCTTTCCTCTCATTTCATATTACAGCTTCTGTTTGTATTATAATGACGTACCTTTAATTTCTCTATAAACTGAATACATTTCTCCAACTATTAAATCATTGTAATATAATTTGTATATATTCTAAAGCAATGTTTTTCATATTATATATAATTTGGCATAATTATTTAAACTGCATATTTATTTTAAAAGACTGTAAAATGTATTATTCTTAAAATGTTTTGTAATACTTTGGAGATTTCTCAGTGGGGCTCCTTTGAAAATGGGCTCCTACCCAGTCAACTTTTCTAGTAATCAAATGTCAATAAATAAATAAATAAATAAATAAATGTAAGGGTGGTTTATGAAAGTATCACATGTTCTGCTAAATTTGAGGTAAAGACCATTTGACATGTCCTTGTCATATGTGAGGACTTTCTTGACCAATTATTAATCTTAACTAAAGTAACTATTTAAAATGGAAATCAGTTTCAATCAAAAAATGGACTCAGCAGAGGCTTTATATTCTAGCTGAGGAGAAGTAGAGAAAAGGGAGGGGCAGAGATGTGAAACATTTTGTGAATGACTCTGCCATTAGTTTTGCATCAGATATTACATGACTGTTCATGGATGGCATAGTGGTAAAGATCTTTGCCTCCCAAGCACAAGGTACAGGGTTTAATCCATACCAACTCTCTCTGTGTCTGTGGGGTTCCTCCCACCTTTCTAAAATATGCTGTGCATTTCCACCTTAAACTCACCATGGGTAGCAGGATAGACTCTGGGTGATGGTTATCAGGGGAAGAGTTGTACTGACTATTTTAGGTGTCACTTTATACCACACTATATCCTCCAGATAAAAAAAAAACACAGATTGCAGACTTTATGCCATGTCAGAGCTAGCCAATAGATTGTGAAAAAAAAATTGTCTATAGGTGATTTGGTCACTTTGACTAATCTTGCCAAAATTGGGCATGGGGCCTTTGCTGGTGGTAAGTGGGTTGAGGGCCTGCTCTACTCCAACCTACACCAGAAACCCCTTGCTAATGGTGGGACATTTCTTTATGTTTCTACAGGCCAGTGTGTGCACACCATAAAGCCCAAGAGCCCTGAGTCAATAATCTATTGGCTGGTTAGTGTCCAGTTGCCCACCATGGGTTACCTGGGATTGCTATGATGAGTGAAAGATGGATAAAAAAGAACAATTAACAACCTGACATATATTACCTAAGGATTGCTACAATAAATGCAGGTTCACTGACAGGACCTGGCATGGAAGATGCTGACATGGTAAGGAGGAGGCTGGTCAGCTTGTGTATCCAGGAGTAGAAGGGCAGTGCAGCAAAGTCACTTGGCTTGGGATCCATTGTCTACTACTCAAGAGGAAGACAAACTAAACATGTGTGGTAACTATGGTGAGAGACAGAATCCTGAGGGCCATAAGAGATGCCTTCAAAGTTACTGATACACTCATGGTAATTAGACTCCAATGTAAGGACAGGGCAGTATTTATACTCTTAGTCAACGCCCAACAGCAGAGTTGTGATGGCAAGAAAAATTGTGCTTTCAGGCAGCAGTTGTAGGACCTACTAGATAAAGCAGGACAACAGGAGTTGGAGTTGATAATGGGGACTAGAATACCCATACCCAGGAGAGAGAGAACAGGATATGAAGGCTGCCTGAATCCACATTGGTGAGGCAACAGTAGTAAAAGAGAAGAGGCCATTCTAGACTTCTGTCTGGCAAATAGCTGGATGGTTCAGCAAAGCAGACCATCACAAGATCACATACAAGGGTGGCCAACATGCGACTCAATTAGACTTTTACCTAGTAAGGAAAGGACTCTGGGTAGAATCAGCGATTGCAACGTCATCCCCCAGTGAAACTGCTGATACACAGATTAGATTACTGGTGGCCACAACAAGCTAAAAGCAGAGGTGAAAGATGGCTCAAAGGTCAACAGAAACTAGGCAGAAGACCTACATGTTGACATGAGTGAAAGTACAAGAGTTCAAAAAAGAGGGCTGTGGTACCTCAGGAAGTAGGGGAAATAGGTGAAGTCAAAGAAGACAGACTGCGTCTCAAACTACTGGTTAAAAACTTCACTAGAGTTCATACCTTCTGCTTACTCTCCTTACCAGTACCTATCACGTTTATCAGCCCTTCTCAAGGTTTGGGCTGTGTGTCTATTTTGGTAAGTTTTAAATTTATACCCTTCCTCACGTTCACAATCTCAGACTCTCTCTACCTCCTCATCACCTTTTCTCCTTTAAACTATATGAAACTATCTATTAAAACATATACATGTGTGTGTGTGTGAATATATATAAATATATATATATATATATATATATATATATATCTACACACACACACACACACACACACACACGTTTGTGTGTGTGTGTCTTGCATACAGGTCCATTAACAAGCTGGGGGAATCAATGCTTTGCAAGTGTGTAAAATGGTAAAAAGGAAGCAAGCTGCCTTTAGGTTCACAATGACGGTTAAAGTCTCCTACTAATTTGGGTACCTCACATTCTGCATGTCATGTGGTGGGAGAGGATTAGTAAAGTACTCCAATCCCTAGTTTGAGAATGCTCCCTATAAGGCACTAACAACCCAGCTTGGGTCTTGTTCTGAGGTATTAGGAGAGTATGCAATTAATGTGTTTAGTTACAAGGAGCAATACACCTCCTTTATTATGGAGCCCTCTCTGTCTTTGATACAATTTATTCTTAGACAAATGTTGCTGTTTTGCTGTTTACTTAGGGCACTTAAGTTATAAAAATTATGTTAATACTGTTTTGTAGTTGTTTAGCATCCTAATGGGTCTTTATTTATTTACTTGTATTTGTTTTCCATGGTAGAGCACTGATCTTCATCTACCCATTCCAGACTCAGCTCAGGAGTTCTGTCTGGTTAGGTCACTTGTTCAAACTCACACAGATAGACAATGGAGGCTGAGTGAATCAAACCTTGCATCACCAGACCACAAGAAACAGGTCATTAACAGCTCCTTAATCTTCTAAGCCAACTGGTAGACATCCCTCTCTGAATGGGTACAACCAATCATTTTCATTTAGTGTATATTTTTTCCTTCTTTGAACTATTGAAGCCATAAATTTATGCTGTGGTTAGTTAAAAATTTGAATCATCTGAATGGTCATAAATATTTGCAGAGGCCTTAGACGCTTGCAGTGCACACATATTCTGTCAGAGAACTGCAGCTTGTGGGACATTTAATGCTTTCATTATCCTCACCTCTAACTATGCTATTTAAACTTTGAGGAGTGTGACGTTATGATACACCTCATATGATCTATGATATATATGATATATACCACTTACACCTGCTGGATAGGAAGCCAGCAAGTGTAAAAAAGAAAAGGGAAGTATAGGTATGTAATACGTTAAGGGGTGTTACTGTCCAAGAAGGCAGTAGCTTTGATTTCCAGGCTGCTGTGCAGCTGCAACCATATTATGTGCTACTAACAGAATCAGTGCTCTTATTAGCACATTTTTAACAATAAACCTCTGACAGAGTGCAGTAGGTGGGGCATGGGCAATCAGAAAGAATCATAGAGCAACTGTTCTATGATAAATAATATGGTTGAATTTGCATGACAACCTAATTAGGAGTGTAAATGTGTTGAAATAGCATAGATATAATGGGGATGGTGCTGCATAATGAAGTCATGCATTAATGAAAATAGCAATTACCATGCAGTTCAATGGACCATGCTCTGAGAGGTCATGTGAACTAAGGCCATCAGCATTCAGGCTGTGTACGCAACACGCATATATATGATACAAGGGCACAAGTGGGAGCCCATACAAGGATTACCCAGCAAAGTGTCAACTGGTTTTATTTACAAATGGGAAGGAAAGGGAGTGTGATAGGTCAATCAGAAAGGGCAAAGGGCAAGCATGGGAGCACAAAGGCAGACAGGAAGACAACTGCAAGGGCAGGGGAAAGTATGGCATTCCTTTTTTGTGGGCCATGTGCCCTTTTTATATTTTTTGTTGAAGAAGGGTATAGGGGGAATGGAAGAACAGGTATTTGTATGTAGGAAGTAGAGTATAGGGCTGGCAGCATGGCAGATATACAAACATGCAACACAGATAAAACCTCAAAGAGATGCTTAGATATCAAAAGTGGGATGCTCAACGGACAAAAAGAGAGAGACACACACAGACAGACATAAGGCAGACACCTGGTGATGGTGAGGACAGGATAACCAACAGGGGAGCATGAGTGAGACACAAAAGGAAGTGGAATATCATGACTGGGGGATAGGATGGGTTTAGAACAACCTGTCAAGCCATTCCAGAGGGAAATCCATTCAGATGTCAGTTGACATCATGGGCAGATTCTGCCACTGGTGGCTTGAAGGTTAGCACCAGGAGGCTATACGAGTCTTCTAATCATACGAGGATGCTGTCCAAAATGCCAATGCAGGTATCAAGCTGCCAGTCTACCTCAGTCCTGAACAGCTCCTTCACCTCCAGAGGACCCTTCTGCAATGCCCTTATGAGGGCTACTGCAGTATGACCTCAGGGAAAAAAAAAGAAGAAATTAAATTTTATTTTTTGAAAAATTACTGCACATCAGCAAGTCAAATGGCATCAGAAATACTCTGTCTAGGAATCTAAATTTCTTCTGCAAAATCAACTAAATGGTGTGAAGGGATGGGTATATTTTGCTGAGGATACCGCTGCTATGGAACAGACTCCCATCCACATAAAATAAAGTTCATCCCTGTCCATTTTCAAGTGCAATTTAGATCTATGTATGGGAAACAAAACATTTACCCCAGGTCTGCCTCCTGAACTGCTAATGGACAGATGCAGCTCCTAAATGCTTTATCCCATGCACAGGCTTCCTCAAATTATCTATGGTACGAATCAGGTTATTCTCATTAGGGGTAATATGTAATTATTGACCATGTGATGGGCAAGGCTAGTCTTTAACTAAACTGGATAGCTTAGTTTGAATACAGTAAGGAAAATTGGCTAGGCTTAAAATTGCCCACAGCAGCAGCTAAAGACTGAAGGGTCAGTGACATGATCCTCAAAGTGAAGGATAGGGCTCAATACATAGAAGCAGCCAAGTTAGTCACTGGTGCCAATCTTAAAAGACATCATCAGCTGAGAGAGACTGAACAATTCCTTATAACTCACACTGGAGAAATTGGCAAGTGTCCAATTTTGGGCCACACACTGGATGTGGAATCCGGACTGGTCAGAACTGCTGAGTGTCTGTTGGGGATATACATGAATAATGACAAATGCCACTCACTTTGGACATTGGCAGCATATCTGTCTAATGTGCTCACACATGACTATGTGAATTATTGCTACTCAGAAACATCAAGGTTGCAACTGCAAACATTTGTAGCACAGGTTATAACTGCCCATATGTCATCAGGGTGATGCACATGCCATTTCAATAAGACAATGCCTATCGCCTCTGTATAAGTGTATCCAGACATACCATACTGTATTAGTATCACCCAGAGATATTGGGTCTACACAAACAGTTATGTATGAACTCATAGAATATGTATATTATTGGCATATAGCAGTCTGTATGACAGGTGGGAGCTGGGGGTCACATATGTACTAACTTATATACTGTTAGGTTATAGGTATACTTTCACAGGTTCCACTGGCAGAGGATCCAGAAGTACAGGTCTACACATGCCTGACAGTAATGGCACTGAGTACATGATGCAGCAACTCGAACAGTGACATGGGGGGTAGACTATATAGGTCCAGGATGGGCCTACTGCAGCACCTGTGTTTAGGGAAGGAGATTTTGTCCATGTGAGTCCCACATATGATATACCGCTGATATAAACATAGCCAAGCATCTGAAGTATACACAACCTTACAGGCGTGCACACATGGCACTGAGGAATAGGTGCGACACATGGCACTGCAGATAGGTGTAGTACTGGTCTTTGGCACCCTGCGGCTTGGTTATTTCATGATATTAGTCTTACTCTTGACATCAACTAACATTTGCACAGGGCTGAGATCCATTTACAGATGAACGTATCTATTTATTTCTGTGTTTTTTTTTAATCTTTGTGAATTAATGGTGGATTATCTTAGTTTTATTAGCTTGTTTTATATTAGTGGAAATTTGGAATTACTGTAATTTAAACACATGGAGTGAGAAATGTACTTTTTTTAAACAGAGTATTAAACTTTTTTAATATAGTAATTTTCATGTCCATAAATCACATATAACAGAAAATAGAGACAAGGAAGAAGATGAAATGTTGCTCTTATAGTGGGTTTTACAAATGAGAAAGGCAGAACTGTTTTCGTAATCCTTCAAATCACATTATTCTATTTCTGGCAACCAATTCTTGCTTCATTTTTACCAGTTTTTTTGCTTTAACTTATTATCCCTAAAGTCTCTCTTTGTTCTGCTGATATTTGTTTTCAGACATGTGCATGCTTCGTAAGTCTCTCTAGCTAACTTCTATTTTTTTATAGTTTCTGTGGATTTATGCCACATTCAATAAGATTGTTATGTGCTAGTTACTGCAATCATTTTTTTTTCTTGCATTTCAATTGGGAATTATCAGTCTAATCAAATATTGCCAAAGGTGTTTTTTATGACTGTCAGTTACTACCAATAGCATACAAATTAATAACAAGAATGCCAGGCTGTAAAGAAATATGTCATGTTATACCTGATGATGTGTGTCATTACGGGAGTTATGATGGGTTCTTTGAAGTTTAAAGCTAGCATTAATTAGACATATATTGCCTTTTACAGAGATCAGTTTTCACATGGCTTTGGCCAAAATCATTGTAATGCCCATGTATGAGAAGTTGAAAGATACTGACCCATTGTTGTTTTATGTCAGAGTGTCTCACAGCGCCTAGCACCGTGAGTCTAGAGAAATACTATTTAAAACTGAAGGCACTGGCTTGGCATTATTCATATTTTTATCTAGTTAAACAGGTACAACACTGCATTAAATGTGTGTCTGAACAACTAATAAATATATTTGTTGTCTATGAAGGGAGAGTTGATTTTTATTTTTTGGTGGAGCTATAGACTAAAGAACGGAAATATGTAATCTGTTGAGAGCTTTCTTTTTATATAGAGGGAGAGAGGACATTGCTTTTAATTTTGCCAGGTTTAACAAAATAAAGGTTTATATTGTGCCAGAATGAGACACATCAGTTATAAACGTAAGGAAGCATAGTTTTTGTTAGGAAAATGAGTGCACATATATACATTTGTAGAAAAGGTTACAATTAACAAAAATAACATTTAGATTTTTATACAGGATGGCATTAATAGAAAGAAGATAGGACAAAGAGAATATCACTAATGGTAAGCGAAAATAGCAAATTATGTATCAGAGGATGGAGTAAGTGTTATTCAGGAACTCAGGAGGGAAGACAGCAAAGTAGATCAAGCACGGCAAAGGGGTGCAAAAACTGTGACTCCGTAATATAGACAGTCATCTTAAAGGAAGACTGATGCAGAAGGGTAATGGAGTCTGAGGGATAACAATATGACTAAAATAATTTGATGTCAACATATATATAGCAAGGTGGAGAGGCATAAGAGAGTGGGCAGAACTGAAAAGGGACAATGAAAAATGCATGTAATGAACTTTTTTTATTTGCATGTATTATGAAATAATTTCCAATATGCAGAATAAACTTAGTGTTTAGCAATGATGGAAGATGATTTTATTGTTACAGGAACTGTATTTTCCAAAATAGTATGGAAAGTTAAAAACAGCTGACTGTTAAGTCCTATTCAAGCAACAGAGAAAACAGTGGTTGATTTGACCACTTTACTGGAGAAGAAACACACTGAACCTGAAAAAAAGTAACTGAAACACAGGTAAGACAAGTAGGTTACTATTAGAATGTGAGACAGATTTCCACTTATGAGAAAATATATATGGTAGTATTATTAAAAAAAGAGAGCCAGGATGACAAAGTGGGATTTTGGGTCTACCTGAAAACACTGACATGCAAAAAACATTGACAACGAAATCACAGACACCACAAAACCGAAAGTTCAAAAACACGAAACTTCACACGCCAGACAAACCACAATCCTGACAGTCAACAAATGAAATGAATCCCCTGTCCAAAAAGCACACACACAACACAAGCACACCAAAAACCTTGCAAACCTACACTAAACCTTACAAACACAACTATCTATGCACTAACTTTAACCCAAACCCTAACCCTAAGGTCCGTCACTATTGCACACTCACCTGACCAGCACCCTAACCCTAACTCACTTAATCCACCCCTAACCCTAAAGTCCATCACTATCACACACTTACCTTACTCACACCCTAACCCTAAAGTCCGTCACTATTGCACACTTACCTTACCCGCACCCTAACCCTGCCGTCCGTCACTACCGCATAGTTACACACTAGTGCTTGTTTGACATGTTGGTGTTGTCAGCGTTGGGATTTTCAACTGTCGGTCATCTCCATTGTCGATCTTTCAGTGTCAGTGTTCTCGTTGTTGGCATTTCCAGCTTTCGGCGTTATCAGGTAGACCCAGGATTTTACACTGCCTTTTCTGTGTATTAAAATATCTACTATGCTTGTGTGTGTGTGCACATATAGTATTTGTGTATATATGAAGCATATGTGTTCATTAGTAACTGACTTGTTCAAGCCTATTTGTCCAGCCTACAAAAACCAAATAGGCAACACCAGTATTTTTTTTTTTTTATGAGAGAAGCCAACATGCTAGAGAAGGTACAATTCCTGCAGAACTGCTAACAGACAAGAGCTATCATCTTGCAGATGACATGCTAAAACTAACAGATAACTAAGTTTTATTATATTAACAAGTTTGCTTTTACCTTCAGTATGTCCTTCTGCAATCCCCTATCAAGCACGACTAATTTTAAAGTTATCAAAACTTTTCGTCAGGTTATGTCACTATTAGCAGATTATCCATTTTTGTGGATTTTGTAAAATCAGTTTTGACAAGTCTGACTTCAGTGGCACTCATTGTTGACAAGAGATAAGATGTGCATATAAATATTCTTTTTCTTTCGGCTGTTCCCATTAGAGGTCGCCACAGCGGATCATTTGTTTCCATTTCTTCCTGTCCTCTGCATCTTGCTCTATCACACGAGTCACTTGCATGTCCTCTCTCACCACATCCATAAACCTCATCTTAGGTGTTCCTCTTTTCCTCTTGCCTGGCAGCTCCATGCTTACCATCCTTTCCCCAATATACCCAGCATCCCTCATCAGCACATGTCCAAACCAATGCAATCTTGCCTTGCTGGCTTTGTCTCCAAACCATCCAAACTGAGCTGACCCTCTAATATACTAATTCCTAATCCTGTCCATCCTCATCACACCCAGTGGAAATCTTAACAACTTTAACTCTGCCATGTCCAGCTCTGACTTCTGCCTATTTGTCAGTGTCACCGTTTCCAACCCATATAACATAGCTGGTCTCAGTACCCTCTTGTAGACCTTCCCTTTCAATGTTACTGGTACCCGTCTGTCACAAATCACTCCTGACACTCTTCTCCACCCTGCCTATACTCTCTTCTTTGCCTCTCTTCCACACTCTCCATTACTCTGAACTGTTGATCCCAACATCCTCACCATTACTCTATCCTCCCTCTCATTCACACACATATATTCTGTCTTAGTCCTGCTGACCTTCCTTCATCTTATCTCTAGAACATATCTCCATCTCTCCAGGGTCGTCTCCACCTGTTCCCTTCTCTCACTACAGATCACAATGTCATCTGCAAATATCATAGTCCTTGGGGACTCCTGTCTGATCCCGTCTGTCAACCTGTCCATCACCACTGTAAATAAGAAAGGGCTCAGAGCTGATCCTTGATGTAATCTCACATCCACCTTAAATGCATCTGCCACTCCAACTGCAGACCTCACCACTGTCTCACTACTCTCGTACATATCCTGTACCACTCTGACATACTTCTCTGCCACTCTCGACTTCCTCATACAAAACCACAACTCCTCTCTAGGCACCCTGTAATATGCTTTCTCTAAGTCCAGAAAGACACAACGCAACTCCTTCTGACCTTCTCTATACTTCTCCAGCAACACTCTCAGAGCAAACATTGCACCTGTAGTGCTCTTTCCCGACATGAAACCATACTGCTGATCACTAATCATCAACTCCCTTCCTAACCTAGCTTCTGCTACTCTTTCCCATAACTTCATGCTGTGACTGATCAGTTTTATCCTTCTGTAGCTACTACAGCTCTGCCCATCACCCTTATTCTTAAAAATTGGTACCTAAACACTTTTTCTCCACTCCTCAGGCATCCTCCCACTTTCCAAGATTTCATTACATCTGGTTAAAAACTCCACTGTCATTTCACCTAAACACCTCCATGCTTCCACAAGTATGTCATCTGGACCAACATCCATTCCATTCTTCATCTTCTTCATAGCTGTCCTTACTTCCTCCTTGCTAATCCACCGCACTTCATGATTCACTATCCCCACATCATCCAACCTTCTCTCTCTCTCTCTCATTCTCTTAATTCATCAGCCCCTCAAAGTACTCTTTCCATCTCCTCAACACACTCTCCTCGCTTGTGAGTACATTTCCCTCATTATCCTTTATCACCCTTACCTGCTGCACATCTTTACTAGATCGGCCCCTCTGTCTAGCCAATTCGTACAGGTCCTTTTCTCCCTCCTTAGTGTCCAACCTTTCATACAACTCTCCATACGCCTTATCCTTAGCCTTCACCACCTCTCTCTTTGCCATGTGCCTCATCTGCTTATACTCCTCTCTACTTTCTTCATCTCTCTCACAGTCCCACTTCTTCTTCACCAACCTCTTTCTCTGTATACTCTCTTGTACTACTTTATTCCACCACCTGGTCTCCTTGTCCTTCTTCCTCTGTCCAGATGTCACACCAAGCACCTTTCTAGCGGTCTCCCTTACCAGGAATGTTGTAGTTGCCCAGCTAGTTGGTAACTCTTCACTGCCACCCAGTGCCTGTCTTAACTCTTCCCTGAACTCCACCTCACAATCCCCCTATTTCAACTTCCACCATTTTTTTCCATGACACTGTCCTCACATTCCTCCTCCTCTTCTTGATCACCAATGTCATCCTACAGACCACCATTCTATGCTGCCTAACTACACTTTCCCCTGTCACCACTTTACAGACTCCAATCTCTTTCAGACTGGCCCTCCTGCATAGGATGTAATCTACCTGTGTGCATCTTCCTCTACTCTTGTATGTCATCCTATGCTCCTCCCTCTTCTTAAAATACCATCATTTTCACAAAATCCACTACCATATGATCTTCTGCATTCCTCTACTTAACACCATACCTACCCATCACTTCCTCATCGCATCTGTTCCCTTCATTAATATGCCCACTGAAATCCACTCCAATCACCACGCTCTCATCCTTGGGTACAATCACCACCACTTCATCCATCTTACTCCCAAATTTTTCTTTCTCACCCATCGCACACCCAACTTGTGGAGCATATGCACTAACAACATTCACCATTGCACCATCAATTTACAGCTTCGTAAACATCACTCTATTGACACTATTCTCACCTCCATAACACTCTTGGCATACTGTTCCTTCAGGATAATCCCTACCCTATTTCACCTCCCATCCACACCATGATAGAATAATTTGAACCTACCTTTGATATACCTGGCCTTACTTCCCTTCCATCTGGTCTCTTGCACGCACAATATACCAACCATCCTTCTCTCTATCATATCAGCTAGCTCTCTCCCTATACCAGTCATATTGCCAGCATTCAAAGTTCCTACCCTCACTACCACACTCCTATCCTTCTTCCTGCCTTCGGGCATGCCTTCCCCTCTTCTCTTCCTTCTCCTTCAGAAAACAGTAGCCCAATTTCTGCCAGTACCCTGTTGGCTAACAGTACTGGTGGCGGTCGTAGTCAACCTGAACCTTGACCGATCTGGTATGGAGATCTATATTGTCATCTGCATATGTCATTTGGCAAAAGTTTTACACCGGATGCACTTCCTGATGTAACCCTCCCCATTTATCTGGGCTTGGGATCAGCATGAAGAAATACACTAGCTTGTGCAGCCTGTGCATATAAATATACAATACAAAAAAGCATTTGAATAGAACAATAATATGGGATTACAGAGACGCAAAGTTCAAATATATCTGTGAGCCACTGGAAGGAAGAATGAAACAAGGGAGTAAAATTTTAGTAGCAAACAACATGAGAACAAAGATTAAAGAACATGTAACCACAGGCATGAACAGGCAGCTAAGAAGAAAGATTAAACAAACAAAAAAAAAATCAATGCATTTTAACAGAAACATAAAAGCAGTAAATGTAAAGTAGATGCTGCACAAAAATCTAGGAAGTAAAATGGAAGACTGTAGGCTGGAGTGTAATGAATCAATAAATATTTTAAGAAGAAATTAGCAGACGGTATAAACAAAAGAATAGGTTAAGTAAATGAGTAAATGGAATGAACAATTCAAAGGTTCAGGGCATGGAAAAATAAGACAAAATAAAAAGAAGATTCTGAAAATTTGAATATTTTTATCAGTCTATTAATGAAAAGGAAGGAAATACTGCTCTATGAAAGGAACAACAGAGAAAGTAGATATTTCAGACTAACAATTAAGGAAACTGTTGAACAGTGCATGAATCTAAAATTCATTGAAGCTCATGGGCCTGCAGAATACTAAATAAAACATGGTGACTGTGTAAGGAGGTCACATGATTAAACGTTCATTGATTACTTCAAACTGATGACAGCTGGAGTTGCCCAGCAAGGGGTCTAGATGGTGAGATGATAAAATAAGCAAGCAAAGGTGAATAGTATTGCTGGAACTGAATTCATACTCAGGACTTGGTGTGTACCTACATGAGGTGGACCCTGTTTTTATAAAAATCTCACCAATGCAACACTGAGATATACACTGTATTTATATGGCATATATCATGGATAGAAGTAGGTTAAAAAATTAAAAAGCTGGGTGCACAAGCCCTAAGAAAAAAATTGTGTCAAATCCTGGTAGGCGCACTGGTACCAGGAATGGAAACAATGATGGTGAAAAATTCTCAAGACATAGAAATATTCCTACAATGAGGTTAAGCCAGGTTCAGTGCTGTGGATGGCCCCTCTTGTAGAAGGAAGTAGTAGTCCACAAAAAACACAAAAACTGACAGGCCAAACAAAGAGCCATAATGGTGACAGAGTGGACAACTGAGGATAAGAAAGAAATGATGTATCATTACTATTAAGGAAGAAGCCCAGAACTTCTGGTAATGAGATATTCAAAAAGACTGAGAGAAAAATTAGAGGAAAGAAAAATACTTGCACAAGAAAAGCTGTCAAAGCTTCAAATACAAATTTGTGCTCATTAATACTATAGATTCATGAAAAGCACTATAAAGACCAAGAACCCTTGGGCCCTTTAGAAAAAGAAGCGACAAAGAAGGTATGAAAATATAAAGACCAAATGCTAGAAATTTTTGAAAGGTATAAAGAAGAAACATGGACATAGGAAAGAAAGAGAGATCTGATTTAGTGTAATATTTTTGCAGAGGAGAAAGCCAAACTAATCAATACAAAAACAGTAGCTCCAAAGATATCTGAAGAAAAATACAATCAAAGGCACCCAGATATGAACATTTTCACAATGCAAAAAATAAGATCACAAAGGCGAATGTAGAACAGAAGATTGGTAAAGTTAAAGAAATACAACCTGACGTTATGGATTACCTGTGAAGTGAAGAATTTATTTTAGAAAGTCTAACTCATGTTTTGTCACACCCTGATAGAACAATGAGTTCCTAAAGTACGGAAAAACAGGTGGAGCGGGAGACATCTGAAGAAAAAATATGGACATGGGAAAGAAAAAAAAGATTTAATATCGTGCAATATTTATGCAAAGAAGAAAGCAGAACTTTCTGTGAAGTGAAGGATATGGTGTAGAAAATCCAACTCTGGTAATGTGATGGAATGATGAGTCCCCAAATTAAGGAGAAAGAGGTGGAATGGGAAGTATCTGATCAGTTGCCACATGAAGATACTCTGGAGTCTTCAGTAGGAAACATATTCAAAAGCGCAGCAAGAGAAAGAACAGAAAATGGTGGCAACTCTGATGCAGTCAGTGTTGTGGAATGATAGACCATTGAGTTCCCATACTCAAACAGCAATGGATGAAGCAGCATGTAGCTGGAGAGAAAATGCCACAGGAAGATATTTTAGAACTTTCTATAGAATGCCCACAGCAAACCAATGAATGTGCCCTTACTTTAGAAGATGTATGGGAATAGATGCTTGATTTAATTGAGATGGATAGACGCATTAAGATAGATGAATGAAATAGATTTCAGAAAGTCAATGACCCAAAATGCTGGAAGTCTGATAAAAGAAATCAACACAGTAATCAAGACTATTAACATAAATTTGTGTGATATAACAGAAATAAATAGGACATATTACTGTACAGCAAAATTAACAATAGAAGTCTTACCACAAAAATACAGAGCAATAACGGAAAGGAAGTGAAGAAATCAAATGTCATCATGAAAGTATCGAATACAGAAAACCATAAAACAATTAAGATAAGTGTCAATACTAGAAGAGCATAGAAGAGAGAACAAATCAACAAAAATACTTAGAAAGACAGATGTGATAAAACCAATGCGTAGTATCAGAACAGATCAGGATCTATCATACACTATTGCAAATAATAAACTAGACATCAGCGTAGGCAGAAAAACTTAGATGATATGAAGATAAATGTAAAGGAAAAATGCAAAATAAGTAATTCACTGATGATCCCAAAAACCTTTACAGAGAATTGGGAAACAAAGCAAAAGGAATAGAAACACCACCAACAAAAGAACTAGATACATTTTAGAGAAATATCTGTGAAGATTCTGTGGAACATAAAAAGGATTCTGAATGGATAGAAGAAGTAAAAGAAACATTAATAAGTTCAAATGCACAGGATATAAAATGAGATGAAGTAATGGCCAGAGAAATTGAAATAAAATTAAGAAAAGCTCCTAAATGGAAAACCCCAGGCCAAGATGTAGTACCTAACTTCTGGCTAAAAGTATTAACATCAAGATTTAGCCATGACTAAGAACTATTTGTATGTCCACCCTGAAAATAACAACAGCCTGGTTAACAACAGGAAAAACTATGCTCCTCCTTAAGAGTGAACCTGCAAGCTATCCTTAATACTATAGACCAATAACTTGCCTTCTGACAATGTGCAGACTGTATACTGGAATTGATGCTTATAGAGTTTAATAGTCATTTAGAAGAAAACTTAATCATAGCACAAGAACAAAAGGGTAACAGAGAAAGTCATATGGAACAAAGGACCACTTGTTGCTAAATAAAGTCATAATGGAGAATTATAAAAGGGGAAGACTCTAACTATGGCATGGATAGACTGCAAAAAACATTTGATAGCATCCCACATTGATAGATAATGGACTACTTACAGATATATAAGATACACCTTACATTGATTGATTACAATACTGTGACCATGAAACAGTGGCAAACCACCTTGCTGCTAAGCCATGATAAAGGACAAATTATTATCCCAGAGATAAAAATTCAAAAGAGGATATTCCAGTGTGATTCTCTATCACCACTGCTCTTTTGTCATGCCCTTAATCCATTAAGCTGTCTTCTTAACAGATTAGGTCATGGTTGCAATTTGGCAACCATACAACAGCAAAATATAAAGCTCTCTCATCTCTTTTTTGTAGATGATTTAAAACTAAGTCAGGATATGGTTAAAGTTTGTGAAAATATTATTGTTCAGTCTTTGATGTTAGCCAAAAATGTCTTTGCAGCACCTGCTGACCTCACAAGAGCCAAACATAATGAAAGTTTTACAACATGAGGAGAAAAAGTCTAAGATGACCTCCCTGCTTAGTTTAGCTGAAGCACATCAGTGTCTGGCAGGAATGGAAATTAAACCAGAAGTAAATAAACATCAGGCAGCAACTGAATGTGCCAAAAAACAACAGAAGGAATATAAGGTGAAGAATCAGAAAACCCCTGGGTTAACCTCATGTTGATCATGAGATGACACAGGAATGATTAGGGAGAGGTCAATTTACACCAAAAGATGAAAGGTTAACATTGGCGGCCCAGGGTAGTGGACTTCATACACGCTGGTTTACAAAGTTCATTGAACATGTTGGAGAAATGTACAAATGCAGGTTTTGTAAAACAGAATTGGGAACAGTCACACAGCTTGTTTTTGGGTGTGATACACTAATGGCCGAGGGCCTGTATACTGAAAGACATAATAATGTGACAAGACTGTTGCATTGTGGATTGTGCAAACATTACAATACTGAAGTAGCTGAGAAGCATTAGAAACATGCTCCACAAAGTATTATAAAGAATGTTGAAGTTTATATCACATGCTATCACTCATTACCAACAGTTCAAAATATAGATGCAGGAAAACCAGAAATAATAGTCCATGAAAAGAAGTCAAAAGTAGCATTGATCATGGAAATTGCAACACCCAGTGTCTTGCATACAGAAAGAGAGAGAGAGAGAGAGAGAGACAAAGTAATAAAATACCAGGATTTGTAGGCAGAAACAAGGGCAATGTGGAAAAAGAATACCCAGACAGTTCCAGTAGTAGTTGGAGTAACAGGTCTCCTAAAATCGAAGTTAGAGTTATATTTAGATATGTTACCAATATATGTAACTCCGTATGAATTTCAGGAGTCAATTCTGGGCACATTGCAGGTACTGCAAAGACATTTTTGGCTAACATCAAAGACTGAACAATAATAATTTCACAAACTTTAATCATATCCTAACTTAGGAATGGATTCCATTCCCATCATGGCATACAAAACTCAAGAGACTTGGTGAAATTAAGCCAACAGTGATATTGTTCTAGAAGGCTAGAAAGTATCTATGGTGCTATTTCTCCATAAATGGGGTTCAGGAACTGACATGCTCAATGACAGGCCTGTATGTCTAACTTCAGTAACTAGACAAGTAATACAAGAGATTCTAAAAGGACGATTAGGTAGGATAAATACCATCATGGTCTTATAGATAAAAGTTCTAGCTAATTTAACATGATATATGATTACAGCTGGGTCATGCTGGAGAATGAAGGGATATACAATGGATATTATATACCTGCAATTCAGTAAGTTATTCCTCACAGGAAATGTAGACAAGCTGAAAGGCCTAGGAGTGGTCAAAAATGCAATAAATTTTGTAGAATGGCTGCATGATGGAAATCAAATGAGTGGACATAGAGGCCTTAGCAAAAGGGAGAGAAGCATCTAGTGGATCCTTTTGTTGGGTCCAGAACTATTTAGTGATTTGGTTAAAATCTCACAAAAACAAAAAAGTCACTGTAAACAGGATCAAAATTTTAGAAATTATATTGTGAAAGAAAGAGCACTGAATGATGTTGACAGGCTTAGTGAATATTCCAAAGAATCTAGCAGTCATACTGGACAGAAACAAACAGCAGTTTAGTTAATGCAGATGTCCAATGTATTTCTTTTGGTGATTAATACAAACAACTTAACTTTAACAAGTAGAGATCAGAAAAAAAGGTCTTTGAGAGATACTGAATGCAGGCATGAATTTAAGTGCATGAACTGAGGAATCTGTAACCAAGGCTAACACAATATTGACGCCAGTCCTAGGAGAGAACGATTCATGAATTAAGTTGTATATCACCTGTTACACCACAGTTATTGCACTGTATTCCATTTAGATGCTTTTCAAAGAAGTGCAAATATTTCTCTAGTAATCATGTTAAAACCCTAATGGCTATACACCAAATTCTGCCACCGGATGATATAAGCCTACCTCCACCTTGCTGAGTCATATTTGTTAAGCATGAATATACCTTGGCAACATTGGTCTATGTTATGACACGTACAAACATGTCTGAATCTCAGTATCCATTAACATTTCAAAATCAGAAACTGCAGCTACTTGCTAACCTTATAATGGTGTTCATTCTTTATACTGATGGATGTCTGAAGGCGTTAAACTTTTTTGTTGTTTGTATCTCTAATAAGGTTTGAAACCTGGCCCCAAGCTATTTCAGGACCTCACTCTTTTCCATCATCTGCACAATCTCCACTTTCACCAAAGCCCTGCAAGTTATTCTGCAATGAAAATGCATCACTGCTGCATTTTTTTCCATCTCTTTCCATGTTGCTCCATTTATATAGACTTAATAGTTATGTCATGTGATGTGGCAGTATTATGATCATTAGAAACTCATCAAGTATCATATTTCACTGGCCTTAATCTTGCATGTACAGTTTTAATATACTTGTTTATATGTTTAGGGCCATTTTCTATATGAAATCTGATATCCTTAGAGTCAGTTTGAGTGGTAGTTTATACTTTGCGTACTTTAATGACCATAAATGAATTAATTACATTACTTGTTCGCCTATAAATACTGTTTGTGCCTTTTCTAATTTCTCCACATCTTTTGGGTTTCTAATACCATGATGGGAATGGACCCCATTCCTAAGTCAAAGTATGATTAAAGTTCATGAAATTAGTATAGTTTTAATCTCTGATGTCAGACAAAAGTACTCTTCGCAGCACCCGCAATGTGCCCAGTAATGACTCCTGCAATTCGTACAGGGTTACATGGATTGGTAACATATCTAAATATGACTGTAAATTATTTTTTATAAGACCCATTGCTCCTACTACTATTGGAGCTATCTGGGTATCTTTCTTCCACATTGCTCTTGTTTCTGCCTGCAGATCCTGGTATTTTATGACTTTATGTCTCTCTGTACGCAAGACACTATAGTCACTGGGTGTGGTGATTTCAATGATCAATGCTACTTTTGTCTTTTCTTGGATCACTATGTCCAGTTTTCTAGCATCTGTCTTTTGAACTGTTAGTAATTGGTGATCCCATGTGATATAAACTTCATAATTTTCTGTGATGCTTTGTGACTTATGTTTCCAGTATTTTGCAGCTACTTCGATACCATAATGTCTGCACAATCTCCAGTGCAACAGTCTTGTCACATTATTATGCCTTTCAGTATACAGTCCTTCTGCTATTAGTGTGTCGCAACCAGCAACAAGGTGTGTGACCGTTTCCAATTTGGTTTAGAAAACCTACATTTGTCTGTTTCTCCCACATCAAAAGTAAACAGTTATCTGTCAACCAACCGAATGAACACTCCGTTACTAAAGATCAAATATGTAAAATAATAACTGTAATAGAAAAGGAGTGAAACAGGTAGCCTCTTCAAGTTAAAAATACGTATTTATTCACAGGTGATAAGCGCTTTCGCTTACAAAGCTTCTTCAGATCAATATAATATCCACATTAAAAATCAGCTGTTTATATACTATATACTAGTTCAAAATGTTCAAACCAATCAGATAGCCAACTCAATAAATCATTTAAATGTACACTCTATACTCTTAGCTACGATGTACATATTGAAACTCAATCCATATATCTGTAGCTGGCCCTAAAAAATACATATATGCATATTCATAAATCAACTTATGCTTTCTAAATATATAAATATATATATATATATATATATAATATGTAAGAATATAAAAAAAATCAGTATTATAAATGTAAAAATATATATAAAAAGCCATTTATTATAGTAAATATAACCTACTTGAGATGACTAATAATATTGGAAGAATAAACTACTTAAATGTCTTCTGTTCTTTACTGTCTAATATTCCGACGTTTTCTCAATAATGGTTTTATGGAGGCCCTTTCATTAAAACCCTTGCCTCTATCAGCTCTTAGGATAATAATCCAGTTATTCTCCCTGTACTCGGTGTGATTTCTAATATCTCCCTCACGAATACTGGGAGATAAAACTTCTAAGGCTCTGAATGTAAACCAATGGGTATCATCATAATGCAGGGGTTTTCATTTGTCTACCAGGCACAGCAGGACCAAAATAAGGTGCTGCTGTATCATGGCGTAATATGGAAACATCACTCAGATACCCACTTATTTCATGTTCCCTATAACCTCTGTCTAAAAATTTTTCTTTCAAGTTATTCAATTCCTCGGAGAATCCAACTTCTGAGGGGTTTAATCTTGATGCCCTCATACCCTGACCCTTAATAACGTTCTTAAACACATATGTGGGATGCATGCTGGATCTCATCAATAGGGCATTGCGATAGCATGGCTTACGATATACCCCTGTGTTAATTAACTCATCTGATAACTTCTCTATATATAGATCTAAAAAATCTATTTTTGAACTGGAACTCTCCATGGTGAATTTTAGGTATTCAGTTAAATTATTCATCTTACGGAACAAGATATCTAATTGCTGACTGCTGCCACTCCATAAAATGAAAAGATCATCGAAAAAACATCGATAAAAGGCCACATGGTCAATAAATTCTTCTAATAGGAATAGGGTGTTCTCCTCCCAGTGTGCCAGAAACATGTTAGCATAACTGTTGGCACACGAGGTCCCCATAGCCACCCCGTCCTGCTGAATAAATATTGTACCATTAAATATGAACAGGTTATTTTCCAAAATGAGTTCTAAAAAATAGGCAATTAGTTCTATTTGTGCTAGAGAATACTCACTATGCTTCTTCAAATAATCTAATATATACTGTACACCTATCTGATTCGGAATGATGGTAAATAAAGATTGTATATCCATTGTGGCTAGAATAAGCTCTGGTACATTGTTAATTCTTTTCAAACACTCATAGAGTTCCATTAGGAACTGTTTGGAGTCTTTAAGCACATATTTATTTTCATTTAAAATGGGTCTCAAGTGTTTTTCAACATATACTGATAGATGTTCGGTGACCCAACCCCCTCCTGCCACTATTGGTCTCATAGGTGGATCAATGATATTTTTATGAATCTTAGGAAGACCATGTATTGTGGGTATGAGGGGATTCTTAACTACCAAATATTCCATAAGGTCCTTAGTTATAATATCTCTTTTATATATGTCTAATAGAGTATTGGTGACATGTTGTGTAATGTCATGTGTTTCTTCTCTCGAAATGGTTTTATAGAACTTGTCACGCAATAAATTCTCCATGGACCTAATGTATTTCAATGTGTCCAGGACAACTATCCAACCTCCCTTATTGGCTGGTCTAATTGTAAGGGAATCATTTGACTGTAGATCTTTCAGACATATTCTTTCCCTATAACTCAAATTATCATCTCTATTATTCCTCTTATAAGTCTTCATAGTATCATAATATCTAAAAAGTTCCTCTTCTGTCAGCTTAAAATAGGCATCCATTAATGGATGATTCAGTGGTACAAAATGACTAAGACTTCTGAATCTTTGAATATTGTCAGTCTGTGTACTCGTAACATCATTACCATGATTACCATACAATAATTTCAGCATAACATTTCTACAGAAAACTTTGAGATCCATGACAGTGTCTGTTAGACTACTACCACACTTAGGAATAAAACTCAGCCCTTTACTTAATAAAGTCTCTTCGTCTGAAGAGAGTGTGTAGGAAGAAATGTTAAACACTAATGACTGATTCCCTTCCCCCACATCTTTTTGAGGGTCTGATGGGATACAAACTCTCTCGAGTGTTTCCTTTTCTGGCGGCCACGACTCGTGGAGCGTGTCCTTCTCATTCCTTTCTCTAGACGTACAGGAAGGGGAAAAGGGATACTTTCACCTATACTCACAGAACTTTCTACAAACTTGTTACTATTATACATTTTGGGTCTTACCACTAACTGTGATGTTGGTTCTATGGTTAAGGGTTGAGGCTTTATAACCATAACTTCTGGATACAAATTCCCTTCCTCTATAACTGAGGGTATATTTGTATCGTGTTCTTGTACTATTACAGGACTCTCTGTATTAGTATGTATTACAGGATTTAACAAAGTACGCTCTATTGTCTTATTGTCACCCTGCCCATCATTAATACTTCCATTAGCTTGCATAGCACTCATATTATCCTTCCTTAGATACTCATTCCTTTTGTCATTCTTATTTACAGTTCTATTATCAACAATAACAGTCCGTTCAACTTTGTCCATATTTGCTTTAATACCGTCCCTAGAGGGATTAAAAAATCATGGCTAGATTGTTTTAGTCATGTGTTTGTGCCGAGGGATTTGTAGCACAGTGTTTCTTTTCAACGCTTTTTCAGCGTGTCTTTAGAGTATCTTTATTTAAACAAAGTATAAATTTGCATTTTAGCGTTCAAGACAAAGCATGATAACACTTTACAAATGTGTATATAGATACGTGCATTTATATTAATTTATAGGTTCTATTTTGTTCCATTTTCTTTCATTATCATCTTGAACTTTGTATCCTAAGATGCTTTATGAGATATGAGTAGATCTGCGTAATTTCTTTTCGAGCTATTTAAAGCTGCACTGATACAGATTCATATGTACATGCAAGCTAACAAGCATTTATTTACTTCTGTATAAAAGTTGATTTGTATTTTATATATATGTTTTTAAAAATTATAGCGCGTTACAAGATGAATTCTCTATTATATAAATGCATCTTTATATAGATTTTTTTATATATACATTTTAACTAAATTGAATTAGGTCTCTTTAAATAATCGCAAAGATTTTGATCTAATTGAATAATTGATATGGCTTTGAGCGCCAAAACTAGTATATAAACTGGGTCATATTCATTGTGTTTTATGTCTGAAGAAGCGTAGTGTTTACTACGTGAAAGCGCTTACTCTTTTAATAAAGACGTTTGTGGATTATTACAAGAGGTGATTTTTCCTGTGGTGATACCTTCTGTATTTTCTTTACACGATTTTCGTTTTTTGCTGTACGGAAGGTTCTTTGCTTCATCAGCCGCAGTGTTATTTTTTACATTCTTGTTCCTGTTATTGTTGCTGCTGCTGATCTGACACATGGAGCAAGTTGATATAGAGCTTGATTTTCGTCTGGAGACGAGGGCTGGACCACCTGCTTGGGGACAACTCATGCACCTAAATGACAACCCTTTATTGGCTCTGGAATTGGCTCACAATCAAAGTCCAACACACCTCCCGATTAATGGTGAGAATTTAATAGAATTTAATAAACTATGTAAAGAACTGCAAGATGATCTTTTTAAACTGCAATGCTATGCATGGCAAAGACAACATTTGGAAGCCAGTATTCATTTCCGTATTGTTCCCAGAGGCATGCAAATTTTTTGCATGCCTACTTATGGGGAAAGCCATCCCATCTTGTTAAGGAAGTGGCAAGATTTAAACATTGAACTTGGTTTTAATTATATGAAACTTCTTTTAGAATATTTTGGCCCGTTGGAAGCTGATTTGAGGAACAAGGTAGACAATTTACAGAAAGACTTGTGTGAATGCTTTAATACAGAACATTGTAAAAAAAGACTGGAAAGCATATGGACAGAAGTCAATCTGTTTAGTGAGAGATTAAAACAGATAAAACAAAGAAAATTATTTAGAGACTATAACGACTTTGCCCTAGGCCAGGTCTTTGTTTGGCCAAGGACACAATATGCTACCTCCAATACCATGGCCAGTCATGTGAATCAAGAATTAGTTCCTTTGACTAATGCCAGTACTAATGCAGATGATGCATCAGTGGCGACCACACCTGTGTCCTCTTCTTCTTCTAATGTTGCACGGTCTGAACATTTCCACTTTTATTGAATGCTATAAACAGCAATAGATCCATTTTAAATAACACTCCTCTACCGAATCAGCTAGCTGATAAAAGAGTCTTATTGGAGACTGCCTTAGGAGCAAGACCAAAGGACTCTTCCATAGACAATGCTTGTTTTTAACCCTTTCCTGTAAAACAGCAACTTCAATCGAGAAGTCGGTCCAACAGCAGGGGACCTCGCAAGAAAAAAATATCAGGAGAAAAATACGGCAACATGAGAAAGACAAGAAACTGAATGACTTAGTGTATAATGTATCTAATATTGTCCTTAATGAATCAGAGTTTACTTTACTAAACAGAGGCCTGAATTTTATTCCTTCTCAAGCTAGTACTTTGAGTGAAACTGTAATAGATCTAAGGTTATTTTGTCGTACTGTATCATTGAAGTTATTCTTTAAAGACAAGAATGAAATACAGGCTACTAATAACATTTGTCCTTTTAAGATTAAGAGCAATTTTTCACCCCCCATTCCACCCAATGTTGAGTGTTTTATGAAACTATGCGAAAAATATTTTTATGAACTCTTTTCTAATAAGACTAAATGGATAAAATATTTTAATCTAACTAAGAATGAACGTGAATCACTTAATAGATTTAAATGTAGTAAAGATATCATAGTGAAACCAGCAGATAAAGGAGGGGGTGTCGTTGTTATGAATGTTATAGATTATGATGATAATATGTTTTCACTTCTTGCGGACAATACCACCTATCAAGTCATCACTTTAGATACAATAGACAAAATTATTAAAAATATACATGATGATTTATATGATCTATTAATGTGTGGCCAAAATATATGACTATTTTTTCATTGAATTTCCTACAATACCTATAATAAAAGGCCTACCCAAAATACTTAAAAACGTTATTCCAATACCAATGAGACCTATTGTCTCAGGTGAAAGATGGGCCACCTCCACTATTTCTTCCTAAATTGAATATTTACTTAGACCAGTTGTAGATAACATACCTACCATCCTCAAAGACTCCTATCAACTTATAGGACACCTAGATAGTTTAAACTTAGATAAAGATGTTTCTGAATACTTACTGATTACAATGGATGTAAAAAATCTATTTACGTCCATACCCAATGACTATGGGTAACAAGCCATAAGAGAGATTATGGTAAAATACACTAATTTTAGTAATAACAGGCAGATATTGGTGAGTCAATTATTAGGTTTAGTCCTAAATAATAATGTCTTTAAATTTAGAGAGAGTTACTATTTACAAAAATGGGGGGTTGCCATGGGCACCCCCTGTGCAAATACTTAAGCCAATTTGGTAGTCTATTACTGGGAGAAATGTTTTTTATTCAGTCATTCCTTATATAAGAAAATAAGATTATTTAGGAGATTTGTGGATGATGTTCTTATTATATGGGAAGGCACTAAGATAGAGTTTGATGAATTCCTTGGATACTTGGAATCCACCACAACTTTTTTAAAGTTTACCATGGAAATGTCTCAAGAGAGCATTCATTTCTTGGATTTAACCCTAAAATTATCAGAAGAAGGTATTATTATTCCTTCTCTTTACAGGAAACCTACATGGAAGAATACACTGTTAAGATTCGACAGCATGCATCCCAGACACACATTTTCAGGGATTGTTAGAGGTCAATTCACTCGACTAACCAAAATTTGTAAAGATCTTGATGTTTTGTCAACTGAAGCCAATAATATGGTATCCTTATTCATAGAAAGAGGGTACAATGGTCATATGGTCAATAGACATAAACTACAAATAATAGGCAATGAAGAATCAGAGAGAAGTACATCACAAACACCTGTCAATAGGTTTTATTCCACAAGTATACATAAAATACCATCACGTAGGGATAAGATTACTTATACTTTGAAATATACTAGTGATGTGCTAATAATGAAACAGATAGTACAAAAGAATTGGAATGTCCTTACCATGGATAATGACATTCGTCTGTTAGTAGGAGAATATCCTAAGTTCACTTTTAAGAACTGTGACAACTTGAAGCAGATTTTATGCATGGAAAGAAGGTTTAATACCAACAATAGTGAAGATATTCAGTTAGGAACTTATCCATGTGGCCACTGTCATATGTGTCCATATATTTCTCATACACACAGTTTTATACATCCTAATGGCTTATACAATTTTAAACCTAATTTTCGTTCTAACTGTGAAAGTACTAATTTAATTTATTTAGCAACTTGTGATGACTGTCCTGTTTTTTACGTAGGCTTAACTAAACTCAGATTAAGAGACAGGATATACAACCATTTATATGATATAAGAAAAGGCATTGAATTGAATGCCTTAGCAAAACACATATTAGCCTATAATAGTCATAATTCTAGCTTCAAGACCCTACAAATGGTCACCCCCAATCCTAGACGGGGTGACAGGATGAACCATTTGGCAAATGTGGAGTTGAAATGGATTTTGAACTTGAGAGCACATGAAAATCCAGGACTTAATCGATGTGTATCTATCAAACCTGTTCTTGACAATAGAAAATTATAGAAATTAATATTTTTAAACTATTATCAATGTGTAACATTCAGTCACTTTCGTTATTGTTAATATTACTGATTATGCTCTTTCAGTTTGAAGGCAGTTATGTTTTTTGTTGACTATCTAAGGTGCCTTCATAAATAAATTATACAGTACTTCAGATTTAATATATACATAGTTTTGTGGAGATAGCACACCCAAAAAAATCAGGGTAGATTGTTTATCCAGTATGCTTTTGCCATGTGGCTTTTTACGAAGCATTTCTTTTTAGCGTAGTTTTAGTATGTCTTTATTTAAATAATATATAAATTTGTTTTCTATATATGAGACATAGTGAGATAACATTTTATACCTAAAGTGTCACTACGAATAAATCATAAATATCGAATCATATAGTATTTTAGACACAGTATAAGTATAGCCTTGAGGAGATTACACATTTTAAAAAATCATGGCTAGATTGTTTTAGTCATGTGTTTGTGCCGAGGGATTTGTAGCACAGTGTTTCTTTTCAACGCTTTTTCAGCGTGTCTTTTGAGTATCTT
Organism: Protopterus annectens; assembly: GCF_019279795.1. Taxonomy (NCBI): domain Eukaryota; kingdom Metazoa; phylum Chordata; order Ceratodontiformes; family Protopteridae; genus Protopterus; species Protopterus annectens. The sequence continues at coordinate 765,927,542 of NC_056750.1, forward strand.
TATTTAAACAAAGTATAAATTTGCGTTTTAGCGTTCAAGACAAAGCATGATAACACTTTACAGATGTGTATATAGATACGTGCATTTATATTAATTTATAGGTTATATTTTGTTCCATTTTATTTCATTATCATCTTGAACTTTTTATCCTAAGATGCTTTATGAGATATGAGTAGATCTGCGTAATTTCTTTTAGAGCTATTTAAAGCTGCACTGATACAGATTCATATGTAAATGCAAGCTAACAAGCATTTATTTACTTCTGTATAAAAGCTGATTTGTATTTTATGTATATGTTTTTAAAAATTATAGCGCGTTACAAGATGAATTCTCTATTATATAAATGCATCTTTATATAGATTTTTTTATATATACATTTTAACTAAATTGAATTAGGTCTCTTTAAATAATCGCAAAGATTTTGATCTAATTGAATAATTGATATGGCTTTGAGCGCCAAAACTAGTATATAAACTGGGTCATATTCATTGTTTTATGTCTGAAGAAGCGTAGTGTTTACTACGTGAAAGCGCTTACTCTTTTAATAAAGACGTTTGTGGATTATTACAAGAGGTGATTTTTCCTGTGGTGATACCTTCTGTATTTTCTTTACACAATATTATGATACTATGAAGACTTATAAGAGGAATAATAGAGATGATAATTTGAGTTATAGGGAAAGAATATGTCTGAAAGATCTACAGTCAGATGATTCCATTACAATTAGACCAGCCGATAAGAGAGGTCGAAAAGATGTCATGGACACATTGAAATACATTAGGTCCGTGGAGAATTTATTGCGTGACAAGTTCTATAAAATAATTTCGAGAGAAGAAACATATGACATTACACAACATGTCACCAATACTCTATTAGACATATATAAAGGAGATGATATAACTAAGGGACTTATGGAATATTTGGTAGTTAAGAATGACCTGAGACGTACCTCCCTGGACTACATGAAAAGAGACATGGAAGAGCTCTGCGATCTTGTAGCCCAGGCAGGTATGACCCTAGCCCTGAGTAGCATTCTGCCATCGCCCAGAATGATACCGCAGTACAAGGACAAAATAATTGATTTCAACAATTGGCTAAGCTTCTGGTGTCACTCAAAGGGGATCCAGTATCTGTCTGCTTGGGATGACATGGTTGACAGACCACGATGCTTTGCCACAGATGGCCTGCACCTGTCACCCCTAGGATTCCGGATACTGGCTAAGGCTCTTGCTGCCCCTATAGTGCCTTTTTTAGGCAGGGTTCAAGTAACAAATTCACCACCGTAACAGGAACAGGCAAGCAAAAACTGAGGGTAATACTACTCAATGCTAGAAGTCTAAATTTCAAAATGCACTCACTCGAGGCACTCCTTAAAATGGAGAACATCGATATCTGTGCAGTGACTGAGACCTGGTTCAAGGCTCCAGAGAGCACCCCTGCACTACCAGGCTATAACTCATACCACACTTTTCGGCCATCTAACCTGGACCGAAGCACCAAAGATGGGGGTGTGTCCATATTCATTAAGGATATCCACACCTCCAGGCTAGTTGCTCAGCATAATGCATCCGAGGTTATCCAAGTGCAACTAACTCTTGGCAAAACTGCAATACAAATTGTAGCTTGCTACAGATCCCCCACCATGCCCCAGGATTTCCACTCCTCTTTTCTTGATGTACTGGAAAATATTAGGGTTCAACCAAACACCCTAATAATGGGCGACTTCAACTACCCCACCATTAACTGGGAAAACTACTTGTGTACCAACTCCTTAGCACAAGGCTTTCAGGAATTCATAAACTCCAATGCCCTAGATCAACTTATCCACACCCCCACCAGGGGCAACAATATCCTAGACCTGGTCATTACCAACATGAGTGACTGGTGTTCCACACCTGAAGTCAACTCCTCGTTGGTCCGATCCGACCATAAGCTAATCACCCTTGATATCCACATCCCACCCCCACCCCCCATTAAGGAAACCACAGTAAGAAATTTCATCAAAGCCAACTTCATGCTTCTTAAGACAGAAGTAGTGAACTTCATGACACCCATGCAGATGGACAATACAGTTACAACTGCTGAATCCTACACAAATGTGCTCTATAAGCACTTACATGAGTACATGGATCGTGCTATCCCAAACAGAACCAAGACGCTATCCTCCAAAAAAAGGAAGCCAATCTGGTGGTCCCCTGCCATAAACAAACTCTACAACAGAAGGAAGAAACTGTTGCAAAAGAGATTAAACTCCCATGAGTGGAGGAGCTCCCTGGTCAGCCTCAGTAAGAAGCTGAGATCCCTTATAAGATCCTCCAAAGCTAGCTACGAAAATAAAATTGCCACTAATTAAAAGGACAACCACAAAGCATTCTATAGCTATGTCAAGAATCTCAATTGCAACACCCAGATCTGCTCTGAGTTACAGCACAAGGCATGAAAATTACAGAACCAACTGATATTGCCAACATCCTGGCAGATAGGTTCAGTGCTAACTTTACCTCCCCTCACCCCCTAAAGGGCCCATATCTATACAGGAAGAATGTAGAGTCCCTGTAATCACAACTACGCAGGTGAAAACTGTACTCTCTAAAGCCAAAAACACAGCATCCATGGGACAGGACAACATCCCAGGCTGCATTTTACACGAACATCAGAATGAACTGGCTCCCCACTTAAGCACCATGTTAAATAATAGCCTTGCATCAGGCTTTGTGCCCACTGAATGGCGCACAGCAACAGTTATCCCACTCCACAAAGGGGGAGCCACCACTGATCCCGGGAACTATAGACCTATTAGCCTGACGAGCCTGGTCTGCAAAGCCATGGAACATATCATCATGGAACCCATAAACAAAGACATTGGTAACCTCCAAACTCTGGATCCCACCCAGTTCGGGTTTGTCAAAGGCAGATCATGCCTCCTGAACCTGATCGACTTCTTTGAGGCAGTCACCAAAGCCATAGATGAAGGTAAAGTGGTTCAAACAGCCTATCTTGACCTCGCCAAGGCTTTCGACACTATCCTCCATTCTGGAATTATAGCTAAACACAATAAACTAGGCATAAATCCCTATGTCACAAGATGGGTTGCCAACTGGCTCACTGACAGAACCCACACTGTAAAAGTTGCAGACTACAAAGCTGACCTCAAACCAGTGACAAGTGGAGTGCCACAGGGTTCCGTCCTGGGACCGCTCCTGTTTGGTTATCTACTTCTCTGAAGTACAGGCTAACACAAAAGGCCTCTGGCTAATGAAGTTCACAGATGACTGCAAACTAGGAGCCATAGTCAAGTCCCCAAATGATGTGAACATCCTACAGAAGGGCTTCTCTGAGACAGATGCCTGGTGTCAGAGCCATGGCCTCAAGCTCAATGCCAAAAAGTGCAGTGTCATCCCCTTTGGTAAAAACTCTGTACCCATGAACTACCACATAGGCAGCAATCTACTTAACACAGAATGCATGATAACAGACCTTGGGTCCCAGGTGGACAGTAGTCTCTCCTTTGATAGTCACATCACCACAGTAGTCAGGAAGTCCTTCTACGTGGCACATCTCATCATAAAAGGGTTCTCATCCAGGAAAAAAGAGGTCATCGTTACCCTCTACTCATCACTCATTAGACCCATTATAGAGTACAACTGCCCTTTTGGAATGTACCTCACAAGACATCTGCAGCAGCTGGAAAGGCCACAGAAGTACCTCACAAAGAGGATTAGTGGACTCAAACAAATGCCCTACACTGACCGCTTCAAAAAACTCCAGCTTTACTCCGTAGCATATCGCCTACTCAGAGGTGATCTCTGCCTAACATATAAAGCTATGTCAAACCCAGAGCTGTTGGACATGCTACACCTAAAGAAATCCCAATCCCTCCGAGCTACACGCTCTAGGGACCTAAACCTTGTCACCACAATAAACAGGACATGCTGGAGGGATAGATTCCTATCCCAGAGACTTCCCATACTCTGGAACAGGGTACCCATCTATGTCAAGCAAAGTTCTTCATTAGCACTCTTCAAGAAAAATCTTGATGAGTGGATGGGAAATAGGAAATACACCCCGGGGATCAATTCTGTGTCTCTGATCATCAGTGGCACAGGAAAATAACTTTCTTGGGTGGCCAGGGAACCTTGTTGGCTAGGCTTGCGTAGGCCCTTGGGCCGATAGCCTAGTACCTACCTATGAACATGGTCTTCCTAAGATTCATAAAAATATCATTGATCCACCTATGAGACCAATAGTGGCAGGAGGGGGTTGGGTCACCGAACATCTATCAGTATATGTTGAAAAACACTTGAGACCCATTTTAAATAAAAAATAAATATGTGCTTAAAGACTCCAAACAGTTCCTAATGGAACTCTATGAGTGTTTGAAAGGAATTAACAATGTACCAGAGCTTATTCTAGTCACAATGGATATACAATCATTATTTACCATAATTCCAAATCAGATAGGTGTACAGTATATATTAGATTATTTGAAGAAGCATAGTGAGTATTCTCTAGCACAAATAGAACTGATTACCTAATTTTTAGAACTCATTTTGGAAAACAACCTGTTCATATTTAATGGTACAATATTTATTCAGCAGGACGGGGTGGCTATGGGGACCCCGTGTGCCAACAGTTATGCTAACGTGTTTCTGGCACACTGGAAGGAGAACACCCTATTCCGATTAGAAGAATTTATTGACCATGTAGCCTTTTATCGACGTTTTTCGATGATCTTTTCATTTTATGGAGTGGCAGCAGTCAGCAATTAGATATCTTGTTCCGTAAGATGAATAATTTAACTGAATACCTAAAATTCACCATGGAGATTTCCAGTTCAAAAATAGATTTTTTTAGATCTATATATAGAGAAGTTATCAGATGAGTTAATTAACACAGGGGGTATATCGTAAGCCATGCTATCGCAATGCCCTACTGATGAGATCCAGCATGCATCCAACATATGTGTTTAAGAACATTATTAAGGGTCAGGGTATGAGGGCATCAAGATTAAACCCCTCAGAAGTTGGATTCTCAGAGGAATTGAATAACTTGAAAGAAAAATTTTTAGACAGAGGTTTTAGGGAACATGAAATAAGTGGGTATCTGAGTGATGTTCCCATATTACGCCATGATACAGTAGCACCTTATTTTGGTCCTGCTGTGCCTGGTAGACAAATGAAAGCCCCTGTTGTATATCCTCTAGTTAAAGTTCCAGCATTTTATACGTCCGACAGCAGAGAAATTAGGGACATTATTTGTAAGAACTGGTCAATCCCACAAGTAGATGAGGACATCAAAAGGTTTGTTGGTGAACAACCACATTTCCTATATAGGAATAAGAAGAATCTTAAGAGAATGCTTTGCTATCCACATAACAATAAGGATGGTTTGGGTGATGGATGTACTAGGCCATGTGGGCAGTGTAATTTTTGTATGTATATAGATACGAATAGACATTGTTCTCATCCTGACTTACAGAGAGAATTTACAATATCAGCAACAGCTACTTGTATGACCTCTAATTTAGTTTATTTAGCTGTGTGTCAGAGCTGTAGCTCCTTTTATGTTGGCAAAATGAACAGGCCTTTTTAGAGACAGGATACATGAACATGTCTATCATATTAGAAGAAATTCAGCACATAATGCTTTAGCCAAACATGTTATGCATTATGATGATACCCATTGGTTTACATTCAGAGCCTTAGAAGTTATATCTCCCAGTATTCCTGAGGGAGATATTAGGAATCACACCGAGTACAGGGAGAATAACTGGATTATTATCCTAAGAGCTGATAGAGGCAAGGGGCTTAATGAAAGGGCCTCCATAAAACCATTACTGAGAAAATGTCGGAATATTAGGCAGTAAAGAAAAGAAGACATTTAAGTAGTTTATTCTTCCAATATATGAACATATTATTAGTCATCTCAAGTAGGTTATATTTACTATAATAAATATTTTTTTATATATATTTTTTACATTTATAATACTGATTTTTTTATATTCTTACATATTATATATATATATATATATATATATATATATGTTTATATATTTAGAAAGCATAAATTGTTTTATGAATATGCATATATGTATTTTTTAGGGCCAGCTACAGATATATGGATTGAGTTTCAATATGTACATCGTAGCTAAGAGTATAGAGTGTACATTTAAATGGTTTATTGAGTTGGCTATCTGACTGGTTTGAACATTTTGAACTAGTATATAGTATATAAACAGCTGATTTTTAATGTGGATATTATATTGATCTGAAGAAGCTTTGTAAGCGAAAGCGCTTATCACCTGTGAATGAATACATATTTTTAACTTGAGGAGTCTACCTGTTTCACTCCGTTTCTGTTACTGTTATTGTTTCTCCCACATGTTCAATGGACTTTGTAAACCAGTGTGCACGTAGTCCACTATCTTGGGCTACCAATATTAACTTTTCATTTCTTGGTTTGACTTCGCCTCTCCTTAACCATTCCTGCATTCATTCTTGATCAACATGAGGCTCTTCCAGAAGTTTTCTATACTTACAACTTTATTTATGTTTTTTTCCACATTTCTTGCCTTCTCATCTGGTCCTTCACCTTATATTCTTTCTTTTTTTTGGCACATTCAGTTGCTGCCTGGTTTTTATCTACTTCTGGTTTGATTTCCATTCCTGCTTGATGTCGATATGCTTCTGCTAAATTAAGCAGAGAAGTCATCATAGATTTATTCTTCTCATGTTTCAAAACTTTCAATACATTTGGATCTTGTGAGGTCAGTAGATATGTGTGGAGTCCCACGATTGCAAATCTATACATATAATCAGTTTCAAGGAGGCCATCCTTCTTTCGGAACGGGGAATACATAATCTTGGTATACACTGATTTTTATAAATCATTTGGTAAGGATGAAGCATCCTTCTTGTTTTAATATCTAATCTAGCCAACACCTTTTGGGGACAGTCAATCACTCCAAAATTATACATTAGGACAGGAAGAGCAAATTGATTTATAGCTTGGATCTTGTTCCTAGATGTCAATGCTGTTCTCAGAATTAATTTAAGTCTTCTAAAGTATTCCTTACTGAATTTTATTCACATTTGTTCGTGTTTTATTGCTGATTCTTCATCAATTCCCAAGCATTTCTATGCTCCCTCTTGCTCAAGTTTTTTTATATCACATTCTTGTCCCAAACTGATGTATTCCTGGTGCTGCAGTTTTCCTGTTTTAAAGGTTGCTTTTGCACATTTATCAAGACCAAATGACATTCTAATATCATCTGAAAAAGTTTTGACAACCTGCAGCTGTGCTTTCAGTTCCTCATCTGATGAGCTATACAGTTTTAAATCATCGACAAACAGAAGATGACAAATGATTAGACTTTGTTGTTTTCTAGGAGCCAAATTGTAGCCATGTCCTAAACTGTTAAGTAAACAGCTTAATGGATTAATGGCAAGGCAGAATAGCAACAGTGACAGAGTCACCCTAGAATACCCCCCTTTGAATTTTTATCCTTGGGATAATAATCTGTCCTTTATACTGCTGTATGAGGCAGGTGATGGCAGAGTATTTCAATGGATTATTGCATTATGACAATGAACTTAAAATGCTAATGCTTAATGCTGTAGTGACTGCTGGCAATCTAAGCAATTGACTGAATACTATTTCAGTGAATTAATGAAGTAAGAATTCTGCACTGTGACTTGATCAACTGCAAATAATTTCATTGACCTACACATGGTTTCTATGAATTAATGATTGCATTTTGCCTCCTTTCACAGTATGCTTATTTTGGAACTTTCTGGGCTCCCTTCCTAGTTGTACATTTGGCTTTACTAATCATTTAGTGCTGCCTCTTGCTTACTGTGTTAACAATGAAATGGTTAAAGCTTGTGGGCATCTTATTTTAATGCTCTTATGGTGACAGTTTTTCTGATATTTTCTCTTATTTTAATATTAATGTTGCTGCCACATTTGCTTTAAGGGTTTTCCCCAGATCTCACGAGTCACTCACATGGATTTCTGACTGTGTAGTCTGGCTACATTTTTACAAGCAAAACATGGAGTGTGTGTCAGTATGCTTATGACATGGGCCAGCTCAGTTGATGACTGTCATTTATACATAGCCTGGATTATGCATTAGATTATGGATCCATTATGCATTATCCAAACTGGGACATGTGCAATGCTACCACAAATCTGTAAAATTATGTTACTGTTAAGAGGTCTGTTTACTGTCCTATACTCAGAACTGTTACTGACCCCATCTCAGCCAACCTGTCTCAACAATTACTTATACAGAGGTGATATAAATCACTGAGTCCTATTCGTCTGCCTAGTCCCATATACTACCTTTTTTGTACCTTCCCCACCTGTACATAAATAATTTGCTGGGACTGTGCTCCACAATACTGTTGCTAGCAAATACTAAAAGATAAGATATTTGTATGCTTGTATTCTTTTTCCTTTTTGCTCAAACTGTACTTGGAGTATCTGGATAAGACCAACTTTTCAAACTTAGAAAGGCTGCAATCCAGTCTCACAGGTTTACACACTCACAACTAGTTGTATCCCTTTTTATAAAACATTTTATTTGTTTATTTTTCTAGCCATTCATTCATATTCAATACCTGCTTTATCCAGTTTGGCAATGTGGGAAAAAGCAAGGCTTATCCTGGCATAAGGTATGGACTTATCCTTGATAAGGTATCAGTCCATTGGAGGACACACACACATACACATACACATGGACACATGCATGCATAGATACACGCATACAGAGAAACACATGTGCACCTCTAGTCATTGCCGTTCACCTACACACATGTATTGGGGATATGGGATTAACACAGGACCTTGACAAAGGCCCACATGGACAGAGGGAGGGGATGAAAGTTCCACACAAAAGGCAAAATGGCCAGGAAATAAACCAGCAAACCAAGCATTGCAGGAGTACTAAAAGGTGCATGGCTGTTTAATATCTGTTATTTAGGTAATTTCCATGTAGGCACTCACCTATTCTCAGCAGGAGGGTCTATATTACGATGTCAAAAGATGAGTTCACCAAACACATCTTTATCGATGTGTAAATATTGACCTTTTGAAATGTCAAACGGCCACTTCAGTGAATTTTTTCCCAGGGGAAAAAATTGCTTGGCCATCATCATCAGGATTTGCCCTTTGCCCACTGTAGTGTGATCTCAAAGTTGGTATATTTAGTTTGGGGGGTGTGGGGGGCAAAGCCCCCCACTATGTAGGGTCTGAAAGTTTGTTTTATTTTGTGTACGGCCAAGCGATTTTTTTCTCCTGGGAAAAAATTTGCTGAAGTGGCCATTCGGCATTTGAAAAGGTCAATATTTATGTGTTGATTAAGACATGATCGGTGAAGTTGTCTTTCGACATCATAATATAGACCCCAGCAAGACTTGCTTCTTAGTACTGAAGCTGACCATTTTGCACTGACCTTCATAGCAAGCACACTCCTCAACGGATTAATTTTTACCACTGGAATTTCTTGTATATTTGCTTTGGCTTTTCAATGTTTTTATCCACGGAGCTTTTTGCAGCATTAAATCACCTAGCCAAGCTGTTTTGGGTAGCAGTCTGTGTGAACAACCTCTCTGGCCACCTGTATGATGACTTCTTTCACTCACTGTAAGAAGGCTGCTCATTTTTTTTTTTGGATAAGGTGTGTAGAATTAGGCTTTCTCTTGGTGAAATGGTTAAGGTGTTTACCTCACAGTCTCAAGATACAGGGTTTGATTCTCAGCTTTGAAAAGAAAATTGACTAGGTGTAAAATAGCTCATAAGGTCATCTAACCTAGTAGTTACCCATGAACCCATGAATATCTGTCTCCAGTGAGCTGTGTGGTAGTGAAACCAAGATTCCCTCAGTGTTCTTCTGCCTGGGGTTTGGCTATCTTGATTGCAAGGAGTCTGTGAATGTAGTTTCAATTCTCCATTTTAAATATTGAGGACTGAATCCAGATCCCACCAAGCTTGGAACGTCTTTTTTAATGTACTTGGGCAACTCATTTTCTAGATTTTGATATTATCTTTGTAGAAAAGATTTCCATCCGTTTTAAAAGAGGCCCTAGTTATCCCATACTGAAGAAGCTCTCCCCAGAATCATCTGTTCTGGAAAACTATCAGCCAGTTCAAACCTTGTAGTTTCTGATAAGGTGTGCAATATGGTATGTTTTTAACATCATTTGGTCTTGTTGATCCATGTCTGTTCTGATTTCACTTCAGGCATAGCACTGATTTGTTTACAGGTCCTGAATGCACTTTAATGAAAATGGACCATGGATCATGTCTGCAGTCCCTATTGACTCTCCTTGGCTTCATAACAACATTTAACACCATGAATAAGGGGATTCTGCTACTTCGATATACCTACTATGGATTTTCTGGCACACTTTCTTCTATTTTCTTTCATTGTGGAACATTCTCGGTTGATGGTTTATTAGAAACAATACTCCCTGTAGCCACCTGGAGATGAGTAGGTTATTATAAAAGTTTGATCCTGACTCACCTTATGTTTATCAGAAAAAATAAGAAAGTGCTCATACGTTACTTCACAATAAGCTACACACTTACTCTGTGGTAAATCCGTAAAACTTAATTTATTAAAACAAAGAGCTTAGCGCTTTCATCCCTTCATCTATGCTCTGGGACATCATCAGAACTGAATGAGAGGAGAAAAAGTCACCATTAAATATACAGAACACTCCCTAATCTACCAATTGATATAATTACAAACATTAAAGTGTAATTAAACAATTAAAATTTGTGTGCTGAACTAAAACCTTAAGGAATTCATAATTTTAAAGCTTTGTTTTTCAATACTGGTAAAGAGAAACATAATTGTTAAGACCTGGAGCCATGGTAGCATTAAGTCTAAATATCGAGTATAACTCTCTTAAATCCAATTTTAATTCCCACCACCCACCCCTGGGACTGGTGGGTACATCTTCCAAGATACCAAACTTGAAATTAGTGAAACCTTGACATGAAAGTGAGTGTTTATACAGGGCATTGTTGCTGTTGCATTTAGAAATAGCATACAAATGTTCATAAATTATTAGTTTGAATGATCTTTCTGTTTTACCCACGTAATAACAATTACAGAATTGACAAACGCTTATATATACACAAGACCTTTAGTATTACAATTCCCTTTCTTTAGTTTTACTGGCCTAGTTCTACCTCCCACTTGTACGTGGTCACTGTCTAGAATAAATGCACACTGTTTACATGCTCCACATCTGTATGTTCCCTTTGTCTCAATGGGCCTTTGTGGGATGTTGTGCTCAATATAAAATTTAATGTTTTTTCCTGTTTTGTACACAAACTGGGGACTCCGTCCCAGTACGTTAAATATATCCATATTTCCCTTAAAGATGTTCCAATTGTTCTTAATAATATTCTTTCGAATCTTTTCTCCATCACCCTAAGGAATTATCATACTTAAATTGAATCTAGTATCATGAGGGATGTTACTGGAACTAGTGTTTACACCACTAGCCAAAAGGGTTTTGTATTTAACACTCCAAAGATCCACTACACTATGAATAATGTAGTTTTTCTGGATATCCTCTGTTCTTAAACATAATGGTTATAAAATCAACTTCTTTCAAGAATGTCTCCAAATTGGAACACATTCTTGCTGCTCTGATCAACTGACCTTTAAAATGTTCTTCTTGTGATGAAATGGGTGACAACTACAAAAATCTAAATAATTATTAGAAAAAGTATTTTTTTCTAAAGATGGTTGATGTAAAACTTCCCCTTTATTTGTTTTTAGAAATAAGAACATCCAAATAATTGATATTTTCCACTGAATGTAGTGAAGTAAACTTGAAAAAAGGGGAGATGCTATTAATGTAATTAACAAATTCCTCTGCCCTAGTCTGGTTGTGCTTCCACACGATAAAAATATTATCCAAGTAATGAAAACATGAAAACCAATCTTCCTTAAAGGCACTGGTGAAAATATGGTTCTTTTCCCAAGCATACAGGACAAGATTGGCATATATAGGGGCACATGTGGCCTCCATAGCCACACCCTGTACCTGCTTGTAGTGTTCACCCTCAAACAAAAAGAAATTATTTGTGAGAATTATTTCCATGGTGATCATAATGAAATTTATCAGGGTATTGTTTAAAGTTGTTAAATACATAATATCCTCAAAAAATAAATTTAAACCTTCTCTGTGTGGAATTGATGTGAACAGGTCAACCACATCCACAGTACTGAGTACTCCACTATCAGTTTACCAGTTGTTCTTGAACTTCGACAAAAAATCCCAAGAATCTGTAAGAAGGTAATTCACTTCCTTGACTGCATTTTTTTAATATTGTGTCAATGAATGTACTAAGTGGATAGGTACTACTGTATCTTGCAAAAATAATTACCCTGAAAGGTGGTTGTTCAATTGACTTATGTACCTTTGGAATCCCAAAGGCCATAGGGGTTGCAGGATGTTCAGATCTCAAAAAATCAAACAAATCTTCAGAAATAACACTGGAACAGAGAGTCTTCTAAAAAAAGCTGAATCTTCCTATGAGCTATAATGGCCTCATTACGAGAGGCTACTTGGTATTTATCAGTATCTGAAAAAATTCCAGTCAGTTGATTAACATAATCAACAGTGTTAAATAAAACTACTTCCGTTCCCTTGTCAGGCTTCATAATTCTAACTGAATTATCCCGCCTAAGTCTGACCATCAATTGTTGTTCTTCCTTGTTAAAATTAAAATGTTTATTATTTTTGTTAATTGCACTCAAATCACCATGGATATCACATTTGCAAGCTTTTTCAAAAGCTTGCACAATAGGGTGCAAAGGGGGATTGAAAATATTCTTTTTCCTCAAACTTTGCTCCTGAGAAGTGACTTCCTGTCCTTTATAAAAAAACTTTAAAATTTAACCTACTTGAATATAACCTAAGCTCTGTAATAGCATCAACCGTGTCCAAATTAAAACTAGGAACAAATTTGAAACCTTTATTAAAAATGGAAAAGAAAATGTGGTCAATTTCATAATCTGTGTAATTAAAACTATTGCAACCTCCAAATGACACACAATTACCTTCAACATGGATGTCATTGTGGCTATCAGTGCTCACTATCACCTGCGGGTGTAATTGTGTCCACCCATGTTCCTCCCTCCGTTTTCCCTGGGGGGGGTTTGAAAACCTAAAAAAGCTTTTTGTCGGCTCCTATTCTCAGTTTGTTCAGATCTTCTTAAAGGGGGATAATTGGTGTTATAATCGTCATTACGGGGCTCTGATTTCACTTCAGGCATAGCACTGATTTGTTTACAGGTCCTGAATGCACTTTAATGAAAATGGACCATGGATCACGTCTGCAGTCCCTAGTGACTCTCCTTGGCTTCATAACAACATTTAACACCATGAATAAGGGGATTCTGCTACTTCTATGCACCTACTATGGATTTTCTGGCACACTTTCTTCTATTTTCGTTCATTGTGGAACTTTCTCAGTTGGTGGTTTGTTAGAAACAATACTCCCTGTAGCCACCTGGAGATGAGTAGGTTACTATGAAAGTTTGATCCTGACTCACCTTACGTTTATGACATAATTTTTTTTAAACATAGTTCTGGCAAGGGGAGGCATAAAATAGTCTTATGCTTGTAATATTCCTCTCCTTTTCTCAGTACACCGTGTTGTACTTTTGCTTGGATCAATTTCTGAAACAGTTAAATTCAAGTCACCTTAAACTAAATCAATCTTAGTCTGATGTGATGCTGGGCAAGCCACTATTTGGCCATCTCAGTTTGCATTTTTGTCTCCTCTTATGTGCTCTTACATTCTCTTCACATGACTGACTGGAATTTGCACCTTCAGACTGAATCCTTGAAGTCCTCTATGACTGCATGCTGATACTGAAGGATCACCTCTCAGCTTCTACTAAACCTCTTTTTTTACCTTGGGAACATTCCCCGAATTAAACACCTGATACTCAGGGACACTGATTTTCCATTTTTCTGAGGAAAGTTCCATTAACTCCCAAAAGTAGACTGTCTGACTATTGAAAAAAATGGGATTTTCATGGAATTTGGCATTTTAGGCCAGAGTAGTCATTTACTACAATCTGGATTTCTACTCATTTTTAATTATAATACTGTCAGATTGCTTTATTGACAGCTCTGTACATAGAATATGCTTTAATTTTGCATATAGATAGATTGATATAGATGCAGTACAAAATTAACAAAATCAAAATAAGGACCGGAAATTGCATATAAAAGTCTTGAATATCATTTCTGGATTTCATCTCATGAAAACGATGTGTCATTTTTTTTTTGAGCACCATAAATTAGTGTCCCTGCTGATACTGGTTCCTGCCTTTGTAGTCTTTGCTTCACTACTACAAAGTTCTCTGTCTATGATTTTCAGATACTAAGCTTGACCACCTGCAACAGATACATACTTCTTTTACTAGAGATTTCACAGGATCCGTTTTTTCTGTAGGAATCGCACAAGCTGCTGATGGTGGCCAAGTCGATATTCAAAATTTTGTTTCCCACTTTTAGAGTAATACATGGCCTAGTTCCTGTCTATATGTCTTAAGGAGCTAGTGGTCAACTATACTCCAGGCTGGAAATATCCTTTTTTTTCAGAGAGAGGTTGCAGGTGTCTTCATGGGAAAAATGGATGAGTTCCTTTGTAAAGTGTGAGGAAAGGAGCAGTAATCCTTGAATTGCAAGTCTAATTGTGTGAAAAGGTTCTTTTTGCAGGACTTGAAGTTTCAATAGGGACCAATTCAGACTTGCTTGTATGGTACATTTTTTTATTATTACCATGCACTAGTTCTGTGAAAGTCTCTACCTTCATACCTGAATGATGTGAGTCAGAGCTCTTAGGCAATCCCTAACAAACCATCGACTTCTAAGAGTATTTTTCAATCTGAGAAAAGATTTTTGATGCTGATTATAATTCTAAATTTACTTCCTCTGTTTCCTCTTAAACATTTAATTTAGCTCAACGTTTACTCGAGATTCCATTTTATAACTGTATTACTTATTGTTTTAAATGACTGAGCTGAGATAAAGTTAATTTTCTTTTAGTCTGTGTAAGGCTCTTGGCTTCAGGCACCTAAGTAAGTTTAAATGATTAAAGTCTGGATGGATTTTCTCTTATAAAAATATGCAGTGTCATGTCCTCCTTGGTAAGGCCTGTTCACAAAGCTTTCTACTTTGGAATATAAATCAATTGGGTAACCTCAATAAGCCCGGTAACAGTTAGGAACTACTCCAATGCAAACTCCCTTTTATTAAGCAATAGCTTGTCAAAATTCAGTACTCCTCCAAACTCAGAAGCACAGCAGAATTGAAAGTCCCTAATCGTTCATAGAAACTCTGTACAACCACGTTGATGCCTGTATAGAGGCCACGTTGATGCCTGTATAGAGGCCACGTTGATGCCTGTATAGATCTTCTTACTTCCTTACTTCTTTACTTCTTACTTACCTGCTTACGTCTGTAAGCCCAAAACAAACTCTAAAAACAATCCATGCTGGTGGAATCCTAAATTAAACAAGCAATGTAACAAAAGGAAAAAAAGTTAGCGCTAAAGCTAGGAACTGCAACTCCCAAAAAGATAAGAACTTTCTAATCAAACTAGACAGAAAACTAAGAGGGCTTATCAAGACCGAGAAACCCAATTTCAAGGTCAAGATAGTCTCTCAGGCCAAAGACAAATATAAGGTCTTCTTCAGCTATATCAGAAACTTCAAATGTAACACACAACAGTGTGCCAAACTGGTGGTAAATTTTATTTATTATTTATTTATTTTACATTTGTTGACCGGGCTAGTCTAACTGGATATATGTCCATTTTCAGTAGATGCCCGAGGAGAAAAGCTCTGAGACATAAGAAAAAAAAATAAATAAATAGTGCCACATTTACTGAGCTGGGTGATATAGTGAATCTGCGGGTTGACAAATTCACCCTGAACTTTACCCGCCCTGTCATCCCAAGCCAGTCCCCAGGAAATCCTGTCAAACATAACTCCACCAACTATAAATAGGGAGTAGGTCCTTGTCGCACTCTTTAAGGCCAAGAACACCACCTCAATGGGCCTTAATAATATCCTATGATGCCACCTGAATAGTTGGAAATATGACCTGCCTGAATCACCTAAATTAATATTTAACTGTAGTCTTAAAAAGGCTTCATGCCACAGAAATGGAGGACTGTAACAGTCATCCCTTTACATAAGGGTGAACCGTCAGTTGATCCCAGGAACCTATTAGTCTGACACTGGACCAACCCAGTTAGGTTTCATCAAAGACAGGTCTTGCCTACTGAACCTGGTGGACTTCTTTGAAAAGATTACCAAGGCAACAGATGACAGTAAAATGATGTATACCACCTACCTTGACTTGGCTAAGGCATTTGATACAACACCCCACTCGGGCATTGTAAACAAATTTATGGCATTAGTCATAAACCCCTATATAACACACTGGACAGCAAGCTGGTTCACAGATAGGACCCAGGAAGTTAGAAATGGTGAGACCACCTCCACCCCCACAAAGAAGCCAGTCACCAGTAGAGTCCCTCAGGGGTCTATGCTGCATCTGCTCCTCTTTGGCATCTACTTGTTGGAAGTCAAAGTCAATGTCA
This sequence comes from Protopterus annectens, assembly GCF_019279795.1. Classification (NCBI taxonomy): domain Eukaryota; kingdom Metazoa; phylum Chordata; order Ceratodontiformes; family Protopteridae; genus Protopterus; species Protopterus annectens. Next base: position 765,944,189 of record NC_056750.1, read on the forward strand.
AAGGCTTCTGGCTGACCAAATTTGCAGGTGATTGCAAACTAGGAGCAGTCAATCCTTCAAAGACACTAACATTTTACAAGATGGTCTAACACAGACAAATGGCTAGTGCCAAAGTCACTGGTTAAAACTCAATGACATGAAATGCATAATTGCACCTTTTGAAAAGTTGGCAACCCTGGGAAACTGCATCATCAATAAAACATCTGTAAGAGTAGAACTGGTAGTTAGGGATTTGGGAACACATGTAAATATCAACCTTCAACCAGCATGGTCCCGTGTTAGTAAGGAAATCATTATATGTTGGTCAACTTATAAGTAAGGGCATGTTATCTGTGTCCAGGGAAGTCACTGTCGTTGGCACTCATCAGACCCATTATTGAGTATAATGCTTCTTTGTTGCCTAACCAGACACATGCAACAACTGGAAAATCTGCAAAGGTTCCTCACTAAAAGAATACAGGGCCTAAACACAAAGTCCTGTGTTGAGCACCTCAAACCCTTATTGCTATACTGTGCTTCCTGCAGATTACTGAGAGGCTGTCAACGTCTGGCATACAAGGCATCTGTGGATCCTGTTCTGATGGACCTTTTACACATTGGAAAAATGAACAGCACCAGAGCTTTGCTTGTGAAATAAATAGGACATTTTAGAGACACAGACATATATTTCAGAGAATTCCCACTTTCTAGAAGAGGCTGTCCATCCATGTGAAACAGAGTACCCCCCCCCCCCCAACCCTATTCAAGTGTATCCTGGACCATTGGATGGGAAGTCATAAATTAAACCCTGGTCTGACACTTATGTGTCTGATGGACAGTGGCAGTCAGTAAATCATGGCCTAGCTAATATATCCATATATTATGTCCAACATACAATGACTTGTGAGACACCTTTAGATTGCATGGCTAAACTTATAAAGGACTTAGCAGTTATTAGAGTGGTACAAACCTATGAAATTACATCCATCCACCATCCTCTATTCCTCTTTCAGAAGTCATCCTCAGTTTGCTTTTTTTCTCTCATTCACAATAGAAGCTTTGTATTTCAATGTATTTGCAATTGTTACTGGAATACAGTTTGATATTTAAATTACTTTTGTTCTTTGACCTATCCTTTAGAGATGAGTGATTTAGAGTTGGGTGATTAAGACACTCCTGGCTGACATTAAAGCTAAAGGGATTACTTACAATTAAGAATAAAACCTGGAAGCAGCAACAGGAGGTTAATAACTATGACATTCACAGAGTACCCAAACCCTCAGGTATACCAGCTATATTGCTGTCAAAACTGTCAAATCCACATATGTTTTAAGAAAAGCAGGAACAACCTCTAAGAATGTTCAAAACTTACCTGACTGAAGTTAAAAGGATATTGGAAGACAATATGTATCTCTATTGCAGTCATCATGCTCTTTAAGGTAGCACTGATTATGCCCTCATATTCTTAAAACATTATTTCAGCAACATTCTATGCAGCCCCCAGGCCTAAAAATCATCCCCATTAACTGTCATTCATAGGCTCATAGGTAGGTACTAGGTTATCTGCCCAAAGGCATTTATAAGCCTAGCCAAAATGTGTTGGCTTTCACCACCCCCTTAGATTAGTTCATTGTGCCTCTGTCCAGCAGAGCCATTAAAGTGATCCCTGTGGTAAACTTTCTGTTTCCCATCCACTCATCAAGGTTTCTCTTGAAGAGGGTTAGCAAGGAGCTCTGCCTAATGTAGATTGGAGTCTTGTTCCAGAGCATGGGAAGTCTCTGGGACAGGAATCTATCCCTCCAGCACGTCCTATTTATTGTTGTGGTGAGGTTTAGATCCCTGGAGCATGTGGCTCGAGGGGATATGGTTTTCTTTAGGTGGAGCATGTCCATCAATTCTGGGTTGGACATGGCCTTGTATGTCAGGCAGAGATCACCTCTGAGTAGGCGGTATGCAACTGAGTACAGCTGGAGTTTCTTCAGTCGAGCTGCATAGGGCATCTGCTTGATCCTCTTGGTGAGGTACTTCTGTGGTCTTTCCAGTTGTTGCAGGCATCTTGTAAGGTACATCCCAAATGGGGCATTATACTCTATGATGGGTCTGATGAGTGGTGCATAGAGGGGCCCAATGACCTCTTTCAATCTGGATGCAAACCCTTTTGTGATTAGGTGGGCCACATAGAAGGATTTTTTAACCACTTTGGCAATGTGATTATCAAAGGAGAGGTTACTATCTACTTGGGTCCCCAGATCCCTTATTACATCTTCCATGTTTAGGGGCTACTACCTATGTGATAATTTGTGGGTACTTTGTTTTTTCCAAAGGGGATGACTATGCACACTTTTTGGCATTTAGCTTCAGGCCATGGTTTTGACATCAGGTATCTGTCTCAGTGAGACCCTTTTGGAGGATGTCTGTGTCAGCAGTAGTGTCAATTATAGCCCCTAGTTTGCAGTCGTCTGCGAACTTGGTCAGCCATAGTCCTCCTGTGCTTGCCTGTACCTTTGAGGAGTATATGCCGAACAGGAGGGGTCCTAGGACTGAGCCCTGGGGAATGCCACTTGTAACTGGTTTAGAGTCAGACCTAGCTCCTGCAACTCTTACCATGTGGGTTTTGTCCATGATTCAATTGGCAACCCATCTCGTGATGTAGGGGTTTATGTTGAGGCTGGTGAGCTTGTCTTTAATACCGGAGTGGGGAATGGTGTCAACGGCCTTAGCGAGGTCTAGGTAGGCTGTGTGGACCACCTTTCCGTCATCTATAGCCTTAGTAACTGTCTCAAAGAAGTCTACCAGGTTTAGGAAGCATGATCTGCCCTTAACAAAGCTGAACTGGGTAGGGTCCAGTGTTTGGAGGTTCCCATTGTCTCTGTTAATGAGATCCATGATGATGCGCTCCATAGCTTTGCAGACCAAGCTAGTCTGGCTTATAGAGCGATAGTTCCCGGGGTCTGTTGTGGCTTCACTTTTGTGGAGCAGAATAACCTTTGCTGTGCGCCACTCTGTGGGCACATAGCCTGTGTAGAGGCTGAGTTTAAACAGTGTATTTAGGTGAGGGGTTAGTTCATCTTTGAGCTCATGTAGGACTCAGCCTGGGACACCATCCGATCCTATTGATGCTGTGTTTTTGACTTTGGAGAGGGCTGTTTTAACCTGAGTGTCTGTGATTTCAGGGGCACTACATTCTTCTGGTATAGTTATGGGCCCTTTTGGCAGTGAGGGGGGGGGGAGTTTGCACTGAACCAGTCTGCCAGGATGTTGGCTATATCGGTCGGTTCAGTGTATTTTGTGCCATTCTGCACTAACTCCGAGCAGATCTGAGAATTGCCACTTAGATTCTTGACATAGCTAAAGAATGCCTTGTGGTTATCTTTGGAGTCCATGGCAATTTTTCTTTTGAAGCTAGCCTTGGATGATTTTATGAGGGAACATAGTTTCTTGCTGATACTGAGCAGGGATGTCTTCCCTTCTTGGCATTTTACTCTTTTCTGTACTAATTTCCTCCTTCTATTTTATAGCTTGTTTATGGCAGGGGTCCACCAGACTGGTTTCCTTTTCTTGGAGGAGTGAGCCTTGGTTTTGTTTGGGATAGCACGATCCATGCATTCTTGTAGGTGCCCGTAGAGTGCATTAGTAAAGGATTTTGCAACTTGGACAGCTTTATTCTTTAGCATGGGGGCTTTGACACTTCCCACCTCGGTCTTAAGTAACATGAAGTTTGCTTTTGAAAAGTTTTTCACAGTGGTTTCTTTGATTGGGGGTGGTGGCAAAATGTGGCTATCCAGAGTGATTAGTTTATGGTCAGATCTAACCAGCGAGGGGTTGATGTCCGGTGTGGAACACCGGTCGCTCATGTTGGTGATGACCAGGTCCAATATGTTGTCACCTTTGGTGGGGGGTGCTGACCAGCTGATCCAGGGCATTTGAGTTTATAAATTCTAGGAAATGTTGGGCAAGGAAGTTTGTACTTGAGTAGTTCTCCCAGTTAATGTTTTGGTAATTGAAATCACCCAATATCATGGTGTTTGGTAGGATCTTTATGTTTCCCAGTGTTTCTAGGAATGTGGAGTGGGGGTCCTGGGACATGGTGTGTGATCTGTAGCAAGCTATAATTTGAATAGCAGTTTTGCCCATTGTTAGTTGCACATGGATGATCTCTGAAGCATTGCGCTGTGCCACTAAGCTGGAGGTTTTGATATCCTTGATGAATATGGATACTCCCCCGCCTTTTGTATTTCGGTCCGGGTTTTGTGGTCGAAATGTATGGTTTGAGTTGTAGCCTGGTAGTGCTGGGGTGCTCTCTGGAGCCTTAAACCAGGTTTCTGTTACTGCACATATATCAATGTTCTCCATACTGAGGAGTGCCTCGAGTGCGTGCATTTTGAGATTTAGACTTCTGGAATTGAGTAGCATTACCCTCAGTTTTTTGTTACTTGCGCTATTTACGGTGGTGGGTTTGTCTTTTGAGCCTTGCCTAAAAAAGGCACTATGGGGGTGGCAAGAGCCTTGGCCAGTATTTGAAATCCTAAGGGTGACAGGTGCAAGCCGTCTCTAGCGAAGTAGTGTGGCTTATCGAACATGTCATCCCAGGCTGACAGACAGTGGATCCCCTTTGAATGACACCAGAAGCTTAGACAATTGTTGAAATTTATATTTTTTTCTCTATACCGTGGTATCATTCTTGATGAGGGCAGGATGCTACTCAGGGTCAGAGTCATACTGGCCTGGCTACGTGATCAGATTTTGAAGCTGATGCAGGCCGGCAATTTTAATTTCTTTTCAAATCAGTGTTTCTTAAAGCAGAGCACCACACACAAAACTGGATACTAAGGGGACTTGTCTTACAGATGAACTTGGCACTTTATTTCTTAAAATATTTTCATGTTTTATGAAAAAAGTCATAAATACATGAAGAAATACAGCATATCATGCAACGTAATACATGGATTCAGAAAGGGTACAGCACCCTGATGGCCATGTACCAGATCAGCAGCACCAATATGGAGAAGGATGTACTGCTGATACGCTCCTTATGTTTTGCTTTTTCTAGAAAGGTTTGCAGAGTTTCATTTTGATGAGGGTCAGCCAGCATGGTGCATCATAGGCCTGTCTCTCAGTTTGAATTAGTGCTATACTTTTTGATGCAGTTGTCTAGTCTTTAGGGGTTCCCAGTGCTCTGTCTCAAAGTCTATAATTTCCTCTCTGTTTATTCGCAGTCCTAAGTAAATCTTGAAAATGTTAAAGATTCACCATCTGCTAATATAACTGCTTTGGCTGTAAACAGAAAATGGGAGTATTGTGCACAGAACTTACACCAAATGGATTTTAATAAAGTCTGGCATTGTTTTATTGTCAGCATTGTAACCTCGACACTAATAAAACTTGGACAATACATTTTAAAACCCTGTAGATGTTATCTAATTAATCTCAGCTATCTCTTCGGCACCTCTTTTGCTCTTTACATAAGCATATTTATGCCTTCAACTATATAAGTGCTTGGCTTTATCCTCCAATCTACCTAAATTTACTGCATATTAACCAAAGTAACACACAAACTTAAAACGAATATCACCATTAAACACTTAACATAATCACTGCGGTTTTCATCCTGGCTTAGGACTTCTTCAGACATACTAAATCATAATCCACTTCCCTTATTTGATTGGATAATTAGTTTTAATTAACTAGCAGGAAGAAGCATATAAAAATACAATGAAGCCAATTCACTGGGGTTTGTTAGAGGGATGTCCCTTAACTTATTGTTAAATACTTAGCATAGAAATTCTCTGTTGATAAATAAAGAAACTTGTGGGACTGAAGATAGCAAGTTTGAAGGTGGGGAACAGTGTGTGCATAAATTGTTATTGCATTTTCTCAGAATCATATATAGCTAAAAGAAACACAGTAGAATTGCAGTCTTAGTAACACCAGAAAGTTATAATAAATAATTCATAAAGTGAAGATTTTGTATGACTATTGGAAAGATGAGAACTATTTCTTGTTAGATGGGATTTTAATTTTAAGTTTAAACTATGATATAAGAAATATGGCTAAGTATGAATGTTTTACAGAAATCTGATGTTGGAATGGAGTATTAGGAAGGATGGGAATCTAAAGTAAGTACACAAAAGTGGTTTACATTTGTAAAGCATTTATTGCTCTCTCTGCTTTTCTTTGTGGTTTCTATGTTTTGGAAACCATGTATGCAGAGGTCAGGTTAGCATGGATGTACAGGCCCAGACTAAATCCAGTAAAATGGGATATTTTGTATTGGGAGAAGGAACAGGGCATGGCAGATGTTACTGAATTCATGAAAGTGGGCAAGGGTGATATGGGTCAGTTTGCAATTACAGTAGACTGATTGCCCACATTCCATACCCCATAGACTAAAACCCTAAAGATCTTTCTACTACTGTGAGACAATGAAACAATACATAGTATTTGTCCATTTTTTTGCAAGGACATTGCACCCTCATGATGTAAGGGCTCTGACCCCACACACTCAATCTTTAAATATAGGTTCATAGGTGTATATTGCAGGAAACAAGAGTACAGAGACAGGGCTTTGAGGCAATCTGCACAGAACATGCTATTTATGCCCTGTATTCTTTTAGTGATGAACCACTGTGGACATTCCATTTGTTGCATGTGCGTGTTCAGGTACACACCTAAGGGGACGTTGTACTAAATGGGCCTGATGAGGGCCAGTGGAATAATAACTTCATTGGGCTTAGATGCCATGCCCTTGCTTAAAATTCAGCCATAGAATGAGTTCCTTATTATCTTAGACTCATGTTGGTTGAAAGCCAGGTTACTATCTACACAGGTACCCAAATCCATGCCTACCGCTTCTACTTTTAGGGGTGTGTTATCAATGAGCTAATTTCCTAGGGTAGCTGACTTTTAAAATGGTACTATTATGCATTTCTTGGCATTGAGTTTTAAGCAGTAGCTTTGGCACCAGTCATTTGTCTGTGCTAGCCCTTCCTGTAGGATGTTAGCATCTTGGGAAATTCAATAATTTTTCCTACTTTGTGATCACATGCAAATTTGCTCAGCTAGAGGCCCATGATAAAGGTCTCGACTTCCAAGAAGTAAATGCCAAAAAACAGCAGACCCAGCACAGAGCCCTGAGGGACTCCAATATTGACTATCCTCTTTGTGAAGGTGGTTTCCCCTATGCTAACTTCCTGGGTCCTATCTGAGAGCCAGCTGGCTATCCAGTGTGTAACACAGGGGTTTATGTCTATATCTGTGAGTTTTACTATGCCTTTGAGGGGTATTTTATCACATTAATCATTTCCATGGCTTTGCATATGAGACTAGACAGACGGCAATACTGTAGCTCTTGTGGTCCATTGATAGTCCACACTTGTGATGATGGTTGCAGTTCTCCATTCTTGTGAAGCAAAGCTTGTCTGGAAGCTATGGTTAGACAGTGATTCTAATGGTCCCAATAGGTCATGTTTTAGGCTATTTAAGAGGCATCCTGGGATATTATCAGAGACCATTGATATAGTGCTTTTGACTTTAGAAACTGCAACTAGGACCTGCTTCCTAGTTACAGGTTGGGGGGGGGGGTTGTTTGATGGTATTTTCTGGGGGCTGGTGTGGGAGGGTTAGAATTGGAACTGAATTTGTCAAACAGATTTGCTATATCTTCTGTCTTGGTAACTCTCTTTACAATCTGTTCTACACACTTTCTGCTGCTTTTGAGGTTTCAGACATAGCTTAAGAAAGCATTTTGATTTACTTCAAATTTGGATTTAATAGACTTAATTTTCCCTCTTAGTTGTTTGTTTAGATTGATGAGAATATTTAGATCATGCTGTGTTTAGCACTTCCTAATTGTATCTATGACTTTTTTCTTTTGTTGTACAACCTGGATTCCACCAGAGTGGTTTGTTTATTTTAGTTATTTCTGGGCTTATTTCTGGTAGGCACAGCTGTCTCTATGCATTTATTGACATGATTGTATGGTGTTTATGTGAAAAATAATGCAGAGGCAGCCCTGTTCTCGAGATTTAGGATGGTTTGAAATTTTGACAAGTTATCAGTTAGTAATAGGAAATTTGTCGTAGAATAGTTCCTAAATGTCACATGGTTAGTGGGGTCACAGAACTGACTTTTATTACAAAGGAGACAACTTTGTAGTCTGACCTTATAAGAGAAGACACTGCACTCAAGAGGTGGGGGTGTTACAGCATTCTCCCATGTTTGAGAGTACCAGGTCAAGTATGTTTGCACCCTTGGTGGGTGTATGGGCTATCTGGTCCAAGGTGTTTGTGTTTACAAAGTCCAATAATTGCTGGGGTTTAATGTCTGGGGTTGTATAAGTATCCCAGTTTATAATAGGGTAGTTGAAGGTTCCCATGAATATAGCAGTGGGTTTGAATAGTGAGGGTCTCTAGCAAGTCCATGTATGTGCTGTGGGTCTCTTGGGTAATAGTGGGTGACCCATGGCTTGTAAAGATATGTTATGATATGAGGCTTTGCCTGTGGACATGAAGAACATCAAGCATATTACCATGTTTAAATAATCATGAGGTAAGTTTGTTTTTGATGCAGATTATGACACCTCCATCTTCAGTCCCTGCCTGTGTTGTAGCTGGCCTGTATGTGTGGGAGTATTGCAACCCAGCACTGGCAGGGTAGTCTCCACAGCTTTAAACCATACTCTAGCTCAGAGGTCAAACAACCTCATAAAACAGTGGCATACAATTATTGCAGCCCTTATGACCTTGGAGGCAGTTTATTTACAGATTGGGGGTGTAGAAAAAGCACTTATAAACAGCATTAAAGTTTTCAGTACCCTAAAGCAGGAAACTGGTCTATGGGATGCTGAAATGAACAAATCAAGGAAGGTCCTGTTTATCAAAGAACAGAGAACAAAAAAGTGCTTTGTAACCTCACAGACAGTGTAAAGTACAGAACAGAGACTTAACATGGATCAAGAATCTGGAGGCACATGCCAACCTCCCAGCTTCATATTCTAAGTATTTGCAGTCAGCATATCATATCATAGGCCATCTCTAGACAAGGTGTTAAAAGAAACTCACACACTGATGATCATAATCATGTCTTTAGGTGACAAAAACAACTTAATCATTGTAATATTGTAGACAAAAATGAATAAATGAGCACTGGGGTAACATGCTTTGCCTCTAATTCAAGGATCAAACCCTTATCTCTGAAAATGTCAGTAATAGTATTAACTAGTGACAGGTTAGTACTTCATATGTCGTGCATACAGAATGCACACTTTCCTCCATATATAGTGCACATAGCATGCACACTTTCCTCCATGTATAGTGCATATAGCATGCATTCTTTCTCCATATATAGTGTACACAGAATGCACATTTTCCTCCATATATAGTGCACACAGCATGCACACTTTCCTCCATATATAGTGTACACAGCATGCATATTTTCCTCCAAGTATAGTGCACAAAACATGCACTCTTTCCCCTCTCTCTCTCTCTCTCTCTCTCTATATATATATATATATATATAGCACATAGAATGCACACCTTCCTCCATATATAGTGCACACAGCATACACACTTTCCTCCATATATAGTGCACATAGCATGCACATTATCCTCCATGTATAGTGCACAAAGCATGCACACTTTCCTCCATATCTAGTGCACATAGCATGTGCACTTTCCTCCATATATAGTGCACATAGCATGCAGACTTTCCTTTATATATATATATATATATATATATATATATATATATAGTGCACATAGAATGCACACTTTCCTCAATATATAATGCACACTTTCCTCCATATATATAGTGCACATAGAATGCACACTTTCCTCCATATATAGTGCACATAGAATGCACTTTCCTCCATATATAGTGCACACAGCATGCACATAGAATGCACACTTTACTCCATATATAGTGTACGCAGCATGCACACTTTTCTCCATGTATAGTGCACACAGTGTGCACACTTTCCTCCTTATCTAGTGCACATAGCAGGCACATTTTCTCCATGTATAGTGCACAAAGCATGCACACTTTCACCCATATATAGCACACACAGCATGCACATTTTCCTCCATATACAGTGAATATAGAATATACATATTTCTACATATATTTTTTATTTTTTGCTTTTGTTGACTATTATAGTCTGTCTGGGCAGTGCTCCTTTTCAACAGAGTCCCAAGGAAGAAAAACTCCATGAATACAAGATACAACATGATACATAGTAAGAAAAGTAATAAATCATACAATATAATACAAATTCGGATACACACAGTTACAGATAGCCTACAAGAGCATATGCAAATGAGTAATAATAACAATAATAATGTTTAAGAAGTACAATTCAATGCGACTCTCATGCATAGTTTCTGATAGCAAACCTAAAGAATTATGATAAAGTAGACCGATATTGTGTGAGAGAATGGAAATTAGGAAGTAAGTTTCATACCTGAATAGTTTAAGTAAAAAGCAGAGCACTGGATAAACATGTAAGTATGCCTGTACTTCAATGGAAAGGGAGGCATACAAGACGGTCATTTTGATGCAGGGCAGAATGAGTATAGAGGAAGCGATAAGGTACCATTAAGGAAGGTTGCATGTACTAAGACAGGAAGCTATGGAAGACAAGACTGATGGTATATGAAGGCACATTTCAGGTATCTGGGCAGATTATAGACTCCCTTTCTGATTTTTAACCTTGTCATACTTTCTGATTTTGACTATAAATTTTCAACTACCACTGCTACATTCCACATTGAATGGCATTGAACATTCACTGCCAAATAGATGTTTTCTTTACTTTTACTTTATTGTGATTTATACATTTTTATACTAGAGAATGTGTACTTTCACTACAGTCTGTCATGATGCATGCAGCCATAATACATGTGAAGTCAGCATTCCCACTTGCAAAGGAACCCGTTTTATGAATGATTAACTGGATTCATTTTTTAAATATTCAGTTCTGCATTACATTTACAGTTTAAAAGAGAATAACCTTTCAAAGCACCAGTAATATTTATCTGTTTCTTACACACTGAAAAATCTGTACAGTCAGATGTGTTAATGTGCAGCCTCATTAGTTTGATATTTATGAACTGTTCAAATGACAAAATATAAAGGATTCATCAGCATCTTTTTATTTCACTGAAACAGTATTATATAGACAAAGTCTGTCTGTTAGCTTATCTATCTCTCCATACTTACCTGTCTGTCTTTTTATTTATTCATTTATTTTTGTTCAATTGGTTAGTCCCCCTAGCCGTGCGGCTTGTTTACAGGAAAGCCCCAAGGAGGTATTCATACAAAATTCGGCATCATTTTGGCAGAACGCAGCAAACATTCTCCTGATCTTTATCTGCTTAGTACTATTAGATGTATAATACTGAGATGAGATACAAACAGCTCAGACAACTGAAACCTTGGCTTTGACATTTCATAAAAAGGATGGAGCATTTATAATGTCATTGCCTAAGCAATGTGCACTCAATGGCACATCTGTGATCTTGTCTAGACTGTGCTGAAAATCAAATCATTACAGGTACAAATTCTTTCTATGATCTGTACATCTCTTACATTTAAATATGTGGTTTTACTACTTCGATTTATTCTAGTATATACATTGTAGGAATAATTGAAACAGAGACACAAGTACACTTTTCTTTTTTTATTTCGACATAAGGAGTAAATCATCCTGGAAAAGCGAATATTTATTGATATAAAATGTGCTGGAGAAGCGTTTGCACATCTTTTTCTTTTGTGATATAAAATGGATAGTGAGATAAATCCTACTGCCTTCAGAGGAGTTTATTTCTGTAAGGATAAGTAGCCTCCCATGTTTTACAAAATAGATATGCTTGTCACCTATTTTCAAACAAAAAATTCTTCTTTAGTCTCTGATAATAGCATGAACTGACAACATAAAAGATCCTTCAGTTTAAAAGCATTTGCAGTGGCATTTGCAACTAACTCCATTTTAGAATTCTGTCCTGGGCAGAAATAATGTCAGAAAGTTACAGATACTTGCTTTGACTGTTCTTTAATACAATATATGTTTGGCAGATCAGCCTGAAAAGTGATAATCTAAGATACAAAAAAAATTCCTTTTTTAAGAATGATGCAAATGTTTTTATTAACAGGATTCAGAAAAATAATTAATGCCATCAAAATCCTATGCCATTTTATTCAGGAAGTGAGGGAGTAGGAAAAATATCACAGATGAAAAATTAGATCATCAGATGCCATTAATTATAATTCATGTTTTACACACTAATTTAATGATGAAAAGTTCATAGTTTTCTTCAGTACACCAAATGCTGTTTAGATACATAACCTGAAGAAATATTCTGGCATTGTTCCAAACAGTAGTGCTACACGTCCTGCATCCCATATCCCTTAATGTGGCAACAACATTAAATCAGCCAGCCACATCATCATCTTCATCCTTGCTGGGTTATTTATGTCTGTCCCCATTATTTGAACAAAATCTTTCTTTCCGCATCATGTCTTACTTTATTTTTATACCTCTCAATGTTATGTCCATGATCTGAAGAAGATGGCAATCACTGGGTCCTTGGAATGAAAACCAATGAAGGGCACACACCCTAAAGATGAAGAATACGTCCTCAGATATTAAAACTTTACCTCAGAATTCTAAAAAACTAACAATATTTATATAACTTTTTTATAAAGTCCTGTATTCTTTAAACACAATGTCACTTTGCTTTATAACTGTGATAGATCATTGGTTATTCAGTATTCAATCATGCTTAAATGACATTTGTTACTGCTATTACATGAGAAAACAATAACAATTTCATTTGAAAAAAAAATCCTGTATTCTTTGATATAATGTTTTCATCACTAAATTTATAATAACTTTTATTAATGTTCAGCACGTTTTCTTGACTACAATGCAAGGCCATAAACAATTGCCTTTATGCCGCATGGAGTCAGTGACTGTACAGTATCTACTACAGCATCATAATGTACAGATGGGTAAATTGTGATTGACAAAAGCTAAATGTTTAAACTCAATTTCTGTTAAAAATCTGCAAGTAGAATACTATGCTCCTGTAAACTACTGAATGAACTATACTATTTCTGAAGGTTTATGATCTAAAAAGGGCTATAATTAGTTTATGGATTTTTTTAGCTCATGCAATCCATTTTTCTGGTAGACGTAAATTAAAACTGGCTGGCTGAACAGTGCTACGTTACTGTGATCTTGGCTGTAACACTATAGTCTGACTCAGGAAGACAGAATGAATTAACTCTTTAAAAGAATGTACATTTAAAGCCGCAGCTCATCTCAATGCAGTAGTTAGGTAAACTGTAGATAAAAAAATCTTTTTTTTAGAACTGTGCTATAGGTAGACAAAGCCTTTATGCAACTTAACATTTACATGAATAAAAATCTAACACTGTGTTAGTTGTCCATATTTTAGGGATAACTAATGTATGAATATTAAGAGAGAGAGATAATCAAAGAAAATCTATGGTTTCTGTCTACCACTTCTAAAGTCAGTGACTTCACATATTCTTCATTTTATTTTGGGAAGGTTTGACTCATGGTCTCTCTCTGCCTTTCTGTGTACCTGTCTATCACATGCCTGTTCTCGCTATGTAATGCTACCTCACCATTTGTGTCTGTATTTTTGCTTGTTCATAGGTGTTTACTAGGCTAATGACCACAAGGGCCTTTCTAAGCCCAGCCATGCATCCTAAATATCTGACAAGTTCTGATACCCATAATAAGTGTGCAAGGGCCTGGGAAAAGAATCATTTTCCAGGTTACCTGCTTACATTAGAGGCATAGGTGCCAAACCACGGATACATTTATGGTATGTTGTCCATTTAATGCTACCAATAATGGGTTAACTGTTCACATCTTTGTTAAAGACAGATTTTGTACTTTTGTCTTTGCTCATCTAACTAACATAATATTCAGCAGCCATAATGACCTTAGCAGCATGCTTCTGGTAGTTTCCATGGTTATTTACCTGACAGATGGAGAGATGTAAGCTGTCCAGTAGTGGATCACAAAAAGCACAATCACACTGAAATGAAAGGGAAAGAATTTTTGTTGTTCATCACTACAATAATAAATCAGGTTAGGTTTAGTTCTGCTATCAGTTATTAATCTCAGTCTCTAAGGCATTCCTACATCAGTGATCATTCATTAAAATTTGAAGCTATTTGAAAGTTAGAGCTACTTTAGCCTTGAAAATCACTTATTCATTTAAATACAAAATTTATAAATGTCAGAAGTGAAGTTGTTTGAGAAAGAATAAAATGTTAAATACTCACTAAAAGAGTTAATTTTTAAACTATAGCTCTATATTCTTGTGTATTAGATAAATGTCTATTTGTTCCATGCCACTATTTTGAGTAGCAAAATATAATTTTACTTGAAAATGTCAGGATTGCTAACAGAATTTTATTCTGCATTAATGGCTGCTCATTTTCTGTTTTTTGTGGATGTAGAAATGACGAAATGCAAGAAGACATTAAATAGGGTAGTTTTTAATCTGGGGATTATGGAGACTGGTTGAAAGAGACAGCTCACCAACAAGATATAATTTGTCAGAGGTGTAATTATCTATATAATAAGAAGGCCACCCCTCTTACTTAGACAGATGGTCGATAAGCAGCACATAATATCATCCATACCTCCATACGATCACATTAAACCAACATATGCTGAGGTTGTAGAACATTCACATCTTAAACCTCAAAGAATTAGGAATGAAGAGCTTGAGCAGCAAACCAGCAACACCATATCTCTAAACTGTCCAGATTTTTGAAACATATTTTTTGGTCTGCTCCTCATAAAATGTGTGATTTTCTATATTTTTGCGGCAAATGAGTGAGGATTGAATTTAGTAAATAATGACAGGAATTTGCATTTCAGACTTCACATCCTTCAGAAAAATGTATGGTAACACAAGATATTTTATTCTAGCAACTTTCTAAGTTTATAAGAGCAATATTTAAAATTTGGCCCTATTTTTGAGCCCCCCCCCCATTATTTTTGGCTTTGTCCAGATTTTTTATGCTCATTCAATTTCGTGAGTGGCAGACTGAAAACCTTCCACTGCCACAGAGTCTGTACAGCCAAACAGAAATTTCCAAGTAATTGTGTTGCCATTGTTCGGCACACTGACTCTAGACATAATAAACTGGACAAAGAAAGGGATGGAGCTACATTTGAAGTACTAGAATCTGTGATATCATGAGGATCCTACAGTAAAACAGGACAAACATGACCATGACCTGGTGGTGGTTCATGTAGATGTGAATGAAGTAAAGAGTTCAGCCCAGAACTATATGAAAACACACAGAACAGAGTTTAGTATGCATGTATCCAGTGCAGGTAAGGCTGTGTTACTGATAGCACACAAGAATTATGGTCATGGAATGATGCCAAGATACCAAGAGAAGCTGGTATCATTCTAAGGGAATCCACTACATGTTAGCTTGGGATAAGTTGACCAATAGCTCAGCTCGCTTCATCAGGGTTGACCTATAGTAGTCATTCCATGATTTTCACATGCTGGCCAAAGCACTTGCTGCCTCTATGGTGCCTTTAACAGGCAACATCTGTCTTGTGGACAGTCCAGCATAACAAAAAGGTTGGCAGTAAATTTCATTTTAGCTGACATTAAGGATGGTCTGCTCAGTGCCATAAGGATTAATAAATTGCAAGGTCTCAAGGATCTCTTGTAATTTGACACAGCCATATCTGTGTTGTAACAGAGACTTGGTTTCTGAACAGTGGTGCTGCGGTAGCGTTGTCACCTCACAGTAAGACGCTGTCCGGTTCGATTCTCAGCTAGAGCGTCTTCTGCGTGGAGACATGCATGAATGGGCGTACCTTTGTTGAAGGTTGTGTGTCAGGGCTGGTAACTCGGCACATAAAAATCAACTACCAATCATTAGCGGACCGGAGCTCCGCTGTGGCGACCCCTAATCAGGAAAAGCCGAAAGACACAACAACTTGCTCTTTACTGGGTTTCAGTATTTATTACGTGTTCAAACCTGTTGGAATCTTTGGGGAAATATTAATATTTGTCAAGAGACCCATTATCTCTAGGCAGATTCTCCATGACTACAGAAACAACTTACTGAACTTCAACCCACCCTAAAACAAGGAAAATTATCAATCCATAGCCAGCTGCACGTCATCTTTCATATCCCAGAAGGCTGTGAAACATTCTAAATATGTCTACTGAACTACCCCTAAATAAAACTACCTTTTTGATTGGTGGTTTCAACTATCTATCAATTAACTGCAGCACCTATATCACAAAGGTTTGGTACGCTTAAAAATTCTTACACTTAGTAGATGTGAACTCTCTTGTATAAACTGTTAATTAGCCCATGGGGACCAGACCCTTCTCTAGTCAGATAGGAGCCCAAATTATGAATCTTCTTCTTTATTAAAACCCATCACAATAAACACCTCTAACTTTGAGCTTTTAATCCCATCAGAATAAACAAATCTGACTTTGTGGTTTTAAACCCACCACAATAGACACCTCTGCATTCAAGGAATTTATAAAGACAAGCCTGTAAAATTATATGAGCATTCAGAATTTAATTGCAAGATTTTGTGTCCACATTTAGCCTCAGCTGTCACTTTTTCTAGTTAATAGTACTCCTAACTAGCAAACAGCTTAAACAAGCAGTCCAAATCATAACCATATACTGTGGTTATAAATATGGTGGTGTGGTTATATATATATATATTATAAAGCAATAATAAACTGTTATGGTGAAATTCCAACATTAATAATCTCCATAATAAAAGAAAACATAATTAAGGTATATAATAAATCAGAATGTATCACACTGTGACTATCAAAAAGTTCAGCAAAAAAAATCTGAAAAATACTATAAAGGATATTAAAACTGAACATGAATTAAAATTAGCATCTGAAGCCAAGGATAATTATAAATTCTTCTTTAACTACATCAGGCAATTAAAAAATAACATTTAGAAATGTTCTAAATTATCTTTTTTAATTATATTACTCATTCTGACCTTAAAGATATTTGTAATATACTTGCAGACAAATTTAGTGCCAACTTCACAACAGATGCAGTCACTCAAATGCCACAAATTCCTGAGTCCCTCCCTAAAGATAAAAGTAAAGCCTCTGTTGGCCCTGACAATAGGCTTTGCTGCTTATTCAACATCACTAGACATACCCCAGCACATTGATTTTGCCTGAGGTATAAAAAAATGGCTATTGTTTTTGTTCCTTTCATAAAGGGTGCCCTACCTCAGATCCTGTGATCTATATTCCCATTAGCCTAACAAGCCTAATTTGTAAACATATGGAACATATTATATCCAATTTCATAAGCTCTGCTATAGAAGGTCTGACTGATCTAGAACTGCATATATATATATATATATATATATATATATATATATATATATATATATATATATATATATATATATATATATATATATATTTTTTTTTTTAAGAGACATCACGTGTACTTAATTTACTAAACTTCATTCAGAAATCCATCACTGTTCATACTGTGTACATGGCTCTGGCCAAGTCCTTTGATACTATTCCCAATGCTAAAACTGTAAATAAGGTTAAAGGCCTAAATGTGGACCTGTACCTTTAAATATTGACAGCAAACTGGCTGACAGAACCTAAGTTGTTAAAGTAACAGGTGTCACCTCAGAAAGCAAAAAGGTAAATAACAGTGTTTCTCAAGGCAGAGTATGAGAAATCCTTCTGTTTAGCATCTACTTGTTGAATTTTCCAAAACCGTCAATCAAGACATAAGGCTAACTACATTTTTAGATGAATGCAAGCTAGGTTTTGCTGTTCACTCAGCATCCTATACCATAAGAATCAGTGGTGCAATAGGAATGGGATAAATTAAATGCAAAGACGCCAGCAATGGCATCTATGGTAAACAAATCTTGACTGCTCTCCAGGCTAATATGGTTATCGGAGATCTCCACATTTTTGTAGACAGCTTCCTATCCTTCCAACACCACGTAGCAACAGTAGACAGGAAATTCTTCTATGTAACCCATTTAATAACTAAAGGTGTCTCAGACACGTATCTCACCCAGGTAAAAAGACATTATTATTCCTCTGTAGCTCTACTATGATCAGACCAACTATAGAATATAATGCACTTTTTAGTATGTATCTGTCTTAACACAGCATGCAGCTAGAAAGACCAATGAGGTTCCTAACTAAAATGATCACTGGATTAAAGACACTCATCTGACAAAACAGGTTTGAAGCTTTATTCCCTATACTCTGTCTCTTACAGACTCTTACATGATGATTTATGTCTAGCATGGATCACAGTGAACGAACCTGATCCCCTGCCACACTGTGTATTTATTTATTTTATCTGTTTTTCATTTGTTAATCAGCCATGTGATGCTCTTCTGCCATGACCCAGTCCAAACAAGGCAGTACAAATGCCAGCTATGCAGATTACAGCTGCAGTATTTGCAGTGGGTCCCTACTGAAATGTCATCACTTATAATGCCAAGTGCCAACACAACAAAAGAAAAAAGACTGAAAAATACAGTAGAAGAGAAAATATCAATCAGCACTCCTCTCATTTAAACTAGTGCTTTGCAAGAGGACAAGCTGCCCTGTACCTTTGATGTGTGTGTGTGGGGGGGCATGTCCCCCCCTCCCCTGAAGTTATATCCTGAAGTTATATATGCCAACTCCAAGATCACCATACCTTGGAGAAAAGAGAATATTCCAAGAAATGGCCTTGTCTGATTTAATATATGTACATCCGTTTTTTGGGTGGGCAATTAGTCTCCGTCTTACAGGACTTGCTGACGTGGGCCCTGACATTTCCAATGGTTATCGATCAGAACACATTTTTTCAAAGGCAGTATGTTCATGTATATTTATAATATAGCACAATTTATAATGTTTAATTAACAATAACAGAATCTATTTGGATTACATACGCATGAAGAAGTAATTACATGTATCTATGGACATTTACATACAAATATATTTACATTTTTACACAAATTAGTATTGCACAGCCTTCTGAGGTTAATTTCCAATTATTTTTTAATTGTTATTTTTGCATTTGTGATATTTAGAAAGGCCATTTAGAATCTTGAAAGTAGCTGCTTATGTTATTTCCCGTTAAATAATCGCTAATCTTTTTCCTGTTGGATGACTTATACATTGCAATTTACTGGTATTATTTTGTAGAACTATTTCTTTCTGATGGCTTGCCTAAATCAAGACCTTACTAATGTAATTACATTGTTGTTGGTGTCTCTGAATTCATAAGGTCAAATTTTAATCCACAGCGTATCTGATAGGGATGAAAAGTGTTTATTACTGAGCATTTTTGAAGAAAATATTGAGCAATGAAGAGTTGCTTATGCAGTTTCTTGCAGTCATTTAGTTTTTTACTGGTTTGTAATAATTGCCAGATCAGGTTAATGAGATTATAAACCAGCAAACTTTATTTATGATTGCTTGTAGCATGCTGGTATATTTTGTATAGTTTATTGCTATTTGTGGAGGGCATACTCCAATCTGGAATTTAGCGCATTTTTTTTTGCAAGGGCTCTCCTGGAATCAATTGTAAGATGATTTGAGATGGAGTAACACACTTTTAGTTGTTTGTTTGCTTTGTCTGATATTTTCACTGTGAAGAGTGAATAGCAGTGTGATGGGGCAGGATTCAATCCTGGGTAATGGAAGGTTGACTAATTTTTGTTTAAGGCAGTCATACTAATTGCATTGTTTTCTTTCATTTTTTAGGATCACAATGAAGATGATAGCTGTTCTGGATGCGTTCAGACTCACCTTCATCACTATGATGTACTTGTAGCTGATGTTCCAGGGTCAAAGCTGTGTCAAAGAAAATTGTTTACATAAAATCTAAGAGTTTAGGATAATTATAACAGAGGTGCTGTTTTTAGCTTGCTCTGTGATGAAGAGGGATAATACCCTGACTACAACCCAGGTAACCTGACAATCTAATGGCTCAGGTGCCTGATAGAGTTGTTCAGGTAGACGTAGAATGCCAAGGTATAGAGTTGGCCAGGTAGAAGTAGAATGCCAAGGTACTGACCTACTCACCTCTTCCAAGGGGGGTGGTGAAGATGCTGTCCAGTTCGATTCTCAGCTAGAGCATCTTCTGGGTGGAGACATGCGTGAATCGGTGTACCTTCGTTGAAGGTTGTGCATTAGGGCTGGTAACTCAGCATGTAAAAATCAACTACCAATCATTAGCGGACCGGAGTTCTGCTGTGGTGACCCCGAACCAGGAAAAGCCGAAAGACACAACATAAGACATAATGGTGAGATTCCAGAGATGGTTGCAGAATAGTGAGAGATACAGGTGGTTCATATTAGGGTACAAGGGGTGGCATAGTAAAGGTAGTAAAATATGTAGGGAATAGCTGGAGGAGAGAAAACTAGAACTACAGAGAAAACAGAAAGAGGAGATGTGGAAGTGGTCAGATCTTAGTAGAAGGAAAGATACAACTGCATATCCACTTGAAGGAGAAGTATATATGTAAGGATATTTTAAAGGTTTGGGTTAGATCTAAGAGATAAGGGAAGAGAATTCCATGTTTTGGTTATCAATAATGTATAAATGAGTTGGCCTGTGGGTAGGTTGGGTTTATTTACTTGCAGATGATGTTGCATTTTGGATCTCAGAGGTCTTTTTGGTATTGTATAGTTACTGAGGAGTGTAGTTAGTGCAGGACATTCTGAAGATTTGTTCACAAATTTATGAGCAGTCGTTAGCTGTATGTAGGATATAGTGTGGTAGCTCAAGCCAATTAAGAGAGTGCAGTGATTTAGAGTGGTGAGTAGTATATGAGGCATTAGTGGCTAACCTGGCAACTTTGTTATAACATACTTCTGTTTCTAATTGAAGGGTAGTGGGTAAATTAGTAAGTAATGGCACTCCATAAGTTAGTGAGGGTAGCAGGTATGTGAAGTAAGTCACATTTTACGTTTTCATTTATAACGCCACCTAGTAATTTTGTGAGGGATACTTCTTCAATTACTGTTTTATTATGAGAGAGTATGGTGAATTTTTTTTTGTTTATAAGAGTGCTTTTCTTAGGGGTGAATAGAATTAGCTTGGGTTTGTTTGGGTTGAGTAAAAGGTGATTTTTGTACAGCCATGTTTCTATGGAAGTGAAGACCAGTTGTGCATTCTGTTGGAGGATGGGAAGAGAGTTGACAGCACAGATCATAGTTGAATTGTCAGCATACTAAATAATAGAGCCCTGGGGAACACCTGTAGGGTAATGGAGATAGGAGGAAGAGGGAGTAGTTTCATTTAACAGCTTGTTGTCTCTTGGACAAGTATCCTGAGAATCATTCAAGCAAAGAAGAGGCAAGTCTGATTTTGGAGAGCTGGTTTAGCAAAAGTGGGTGGGAGACTATGTCAAATGCTTTTGAGAGGTCTAAATATAGTGGGGCAGTTAAATTACCAGAGTTTCTAGCTTGGTTTACTGTTTTCATGATAGAAATTAATGGAGTCATAGTGCTGTGACCCCGTCTACTGCTATGCGGAGTGGGTAACAAGATTTGGTTATAGATGAGACAGTCAAGAAGATGAACTTGTATATATTTTTCAAGGATTTTTGAAACTGGTGATAGAATAGTGATGGGGAGGTAGTTGGAGAGATCAGTGGGGTTGTCGCCTTTATGTAAGAGCAAGATGAAGGAGATTTTCCAGGATTTTGGGATGTAAGACTCGAGAATTGATCTATTTATGAGTATGCTAATAGGATAAGCAATAGCTTCAGCAGCAATTGTTAGATGTTCAGAGGGCAGATCATCTGCTGCACTGAAGCCAGGTTTTAGAATGAGAAGTAGTTTTATAAAAGTGGTAGGGATGGGTTTTAGAATAAATGGTGGTGGTTGTTGGGAGGAAGTATGAGTAGGGTCAGAGTGATGGATGAAGTGGAATGAGGAAGATGGTGGAGGTGTAGTGCAGGTAGAACTGAGTGGAGTTGGGAGAAGTTAGCTGTGATGTTAGATATGGTGTTAATAAAGTGTGTACTGACGAGTTTGACTATGTCAGGGTGACTTTTATTAGAAAATGGAATTGGATTATTTTTAGAGCCAGGGTTTAGGAGTGAGCTGACTGAGGTCCAGAATTTTGTAGGGTTGTGTCTATTGCTGGATTGGAGTTTTTGATGCTAAACATTTTTTGTCTTTGGCAACCTGTTTTTAAACTAGATTATGGAGTTGTCTGAAGTTCTGAAGGGCAAAGTGATTTTTATTTTTTTTTTGCCATCGTTTCCAGATTTTATCTCTATTATAGATTAGTATTTTTGTAGATTTAGATAGCCAAGGGGCATGGTTAAATTTAATTCCTTTGATCCGAAGTGGTGCAAGTTTATTAAAAATTTCAAGAAAGGTAGTGTTAAAATAACTGACTGCATCGTGTAGGTGAATGTTCATAAGGATATTCCAAGTTCATTTGCTTTAGTAGGTTGATGAAGGTTTGTGGACTAAAGTTTGCCAAGTTCCTTATTTGTTTTTAGTGATGATCTTTATGAAGGGATGGGGGTTTTATAACATATGTAGGAAGATTATCGCTTACAGCATTTGGGAGAGTTCCTACCAAGTGGATTTTATCTGGGTCACTTACAAGTATCCAGTCTAGGAGAAAGACATCAGTTTTGCTTTTATTAAACCTAGTTGGGGAAGTAATTGTGTACAGTTAAATAAGTTAATGCTAGAGGATGGGAATTTGTCACAGAACTGAGACCAATTAATGTTAACATCTCCACTTATGATGGCTTTGATATTGATTGTGCTGGAGATCCAGGTTAGTACATCTTCCAGAATGGGTATATTATTGCCTGGGGAAATGTAAAGTACAACAATGCATAGGGTTTTGCCATTATTTATTTTTAGTAAGGAGAGTAGAATTTCTGCAGTTGTGAACTGAGGCATGTTGGTGGTGAATGGAGTTATATGGTAAGATTTGGGGAACAGGAGTGCAATACCACCTCCTTTCTTGTGCTGTCTAGCCTGATGGTGTTAAAATCTGGTGGGAGGAATTCTGAATCATTTATGTTTGGTTTGAGCCAGGTTTCAGTAGCGGCAATAATGTCTGGTTGGGTGTGGGATGTGTCCATGCTTGGAAGTCAGATATTTTGTTTTGAATACTTTGGAATTTAAGTGTAACTAAATGAAAAGATTGTTGAGACTTGGATTTTTGGAGAAAGTTAAAGTGGGACTCGGGTTGGGATGAATATCACTGCAGAGAAGTATATTTAATAGACTGGGTGTATATAAGGGCTGGTGTTGCTGTTTTTTGGGCTTACCAAGGTATATACTGTTGTTGAGTGTATGTATTGTTATGGGCTATGGCTGATATTTTATATTTAAAGAAGAGTAATGGGTATATAGGAAAGAGGGTGGAAGATATATTACAGTAGGAGTTTGAATGGTAAGGAAGGGATGAGGCACCTTGTGAGGGTTTAGGAGAAATGACAATGGGGTTGATTGTTGTGAATTGAACTAGTACAAATAGATATAGAAAAAATATGGATATTAAGAAGTATAAGTATGACTGAGTTAGACAGAATTGATGGTGAAATGAACATTAGTGGGAGTCAGGTGTAATAAGATTTAGTGTGGTTAGGGTGGCGACTGAGGTGTTATATGAGGGAAAGTAAGAGGAAGAAAGTGTATATAGTATAAGAGTTAGTTTGAGATGGAATGTGTAGGGTTTATTGCGAGAGTGGGGTTAAGTAGATAGTGGTGTATTGGGAGGTGTTAGAGAGAGAGATGATGTAATGATGTGGTAATTGATTAAC
This sequence comes from Protopterus annectens, assembly GCF_019279795.1. Lineage (NCBI taxonomy): Eukaryota > Metazoa > Chordata > Ceratodontiformes > Protopteridae > Protopterus > Protopterus annectens. The sequence goes on from NC_056750.1 coordinate 765,968,016, forward strand.
TGGGAATGGAATGTGTGGCTAAGGAATATATGTTTAGGTGTAGAGGGGGTGAGTGGGATTTGGGGGTAGGGGAGCGGAGTGAGGGCGAATGGACTGTGTTGAGCCACTAAGTGGTCCAGCTGTGTTACTAAAAAAAGACAGTCAGCTACTATAGGGTGCCCAGGTCAGTAAGTAGAGTCCTTGGGTGTTAGACAAATTTTCACACAAGTTATGTTAGATGGGGAATAAGCGGGAGTGGCTTAATCCTTTACTAGCTTACTTTAAGTTGTTTTTATTTCTGTGTAATTTTACAGAAACCAAATTAAAAGAGGGAAGAAATTAATATATTAGGGAAAATGGGAAGAGAGGGATTACCAAATGGGTCCAGGTAGTGTGCATGTCACTAGTTTAAAATGTTAATATATTACGTTTAGATAGATGATTGTAAGTTAACATACTCTGTTGCTAGTATTTAAAACCAACAATTCTTGGAAGGAGAAGTCCGTTTAAGCTGGGGAGCAGTCCTGGCAGCTGATTCTATAAGGGAGGGACAAACTGTGCAGTATGGTAAGGAATTGTATTAGAAAGAGAAAGAAAATGGATTCCTTAAGGGAAAGGGCAAAAAGTAGACTGGGAAAGATAACTGAGGAAAGCAGTCAAGAATAAAAGAAATATAGCATCGATTTTTAACAGCAGATACAACTGTTAAGTCAACTAGGTGAGCTGATGCTTCTGTGACGTATTTATGTAAATTATCTGAAATTCTATTAAGTGCATTACTTAGTCAGTGACAAGTTAACTTTATCAGGTGGAAAGTCAGTTAACTTTATAAATTTGTTTCAAGCCTCCTTTTTAAGAATAATGCCAGACACAATGAAATGAGGTGTTTTTTTTTCCTCTCATGAAAATATAATGGCAGAAGTATGAGTCACACAAATCTTACACAGTTTCATGACCCTGACTACTTTTCACTTTTTGAATGTCTTACCCTAACTTGTTTTGTTCTCAAACAAGCTCTAGCCTATTCACAGTATTTGGAAATTATTAATAAAATAAATCAGCTGAATTGCAGACTTTCCTAAGGCTGTCAATTTGTAGTCCATCAATTATTGACAGACCTCTCTCTTTACTCTTCTTGATGTGTAAACCCATCACTGTAAATCGGAAACTGTAAATAACATTTAATTATAAAAACTTTTAAGGCACATGCAAAAAACTACTACTGCTATTCTCCAGAGTCTGCACTGGGAAGATCTATATTTTTCTGTCCCCAGTGTTGTAGAACTGTGCATTTTTCTATAACTTCTGTCATGGCATCTATAGAGTTGCAATGCCACACTTTACAGCTTCTTGAATTTGTTTAGTTAAGGAATGTTTCTTTTACTGGGGCACAAATGCCTTGGTGTATTACATTTTCCTACTTCTGTTATCATATTCTACCTCCTTGATTTATTACACTGTAGTCTACAAGTACTTCATTAAAACTATAATCCATGAGCATGAGAAATTATAAGATATTATGTATGCTGTGATTAAGACTAAAGCAGTATGTTCTGTCAAGAAGTTTCACTTACAGAAAAGAATAAGCAACAACATGGGGAGGGGGTTCTACAACACTAGGCATATATTTTCTTTAAAGCACCTACAGACATCAAAAGACTAAGAACTGTCTATATAGGATTGTAGTAAGTATGCAATAGGAAAAGGTACAAATTTCACTATATCTGTGGTAATTGTATTATTTATTTATTTGCATTTGTTTACTGTGATGGTCCACTGGGCCAAAAAGTGCCCATTTTCAGTGCAAGTCCGGGGAGAAAAGCCCCACATACAAAGAAATTTAAATACAATCACATTTTCTGCATGAATAGAGAGATAACTTAAAAAAACAGACATACAATCTTATCATAAATTTCTAGCTAGAATAACAAAGGCAGTATACATTATATACAAAATATACAAAGTACAATATATCATCTGCTTTGGATACTGTAGAGTGAAGACAGCAAGAGATAGTTGCATAACTGTTAAGCAGAGGGGAAAAAAATTAGTGAGATCAGGTGGGGGAAGATACTCTGTAGTCGTAGCCACATGTACATTGCCATAGGGCTAAGAAATGCTGTTTTAGAGACTTTTTGAAGGATATGTGATTGGAAATAGTTCTGATAGAGCTGGGTAGGGAATTCTAAGTTTTAGCAATGGTACATGAGTAGAGAGATTGACCAACTGCTAGACTGGGTATTTGCACTTTTAGAAGGAATTGATTTTCAGATCTGAGTTGTCAGAAGAGGTTATGGAGAGTAAACAGGGAGTTGAGGGATGAAAAACTGAAAGGTATGGTAATGATACTGTGAGCTGTGGTTAACTGCAAGTAGGTTAGGTGATGGGGAAGTGCGAGCCATTTTAGTGGCTCGCACAGGCATAGAGTAATTCCTGTACCAAAGCATGTGAGAGGTTAAGTTTAAAGAAGGTAGGTGGGCTAGTAGGTTTATTTACTTTTTTTTAATTAAGTCTGGAATTTTGGGCATATTCTACATTGGAGGTATAGGTATTCCTGTTAACTGAAGGGTAGTTAAAGTCAAGCTGAAAAAAAGGATGTTTTGCTAATAAGGAAATTATTTACTGAGGAATCTTACATGCCCATCAGGGGTCAAAGAAGGTGTTCTGTAACATGCTATCTAGGGATTTGCCTGGATGTGATATTTTCAATGACAAATATGGAGACTGCACCACAGTTGCCATTGGGCTTGTAAGTATGAAAAGCACAAAACCACGGTATAGAGGGAATTCTCTCCTTACACTTAAACCACGTCTCACTGACTGTGCAGACACTTTCCATAAGCAGTAATGTCTCAAGATCAGGCAATCTATTGCTTAGACTTCAAGCATTAAGGAGCGACAACTTAAAACAATCCAATTTTGGGCCTGATATATTAGCTATGTTAGAATGTCTGTCAACTGGACCCTGCCTAAAAAAGGCATTAAGAGGCAGGAAAGGCTTTAGCCAGTATGCAAAAGCACTGAAATGACAGGGGCATGCCATCATTCATGAAGAAAGCTGGGCTGCCAAGCATTTTATCCCATGACGACACATACTGGATGCCACTGGTTTAATCAACTACTGAAAACCAATTATCATTTCTTTTTATCTAGGCATCATTTGAGATAAAGGAAGGATTACACTTAAGACTTGGTGTCTTATGCATTTGTGACATGTTTGGAAAGTTCTGACATGTTTCTCTGTATATGCCTCAGGGTTCTGTCTCACGTCATTCCCTCTCACATACACCACTTCTTTATCATAATCATATTTCTCAAGTTAGGGCCCTTGGGGTTCTTGTAACAAACTGACATCCTGGTACCTGAAACACAGCCGACTGTAACCCTCATTGCTCTGCTACATCTAGCCACCTGTTAAATTTGATGGTCATTTCAAACTATTTCACTAAGAAAACACTTTTAGTCCCTTTCATGTTTTAGGATTTGTTTTTCACTGTTGTACACTTGTCCTGATGACCCACTGGCTTTTACTGCTACTTGTTCATAAAAAATGCCTCTTATTTCATCACCATCAAAATCTTAATTTTCATACTGGCACAGTCTTGGCTATACATTAACAGGAACCTATCCCTCCAGCATATTTTGTTCAATGTGATGACAAGGTTTAGATCCCTGGAGCGTGTGGCTCTGAGGGATTGGAATTTCTTTAAATGTAGCATGTCCAACAGCTCTGGGTTTGACATGGCCTTGTCTGTTAAGCAGAGATCGCCTCTGAGTAGACGATATGTGACAGAGTATAGCTGGAGTTTTTTTAGATGGTCAGCATTGGGCATCTGCTTTAGGCCTGTGATTCTTTTAGTGAGGTATTTCTGCGGCCTTTCCAGTTGCTGCAGATGTCTTGAGAGGTACATACCAAATGAGGCATTGTATTCTATAATAGGTCTAATGAGGGATGAGTACATTGGAACAATGATCCTCTTTTTTCTGGATGAAAAGCCCTTATTGATGAGGTGTGCCACATAGAAGGATTTCCTGACTGCTGTGGTGATGTGGTTATCGAAGGTGAGAGACCTGTGTTCCTACGTCTCTTATCACACTTTTGGTTTTAGTGTACTGCCACCTCTGTAGTAATTCATGGGTACATGTTTTTTCCCAATGGGATAACTATACATTTCTTGGTAATGAGCTTGAGCCCATGGCTCTGGCACCAAGCATCTGTTTTTGTAAGGCCCTTTTGTAGAATAGCCACATCATTTGGGGATTCAATAATGGCTCCCAGGTTGTAATCATCTGTGAACTTTGTTAGCCAGTGTCCCTTAGTGTTGGCCTGTACTTCAGAGAAGTAGATGCCAAACAAGAGCGATCCCAGGACTGAACCCTGAGATACTCCACTTGGCACTTGTTGGGAGCTGGATTTGGAATCGGCTACTTTCACAGTGTGGGTTCTGTCAGTAAGCCAGTTGGCAACCCATTGAGTGACAAAGGGATTAATGCCCAGCTCAGTAAGTTTATCTATGATTCCAGAGTGGGGGATGGTGTTGAAGGTCTTGGTGAGGTCCAGATAGCTGTGTGGACCTCCTTACCCTCATCCACAGCTCTGGAGACTGATTCAAAGAAGTCAATCAGGTTCAGGAGACAAGATCAGCCCTTCACGAATCCAAACTGTGTGGGGTCCGGTGTGTGAAGGTTGCCAATGTCTTTGTTTATAAGTTCCATGATAATACGTTCCATGGCCTTGCAGATCAGGCTCGTCATACTGATGGGGAGGTAGTTCCCAGGATCCAAGGTGGATCCCCCCTTGTGGAGTGGGATAACTGTAGCTGTGCGACGCTCAGTGGGCATGAAGCCTGCAGTGAGGCTATGATTAAATATGACACTTAGGTGAGGTGCCAGTTCATTTTGTAGTTCATGGAGTACACAGCCTGGGATGTCATCTGGTCCCATGGATGCTGTATTCATAGCTTTGGGGAGTGCAGTTTTTACCTGTGTGGCCATTATTACTGGAATTTGGCAATCTTTCGGTATTGAGATGGACCCTTTAGGGGGTGAGAGGGGGGTGAAGTTAGCACTGAATCAATCTGCCAGGATATTGGCAATATCCTTGGAATCAGTATATTTAATGCCATTCTGTTGTAGCTCAGAGCGGATCTGAGCATTGCCATTTAGATTTTTGACACAGCTATAGAATGCCTTGTGGTTGTCTTTGGAATCTTTGGCAATTTTATTTTTGTAACTAGCTTTGGAGGATTTTATGAAGGATCTCAGCTTCTTACTGAGGCTGGTAAGGGAGTTTTTTGCACCCTGGGATTTTCCTCTTTTCTGTAACAATTTCTTCCTTTTGTTGTAAAGTATGAAATCACTGTACAGCATTTTTCAAATATCTAAAGGGTTGGAAGCTGTGGTATTAATGGGCTTCCTTTTGATAGCACTATGATAGCTGTCATTGCAGGGCCTTACAGGTCTATGTCTTTATGCCTACCGCTATTAAAGGCCATTTTAGTTTGTTGAGTGTGGTTGAAATGTTCCATAAGAAATGCATTGGCTTCATTAGCAGTTGTAAAATACCATATATTTTTTTTTCAGAAATCTCTGAAAACTAGCTTTAAGAAACTCTGTCTGCTTGTTTTTAGTCTGTAAGACGTGCATTTTAAAACTGCAGTCCATCAATAACTGTAAAAATAAACTCATAAATGTGTTTTGAAATGCCTATCACATGGACGAGGTCAGCGTGCATCAATAAGAATCAGTTTGTTTCTATGAAAGTGCTCCCCTACAGGCTTGTACTTAGTACAAGCATCTTGTAAGTATAACCATTCTTGTATCTTTATATGAGTAATGTTTTTACTGCTTCTTGTTGCAACATCTTACAGTCTCTGCACATCCTTTATCTAACCTTTGAAGGTAATAATACATTTTCTTCAGAAAACTCTTCATCATGACGCAAATACCATACTAATATAAAATGCTAATCCCTTTTCAGTTGTGTAGCATTTTATTTATGACACGTACAGTAGATGTCTGCACTTGTATTTCATTTAATAATGTCACAGAACTTTTTTTTTTCAAAATTATTTTTTTACATTTGAAAACAAAGTGATATTCCTCATTATGCTGCATAACAAAAAAAAACCTCAGCTTCTAAGTCTAGATGATGTAGAAGATCCTTTTGTGGGTGCAGATCTTAACCAAATCAGCAGATATTGGCTATGCATATCAGTGCTTCCTGAATTTGATCGCTTCTCTAGTTCTTTAAATATTAAAGGCAGAAAAAGTTTCTAGCATGTCTTTCTTTACACACAAGGTCAAACTTACTCCATTACCTCAGTGTGAGTCGTTTTTAATTTCAAACAAACCATCTTGGTAAGAGTTTCTTGATTATGAGTTTGGACATGATAAACAGAAATTAACCAGTTTTTCTGATGGGACTGGCTTCTTCAGCTAATCTAAAGTTCTGTGCTCAACATAATTTACACTTAATTTAAATTAATTGTGTAATCATTAATACCGATCAACATTTCTTACAAAAAACACATATATTAAGAGATAATAAATAAAAATAACTTTATACTGTTTTATATATATGTATGTCACAGAAAGTTATTATTTATCAGGGTCAACAATTTTTGGACCATCTGTAGTATTATGCACAGTTTTTGCCGTATTCTCAGTCATCTGTGTGCCTAATTAGATTCTACAAAAGATTTATATTTTTCTGCTTTTCATTACTTGTTTGATACTTTACTTAGCTTTACTTACAGGTTACCCATTTCAAAGACTTCTCATGATGTGCTGCTGTAATCTATATTAGAGCTTCTGCATGATACGGGTACATGTAATATGGCACAGTGCTTACCTTTTGTGCTGGATTTCTACAATATTCCTTAAGGCTGCTAACTTGATGGCATCTTCAATGGTGGCCTCTGCTGTACTAAATACACTTTCTCAAGCTCCATTGAGAATTACATCAATTGCTTAATTTCTGTTAAAGTGTAATAGATTGCCTGGACTGTGTCAAAATATGATGCACTACAACCAAGTTTCAATGCTGTCAGTCAGCACATTTATGCATCTCAGTGGCAGATGCTCCACAGTTCTGTCACAACAGTCTTCCTCTGGCCTGTACATGCAAGCTGTGCAATGTATTAATAACCACTGCACCATCGCTTCCGGTAGTAAATGAATAAAAACACCTCTTACAAAGTTTATTATGATTTTCCTCTGTTTGCACAATGCTGGATATTTTGATTATAAAGTATGTACCAATTATTATTTTTTATGTTGCAAAAGCCTGCACATCTTTCTCTCCTCACACTTATTTTTGGTCACCATCCAGCCCTGCAGGATTCTTATTATCCAGGGAACAATCTGGTGTGAAGCAGTCTATCAGTTCACCTATGCTGCAAGTCACTGATACACATTCTGTACAAATGGTGAACAAGATATTGGCAAAAGACAGAGCAAAAGTCATGACAGCCATTTCAAAACTATTTTCTTCTGCAACACACTTACAGCAGCCAAAACAGTGTATGCCACACACTCAAATCCTGTGCTGTACCACTTTGTAAGCTTCTCACGTGGATTACCAACCATGCCCAACAATGTCACAGGGGAATAGGAAGCTCATAAGGCTGTAATACAAGCTTGTATGTAGACAGAACATGGAGGAAATATGGTATCACAACTCATATTTCCCAACAAAGCCTCAAGGGAATAGGAAGTTCATAAAGCCATAGTAAAATGTTGGTATGTAAACAAAACATAGAGAAAATATAGAAAGGTATAAAATGTATGCATTCATCCCACTGTACAAAAAATATCAGATGGTATTCAGCCTTGTAAAACGAGTGGTGATATAACACAGAAAATGGCAAAAAAAAAAAAGATTCACCAAGGAAGAAAAATATGGAATTATGAAAATGATAAAGAGAACTGTGTATACATACGCACACACATACACACACACAGACGTACACATATTTCATTTAAAAATATCAGTTATCCATTTCTTTATTAAGGCTTTTTTCATTAGGAATAATTTTGTATAACTGCACCTCTTACATTACATCTATGAATTACTTGTATCTTTCAACAAAAATACAGAGTAAATGGGGACAGCTCACTACAACAAGCTTCAGTTTTTTAAAAAGTGAATGGTGAATTTCATGTCTAGTCTGGAACAGAAGACCAACTCTCCTATTTTTACAATGAGTGCTATATTATATTTATAGTTTTGCCTCATTATCAGTTAAAGAAAGTTTGCAATCATGTAGTTCTTGCACAAATAAATGAACACAGATACATCTCTCATGCTGATGTAAATTTGTCTTACAGAGCTGACTTTATACAATTACATTCAAAAAACTGAAAGAAAGTTACACTGCAGACCAGTCCTGATCCATTAATCCATCCACATCTATCCAATGTTCTCACTGCTTGGTGACTAGTCCTGCCACAACAAGCGCTGCTCATAAACAGCTGTTAAAGTTTTTGAAATAATTCTTATCTGTTTCAGTGTTTTCAAGTGTAAAATCAGAACGTCTTGCTCATTGCAGAAAGGAACATGAATACATGAAGATTTTAATAGAAGATAATTCATGGAACATATGACGATGGTAAAAGACGATTCGTGGAACATATGAAGATGGTAACAGAAGACCATTTGTGGAACATATAAAAATGGTAACAGAAGACAATTCATGCCACATATGAAGATGGTAACAGAAGACAATTCATGGCACATATGAAGATGGTAACAAAAGACAATTCATGGTACATATGACGATGGCAACAGAAGATGATTTGTGGCACATATGAAGATGGTAACAGCAGACGATTCGTGGAACATATGATGATAACAGATGATGATTCATGGCACATACGAAGATGATAACAGAAGGTGATTTGTGGAACATATGAAGATGGCAACAGAACACGATTCATGGAACATATGAAGATGGTGACAGAAGACGATTCTGGGCTAAGCCCAGATGTGCATGGCCACTAGCTTCCATGCTTCTCCCATCCCATACTCTTGTCATTTTGTTTTTACTCTTGTCTGTTCTACTTGACATTAAAGCCATCTCATGAGTTAAAACTATTTGAGAGACAGTGAATTCTAGGGAATCTTACCACCCTCTCTTTAAATCAGTAATCTCTCAAGCTTAACTTGGCTTCCTAAAGCTGATACCTGTGTATTGCTCTCCTTTTGTGCCTTCCTCTACCCTTTTACAGTTACTACTAATCAGTTAACAATGTGGGGTAAGCAGGTCAAGTCCTGTCTTCATCTTCTCTCTTGTGATACATATCTGACCAGCTTTCTAATTATTTCCCTTCATCTGCATGTCCTTCAAAAATACACCCAATGGACCAGATATGGTTTAATCAGTGTCTTCTACAAAAGAAGGGACATTTTCTATCAATGCAATAAAGTCCTCTCACCATGCACCACATTATCTCATTGGCCATAATTAATTATTTTTAAACTTAGTTTTTTACCTTCTTCCTTCATCACTGTTTTTCATATCTTATAGCATGATTAACACGCCATTCCAGTGACAAATTCCTAGTTAATTCCACCAAAGCTAACAACTCAGCTGGAGAATCCTTATTCTCTAACATCATTCCTAAAATAGGGAATAAATTATCCACTTCCATCTGCACTATAGTACAATTTAAAAAAAACTTTTGATTTACTCATTTAGAAAAATCCTGGTTTTGCTCTTGCTACCCACCTGACTTACTCTGTATTCTCACTTTTTATACACACCATCTGACTTTCTTTAGATCTACACTTTACAGTACTATCCTATTATGCATTCTTCCTTCCTTCCTTATATATACTTACTCTTTTACCTCAAATCATTTCAAGTCTTCCTCAAAAATAACATACTGTGCTTTCTAATATATATGTTAGTCTAGTTTGTATAATACCATATACTCTTTGATGTACAACTTTTGTTAAAATTGCTAAGGTGTCATCTCTTTCGATTATTTATATTTGCAATGTGTGCTTTCATTGTTGACCTGTACTCTAATTTTCTTGCGGTATAATGTTTGTTTTTCATATTGTTGTGACTTTTCTCTCGGGGCCTCCGCTGAAAATGGACCTGTGTCCAGTCGGACTTTCCCAGTAAACAAATGTTAAATAAATAAAATAAATAAATAAATAAAATAAATTAAACCACAACACTGTTATGGCAACCAGATCCTTTTTGTACTCCACACTATGTTTTCTGGGGTCTATATTATATCCTCGAATGCTTAAAAAAGCGAACGCTGATTGATCGAACTTATTTTCACGAAACTGCAAAATATCGAAGCAGCAGAAACTAGAATTTTTTCCTAGGGAAAGAATTCGGTTGTCCGTTTCTGTTGCTTCGGTATTTTTAGTGTTATGGTGGAAAGTTACCGGTCGGATTCAGGTAAGTGTGCGATTGTGTGAATGTGAGTGTTAGGGTGATTTAGGTGAGTTAGGGTTAGGGCTCGGGTTAGGTGTGTGTGCGATTGAGTGGACATGAGGGTTAGGGCGGATTTAAGTGAGTTAGGGTTAGGGAGCGAGTGAGGTGAGTGTGCAATAGTGACGGACCTTAGGGTTAGGGTTTGGGTTAAGGTAAGTGGGTAGTTAGTGGTGTGTGCATAGTTTAGTGTAGGGTTAGGTATCAGATTTTAGGTGTATGTGTGTGGATTTCTGTTTGTTTTATGTGCTTGTGTTGTGTGTATGTGTTTTGGATCAGTGATTTATTTCCCTGGGAAAAAAATCGCTGATCTGACAGTTTGAGATTGTAAGCTTTCGCTTAAATTAGGTAGATCAATCAGCATTCGCTTTTTTAAGCGTTCGATGATATAATATAGACCCGTTTTCTGTTGGTATCTCCTTTCAAATGCATAAAGTCTGTGCTTTTTTTTTTACATTAAATCCCAGCTGCCTATAATCTATCTGCAACAGCCATTTCTGGGGCCTAACCACTCCTTTCATAACTGATACACTAATCTTTGTATAGTATGCAAGTCGACCTTCCCCTGTGACACATTTATACCAGCCACTCTACATGTCGAATAAGAGCACATCAGCAGATCTACACAAAAATAACTTTATATTAGGGTAGACGTTTATTGGGAGGCTGAGACAAAGATCCTACTAGGCCTTCTGCTAGCAAGAGCCTTTGCAGGAGTCCAATGACACCAGTATACCCACATTTAATAACAACCCTGAAGTCATTGCAATTAATCAGTTAGAGAACCATTAAATGACAACAATTACACATAGGGAAGCGAGACACATACAATGTTTATTACCTGTTTAGACAAGTATTTAATGATGACCGAGTCATTTAGATCAGGAGGAGAACTGTAATAAATTAAAAAAAATCAAATTTCTCACTCTAAATGCAACAATTTAGGATACGTTGGAGTACATCTAAATAATAATTTCAGAATGCATAGTGGTACCCAATGGAAGTCTTTCAAAGAGGAACAATTACAGCATTACAGATGAAGCCTAAGGTCACTCAGCTGTTACTCCATCCTTTGATTGAAAATATGGGTAGTTTGCCATACCATCAAATAAAGGGTGCAGACAGTATTTTTGGAATTTTGTTCCATGTTCTCAAATGTAGCCCCCAATACCAGAAATTAAACTCTTAAGGAAATAAATATATTTAGCCAACTGGACATTCTGAAAAGAAAATATCCATTTAGTAAAATGTATAAGCATAAACTATAGTACATTTGTTTGGAAAAATATTTTTAAAAGGGTGCAGTGTAACCTGCTATACGTGTGCAGTAAGTAGCATATGCTACTACGTACTATTGTACTCGTATGAAGACTCGTGGTTGCTGAGGTATAGGGGATCTTTGTTTCAGTCTGTCAATAAACATTTGTTTTCATTGCATATTTTATTTAGTGGGATTCTTTTGATATAGTATCATGGTATCTTTGACACACTTTTATTTGGCAAATTCTTTGGAACATTTATGGTCTCCCTGTTTTTAAGCTTCAATGAAACTGACTTGGAGTCTGGATGAGGATTCATCAGGAAGTTTTTCTACATTTTCTAATTCAGTGGAGGTCAGCCCAGAAGAAGACAAAGATGAACTAGCAGTATTAGAGAAATGCATCCATATTCAGCTGATGCAATACCGAATCTCAAATAACCTTCAGTCAGAAACTACTGCTCTACTACATTTTACCAATATAATAAACCAACATAGAAACAATGGTCTGCTTATGTCCACCATTTTCTGAGACCTAAGGCACGTAATACTGTCTCACACCACCAACTACTCATTCAGCTCTCATCAGTAAGATTTTCACAAGACTCCTTGTCTTGGTTACCTAGATACCGACCTTTAAAGGCAACAAATCTACTTATCTTTTCACATACTCATTACAGGTGTCAGGGTTCCATCATAGGCCTTCTCCTTTTCAACACATTTATTAATAAGATTCATACCTCCACTCATAGTGCTAGTTTAGTTCAATACACAGAGGACTCAGCATTAATATGTGCAACCTCGACAACAAATAAGCTCCAAAACATTACCCAAAATCCTTTCTCCTCAGTCTGTTTCAAAGAATCAAATCTGCTACTCAACCCCATTAAAACTAAGTTAATATTTTTTACCTTAAAAAATTGTCAAAGTCAAAAGCAATCTTTCTCCATAAATTCAGCGAATAACACTGTCATTGAATCTGTAACCCCCAGAAAAATTTCTAGGCATTATAATAAATGAGAAACTCTAATTTGACCACCATATACTGTACACTATTAAATCTACACACTAGAAACTAGGTTCTCTTCATAGGATCGATGGATTCCTTACAGAGACTGCAAGAAAAACTCTAGCCACCACCTTCTATCAAATGTCTTATACACTGTTCCTATCATAACAAACTTAAACAATACACAAAGAAAAAAAAACTCACCTCCTTCTGCAACAAAACAGCTAAATTTGGCACCAGTCTCCCTCATAGGACCCACCATTGCCATAGCTTAAAACGATTAAATTGACTTGAACTGCAAAACTACCTAACATATTCACAACTGACTACAGGACACAAACTCATTCATCATCTAGAAAACTGCTCTGCACTTCAAAACATTCAGTTGTCCCACTGTCCAGCAAAGGACCTCCATTCCAGTGACAGTGAAATCATTCATCAGGACAGTCACTCTATTTCCAGTACATCACTAAACTCTGATATGGTATCCCCATACAAATAAGATCCTTAATAGTTTTAAACCATTGCTTAAACAATATATCAACTGGTTATGGTCCTGTGCATGCTAACCACCAGGTTAAGACTTTAAGTGCACATCATATGATACTCTGCTGTTAATTTAGAATGCTTTCAACCTCTCACCGAAATGTCAAAGCACTACTTGTACGTATGTATTTACAGCTATAAACTGCTTTCATACCTGCTGCCTGTATAATCCACTCTTTTAAGCAGAATATGTTGCATGTATGCTGAGACCCTATCATATGCAGGCTGTCTCTTTGCTAACTTTCATTTCTGTAAAATCTAACACACTCTGAATGTACAAATGTTAGTATGTGTAACTACTGTATGGGTATAAATGTAAATAGAAATGTAACTACAACTACTATACGAGTACAACTATAAATAAAAATGTAACTACTTTATCTGAATTAAGAATAAGGTATTGTAAACAAATGGAGCTTTTCTCCCAAGGTCACCTCTGAAAATGGGTATTGACCAGTCAGTCTTTCCCAGTAAATGAAAGGATAGATAGATACCTATCCAGGCATATCCAAAGGGCAGTTTCAGGTGTACTCTCCAGTCCAACTGGTGAATCTGGGCATTTTGAGGCAATGTTACAACTGCCTCATGTACACAGACAACCCCCTCCTCCTACCACCAAACACTAATACATGCGAGAGATGCAATTATGCAGCCAAACTGGAGGCTAAGGTCTCTCAACCCAAGGCTGGATCAGACAGTCAAGAGGCGAAAGGAAATACTTGCATCACACCACCAGTCTCACATAGACCCATTAAACCAGCACCGGCAAAAAACACACAAATACAAGAAAACATGCTCAGAGGCTCTAAATAAAAATCTGCAAAAGCAACAGAGACCTCCAAAGCAGACATCCAAGCAACCTCCACCCCCCAACACAAATCATGAAACACATACTTCACAAAACCAGTGTGCCATGCAATCACAGACCTTAAGGCAAAATAACACACCCAACATACTAGTAATAGGTGACTCTATAGTCAGGCACACTGACGTCCCACTCACTAGGCTGAATAAGGAGAAGGTTACTGTTAGCTGCCTGTCAGGTGCCAGGATCCTCCACATAACACTAGCACTCATGTCACTCCAAAACAAGTACAAATATGACTCTGTCATTGTCCATGTTGGTGTGAATGACTTGAGCCATACCTCCCTAGACTACATGCAAAGAGACATGGAAGAGCTCTCTGATCACGTAGCCCAGGCTGGTATGACCCTGACCCTGAGTAGCATCCTGCCCTCACCAAGAATGATACCATGGTATAAAGAAAGAAATTCTCGATTTCAACAATTGGCTAAGTTTCTGGTGTCATTCAAAGGGGATCCAGTGTCTGTCTGCCTGGGATGACATGCTCGACAAGCCACGCTGCTTCGCTAGAGATGGCTTGCACCTGTCACCTTTAGGCTTTCGAATACTGGCTAAGGCTCTTGCCACCCCCATAGTGCCTTTTTTTGGCAAGGCTCAAAAGACAAACCCACCGCCATAAACAGCACAAGTAACAATAAACTGAGGGTAATGCTACTCAATGCCAGAAGTCTAAACCTCAAAATGCATGCACTCGAGGCACTCCTCAGTATGGAGAAAATCGATATATGTGCAGTAACAGAAACCTGGTTTAAGGCTCCAGAGAGCACCCCAGCACTACCAGGCTACAACTCATACCATACATTTTGGCCAGAGAACCCAAACCGAAATAAAAAAAAGGTGGGGCGTATCCATATTCATCAAGGATACCCACACCTCCAGGTTAGTGGCACAGCACGATGCCTCAGAGATCATCCACGTGCAACTAACAACGGGCAAAACTGCAATTCAAATTGTAGCTTGCTACAGATCACCCACCATGTCCCAGGACCCCCATTCCACGTTTATGGAAACACTGGGAAACATAAAGGTCCTACACCAAAAATCCTAATATTGGGTGATTTCAATTACCCAAACATTAACTGGGAGAACTACTCAAGTACTAACTCACTTACCCAACATTTCCTAGAATTTATAAACTCAAACGCCCTGGTTCAACTGGTCAACACTCCCACCAGGGGTGACAACATACTGGGCCTGGTCATCACCAACATGGGCGACCGGTGTTCCACACTGGAGGTCAACACCTCGCTGGTTAGATCTGACCATAAACAAATCACTTTGGATATCCACATTCCGCCCCCACCCCCGGACAAGAAAACCACCATGAAAAACTTTTCATAAGCAAACTTCACGTTACTTAAGATCGAGGTGGAAAGTTTCAAAGCCCCCATGCTGAAGGATAATGCTGTCCAAGCTGCAAAATCCTTTACTAATGCATTCTACTGGCACCTGCAAGAATGCATGGATCATGCCATCCCAAGCAAAACCAAGATTCACTCCTCCAAGAAAAGGAAACCAGTCTAGTGGACTCCTGCCATAAACAAGCTATACAATAGAAGGAGGAAACTAGTACAGAAAAAAGTAAAATCCCAAGAAGGGAAGACATCCCTGATCAGTATCAGCAAGAAACTGCGATCCCTCATAAAATCATCCAAGGCGAGCTTTGAAAGAAAAAATTGCCAAAGACTCCAAAGATAACCACAAGGCATTCTTTAGCTATGTCAAGAATCTAAGTGGCAATGCTCAGATCTGCTCAGAGTTAGTGCAGAATGGCACAAAATACACTGAACCGACCGATATCGCCAACATCCTGGCAGACAGTTTCAGTGCAAACTTCACCCCCCTCTCACCCCAAAAAGGGCCCATAACCATACCAGAAGAATGTAGAGTCCCTGAAATCACACACACTCAGGTTAAAAAAGCCCTCTCCAAAGCAAAAAACACAGCATCAATGGGACTGGACGGTGTCCCAGGCTGCATCCTACATGAGCTCAAAGATGAACTAACCCCTCACCTAAACACACTGTTCAAACTCAGCCTCTCCACAGGCTACATACCCATAGAGTGGTGCACAGCAATGGTTATTCCATTCCACAAAGGTGGAGCCACAACAGACCCCGGGAACTATTGCCCTATAAGCCTGACTAGCTTGGTCTGCAAGGCTATGGAGCGCATCATCATGTAACTCATTAACAGAGACATTGGGAACCTCTAAATATTGGACCCTACCCATTTCGGCTTTGTTAAGGACAGATCATGCCTCCTAAACCTGGTGGACTTCTTTGAGACAGTTACCAAGGCTATAGACAAGGGAAAGGTGGTACTCACAGCCTACCTACACCTCGCTTAGGCCTTTGACACCATTCTCCATTCTAGTATTATAGACAAGCTCACCAGCCTGAACATAAACCCCTACATCACAAGATGAGTTGCCAAATGGCTCATGGACAGAACCCACATGGTGAGAGTTGCAGGAGCTAGATCCAACGCTAAACCTGTTACAAGTGGTGTTCCCCAGGGTTCAGTCCTAGGACCCCTCCTGTTTGGCATATACTTCTCAGAGGTACAGGCAAGCACAGGAGGACTATGGCTGACCAAGTTCACAGACGACTGCAAACTAGGGGCTATAATTGACTCTCCGGCTGACACAGATATCCTCCAAAATGGTCTCACTGAGACAGATACCTGGTGTCAAAATCATGGCCTCAAGCTAAATGCCAAAAAGTGCATAGTCATCCCCTTTGGAAAAAACAAAGTACCCACAAACTACCACATAGGTGGTAGTCCCCTAAATACAAAAGACGTAATAAGGGATCTGGGGACCCAAGTAGATAGTAACCTCTCCTTTGATAATCACATTGTCAAAGTGGTTAGAAAATCCTTCTACATGGCCCACCTAATCACAAAAGGGTTCACATCCAGATCAAATGAGGTCATTGTGCCCCTCTAGTCATCACTCATAAGACCCATCATAGAGTACAACACCCCATTTGGGATGTACCTTAAAAAACACCTGCAACAGCTGGAAAGACCACAGAAGTACCTCACCAAGAGGATCACTGGCCTCAAACAAATGCCCTATGCAACTCGAGTGAAGAAACTACAGCTGTACTCGGTTGCATACCGCCTACTCAGAGGTGATCTCTGCCTGACATACAAGGCCATGTCCAACGCAGAACTGATGGACATGCTCCACCTACAGAAAACCGTATCCCCTTGAGTTACACACTCTAGGGATCTAAACCTCACCACAACAATAAATAGGACGTGCTGGAGGGATAGATTCCTGCCCCAGAGACTTCCCAAGCTTTGGAACAAAATCCCAATCTACATTAGGCAGAGCTCTTTGCTAACACTCTTCAAAAGAAACCTTGTCGAGTGGATGGGAAACAGAAAGTTTACCTTGGGGATCACTTCTGTGGCTCTGCTGGACCGAGGCACAGGGAACTAATCTAAGGAGGCAGCGAAAGCAAACACATTCTGGCTAGGCTTATAAATGCCTTTGGGCAGATAGCCTAATACCTACCTATGATAGATAAATAAGAACATTTAGACATTACCAGTGTCATCTGATACAGAATTGCTGAATTTAATCATCCTATTTACAGAATATCTGTGTGCAGTATATATTTTTGCATCTGTTACTACCTACTGTGTACCCCCATTACCTCCCATCTCACAGAGTCAATGGTATTTACTATCAAAATAACATGAGTTCATGTGGAATTGTGAGCATCATAATGGGGTGGGAGTGCTGTACTCTTGAAGACCATGCTTTAGATGAAAAAAATAAATGAACTCACATTTGCCTGAGTCAAGGGCTGCCCAGGGGTATATAAAAGATCCTGTGGGGAAATATTAAAAAAAAACAAAAAAGAGACGAAGAAGAGTTAAAAAATGTCCTAGGTATCCTGGCTAAATCACTAATAGTAATATACAAGTGTCACCTCAGTTCTGCTCAGAAGATAATTCACAGGCCTAAAAGGCTGTTTCATGAAAATGATTTAAAAAAATATAAGCGATAAATAAAAATAAAAAGGTGAACAAGTCATTGGTAACTCTGCCTTACCTGCAGCAAACCCAACATATTTTTCACCTCTTCCTATGAAGTAATCTCGTATGAATTCATCCTTTGTTTTCTGCTGTACCTACAATTTTTATTTTGCCCACTTCTCATTTACCTAGCCAATTTCTTATCTAGGGTGGCCTATCCTGCCTAATGGTGTATGTTGTCTTTTTAATGGACCATTACTGGTCTTTTTTTCTTGAATTGCACCTCACACCTTCTTCTTCTGAAGGCCACTGTCTTTTCATTGATAATCCTGCCGTTTTCTCTCTCTCGAGTCAGTTTCTTTTTACTCTCTTTCCACACATCATTCTTTCTTTATGCATAATTTTCTAATGCATTATTTCATTCTTTGTCCTTAATCTTTTCTTAACGAAGTCCCACTGTTGTTTGAAGCTGACAGACCACAGTTTTTGCACCAAGGAAAGTAAAGTCTTAAGCAGAAGACCTTTTATGCCAATTGAACTGTTTTTAGACCTGAGCAAATTTCATTTAAAAATATTACCAGATCAGAACTGAAGGCAGACTTTCTAAATCCTAGAAGCTTAAACATTGCATGCTGAGTGTAATATCTATCCTGTAAAAGAAATATGGTTTAATTAGATCAATTCTCCACTACAAAGATCTCAGGACTCAAGTTCTTTCATTGTTGTATATCACATGAAACAGGTGGTGGTATCCCTAATGTTTATATGAGACTAAATGTTAGCTAGGGTTGTAGAAAACAATTCTGCATTCATACTATAGTGTAAACAATTTGCACCAGATTGATTATAGCTCAACATCCTTAGGTTTAACAGAACCTAATAATTATCACTTATAGTGCAGAAAAAAATCTTGACTAATATCTTGTAGGTACAAAGAGAAACATTATTATAATTCTTAAGGGAAATATCAAATAAAGCAGCTCTTTGGATAACTGGCACACTAGTCAAGTTAAGGCACGTTCTCAATGATTACTGGAATTCATAAACCTACATATTACTTGAACCAGTCTGTCATACTCTAGCTAGACTTCCTCAGATACATGTGATTTCCATTTAAAACATGTATATACTAAAAACAATGCTGCCATTGAGGGTAATTTGTGTCTGCAGTTTGGTGTTGTGGTCACAGAATATATTATAATAAACATTACACCTATTTATTTCCCCCAGTGGTAAAGCCCACACTAATAAACTATGATAATGGTAGCAGTATATTTAACCTAAGTAGTAGAATGTACAAAACAGGAAAGGTCTGTAACTTTATAGACTATGCCAAATGAAAATGCAAGAAAACAAATACATTCTTTTCAAAAATAGACTTGGACAAAACCCATAATGACCCACATAAATCAGCTTAGCAGCTTTTTAATATTTTTTTACAATATTATTAATCACTACATCCAAAAACATATAGCAGAAAGATGTACATTTATGGGAAATTTAAATAATAGGTTCCTCTAATGGAACTGTAAAGTCAATAAACTGTACAACAGGAAGAAAAGATAGTTCCCTACTTATAATTCTAATCATAAAAATAAATGGCACCTAAGCACAAGATACATTTACTAAATTAACCAAATCAGTTACATGTAACTACAAAATTAAGCTGCCATCAAAAAAGGAAAACAACAACAAGGTATTTTTATGTCAGAAAGCTGAGGAGAAAAGAGTGAATACCTCAACTACAGTTAATTACAGATAGTCAGAGGGAGACCTTGTACTGGGGAAATAACAGTTTTACACTTGTGTCAGTCAGAGATAGTCTCCATACATTACACAATTTATTAAATTGGAAGAAATAGCCTTCTTTGAGTGGAGTTGCATGGTATTGTCCACTTGGGAGAGCAATTAAACTGGAAATGACTATAGATTTCATCCCTCACACACCAAGGAAGTGAGAGATTTACAGCTAATCCTGGAACTGCTTATCACACCAGGCACTTCCGCTCTCTCTGGTGATGAATTTCCCCCTTACTCTCCTTTCCTCTCCTAACCTCACCAAGCACTGTATTATACTTATTTTCTACAGCTCAGCATATAACCCCCCCATAACAATATTTTCTGTTCCCTTTTTCTCTGGAGTATTACTCTGGACTTCTAAAGACTCTACCCTAGTTTATCATTCTTCCTATTTATGGCTTAGTATATTTTATCCCCTGAATGCAATGGCTCCTTACTCTCTATGCTTCCCTGCACCATCCCTGTTGCTTTTGTGTATCGTGAATGACCTGAACTCCATGCTCTCTCGTGACATACCATTCGATTAACCTCACTACTATTCTACCTTATTGCATAAAGTGCCACTATCTTCTTTTGCTTAATGTCTTCCTTAGTGCATTTGTCTTAGCTGCCTGGTTTCATCATGAAGCAAATTTAGCCTGCAGCAAAGCTTACAACAGTTTTCCTATAATTCCAAGTCACACTGCATTCCTACAGTTTGTAAATTTCACCTCTCCCCTGCCAATCTATTCTTTATCAACTTTCCAAATGCATTATTATGTCTATTATTATTAGGATTACCTTTCATTACATCAAACATTCTCATTGTGCATCTAATCCATAATTAAAACAGGAGAAAGTAAATGCTAATTGTACAGTATTTCCATGGTAGTTGTTGTCTTTTCGGCTTTTCCCGGTTACGGGTCGCCACAGGGGAACTCCGGTCCGCTAATGATTGGCAGTAGATTTTTTTATGGTGCCGAGTTGCCAGCTCGACACCCAACCTTCAAGGAAGTCACGCCCATTTACGCATGTCTTTCGAACATCACTCGACCGCGGGGAGGACATGAAACTGTCTCTGCTCTCAGTCATGCAAATACCTATTTGTACATAAAATTCTAAACTTATGCTTTAAAAATGTGATAATCTCTATTGCTACATACAAAGAAAAGACCCCAAGGAATACAGTCTCAGTTGATGAAATATTTATAACTTCTAAAGGTTACTCTGAGACAACACATTTTTAGCTAAGCCACAGATACTGCAGGGTTCATATGTAAATGTCAGTATAAATTGTCCTGAAATGTATTGTTTATTATGAAAACAAATTGCAGGATACAGCTAAAATGCTTTAGCACTATCGTTAGCAATCTACTGAAAAGCTATGAAAAATCTTTCAAATTTAAAAGAACAGAAATGCATTGCTAACTTTTCCTAGATTGATAACGATAAAAATTCCCAGCTGACCCAGCATTAATAGTATTAACGATTAACTTGATCAAGTGTCAGTTTAACTTCACTTCTAGTGTTATGAGCTTACACAGAGATAGCATCTATTCTATTTACAAAACATTTACTGTGTGGTTTGTAAACAGACTGAAGGTTGTATACCCTCTGGTAGTTCAACTGTAAAATGGTAAAAGCCTGCATAATAATGCAATAGATACCTCAGTGGATATGCTACAATACATCAGCTCTAAGTTATGAGCACTTTCGAAATATATTTCCATAACATACTAGCAGTGTATAACTGAATATCATTGTATGTCTCAGGTCATTTAGCCTTGGTCATATATGCCTTATATACAAGTCATGCATAGACAGGCAGAATCACTCACTCATCCACCCTATGATTCACACTCTTATACAGTGGATATAAAAAGTGTACAGCCCCCTGTTAAAATGTCAGATTTTTTTGTGATATAAAAAAATGAGACCATAATAAATAATTTCAAAACTTTTCCCGCCATTAATGTGACCTTTAATCTGCACAATTCAATTGAAAAACAAACAAATTTGTTAGGGGAAAAAATATAAAAAATAAAAAAAGTACGATAAGCTGGTTGCATGAGTGTGCACACCCTTAAACTAATACTTTGCTGAGGCACCTTTTGATTAAATTACAGGCCTCTACTCAACAATTCACTATGCTCCACATTAAATATTTGTTCAGTGTAACTGTATATCTGAAAGTCACCTTTTTGATTGTGTATGATATAAGGTCTGTTTTCCAATGCATCTAGTCTTCCACTCGGATCCTGTAATCCAAAAACATTAGAAACGATTATCTCCTCTGCTTCCTTGGATAATTGTTCACCGTTTGCCTTGTATTTTCATGATGGTAATTGTTTTTTTAAATCTCAGGAACTTGTATGGAAGAGTAAATTCAACCCCCCTTTACAGATGCCCCTGGTTATTTTTGAAAAGATTTGTGAATTTGAATTTAAGAAACTTTTGGAAGGCTGTATTCCTGACAATCGTCTTAATTTGACTGAAAGTGAATGGGGTTTGCTCAGAGAACTTAGCTCTGACAGGAATATTCGAGTAATGAAGCTCGATAAGGGCAGGGGGATTGTGGTGATGACCAAAATTGATTATATTAACCTCATGAATGGGATGTTGCTTGAGGATAGTATGCATGATGAAACATCCATTAACATGGTGAATTTATCTTGTGTGCAAATAGACCATTTATTGAAAGTCATGTTTGATAAAGGTGCGATAACATTTGATGAATATAATTTTCTCACTTGTGAATACCCTCTTGTTCCTTCCATTTTCGGACTACCTAAGATCCACAAGAGTATTGTGGATCCCCCATTAAGATCTATTGTGAATGCTTCGAAAGTGAAAATTCATCCACTTGCCAGATTTATAGATATCAAAAGAAGTGTTTAGATGTACATTCTGAATTATGTAAGGATTCCTGTCACTTCCTAGGTAAAGTCAGGAACATGGCATTTCATGAGGATATTGTGTTTTTAACCACTGATGTGGTTAACTTATTTAATGTCATTACACATGACACTGGCATGGAATGGTTCCAGCAATACTTTGCTGCTACAGGTGTTTTTTCCAAAAATGATGTATATGTGTTAACTTCACTTATGGAAACAGTTTTGAGCTGCAACTATGTTTATTTTGAAGGTCAGTATTATCACCAAAAATATGGAGTGGCTATGGGGGCCGCTTGTGCCATTTTTTCCAACATTATTACGTTGGAATGGGAAAGGCTGTTCTTGATGGGCTGAAATTTTGAGCGATTCTGGATTTTATATTGTCATTTTCTAGATGATATATTCATTGCATGGAAAGGGTCCGTTGAGGAGATTAGCAATTTTGTTGAATATGGCAATAACACAACTACCTTCCTTAAATTTACTTACACTAGTCACCCAGATGTTATCATTTATTTGGATGTAGAAATAAGGAAGGATTACATTAGCAGAAGGTATATTAGCAATGTTTACAGGAAACCAACTTACTCTAATAGCCTCTTACATTTTAATAGCTGCCACCGCTATCACCAAACAAAAGGTGCTAGTTAAGGGGCAATATGTAAGATTGGCCCATATGGTTTCAGAGGATGAAACCTTTTATCAAGAAGGTAAAAAACTGTCAAGGATGTCAACAGCACATGGTTATCAGAGTCTGTTAATTCAACAGGTGTTCTCTGAAGTAAGTGTGAAAAGGAATGGGTTGGTTTACAGACCAACCTTAAGGGACAGAGTTGATCAGACAAGAATGATTGGGGATGGGCAAGATGGTTCTAAACCAGAGTTCTCTAGGGCCTTTATTAGTGAACATGGTGATATTGTGAATATATTGAAAAGGAAATGGAAATTTTTTCAGCTGTTTTGAAGGGACTCTGGAATATGTCAGGAAGGAGCCTAAAGTGGTATTTAGAAAGGGTAAATCTATTAAGAATCATCTGGAAGGTGACAGTATCAGTAATCTTCTACTGTGTTTCAGGAGACCAGGGACCTATAAATGTGGATCTTGTTCACATACTAAGAAGGGGGATAACTTTTTGGTTAATAATCAATTGGTTCAACCCAGGTTTCACTGCAATTGCAACACAAAGGGCATTGTTTATGTGGCTCAATGTAAACAAAAAAAAAAAGACCACTGCATTAGCGAAACATATAAGGCTGTTCCCTGAACATGAATTTACATTTTTTTGCAGTGGAGCTGGTATGTAAAAATCCCCGGGGTGGGTCATGGCAGGATTTACTGAAGGCTAAAGAATTGATGTGGCAAATAAGGCTGCAAGTTCAACTTCCTCCACGGCTTAATGATTATTGCAGCATCAGTAGTGCTTTGAAACTTAGATCTTATAATGTTTAGAACATAATGAATGGAACACTTTGTTAATTATGGATTTTGGGTTTTATTAATTTTAAACTGTACATAGGATTGTCGCACTGAACATTTTTTACTGCACTGCATTAATTTTTTAGTGTATGGTCCTTTAAAAAGCTAATTGTTATTTGATCAGATGGCGTGTGTTTTTTATGATTTAAATGTGTGAATGTAATTTGAACAGTAGACGCTGATGAAGTTTTTGACTATAAGTAGATGAAAGCACTTAATCTACTCTGTCAATAAAGGATTGTATTCATACTTTTGGTGTGGACCTGCTTTGAACACTTGGTCTTTTCG
This sequence comes from Protopterus annectens, assembly GCF_019279795.1. Lineage (NCBI taxonomy): Eukaryota > Metazoa > Chordata > Ceratodontiformes > Protopteridae > Protopterus > Protopterus annectens. The sequence continues at coordinate 765,992,561 of NC_056750.1, forward strand.
TTTAGACTCTAAACAGAGTATCTTAAAGGCATCTAAAAAGATTGAAGCTCTACAACCTCACACTGAGGATATTAGTCCTCAGAGCCAATTAAACACCAGGGGGAAAACATGACATAGCACTTAAATGTGGAAAAAAGAAATTAAAGTAGACAGGAGGGAAAAAAGGATTTAAATCCTGCACCCATGACATAAACAACAGCATTAATCTACTACACTAAATGATAAGTTAGTCTTACAACTTTTTTTTTTTTTTTTTTTTTTTTTTTATGATGACTACGAGTTGGGCATTGTGCAAGGCCTGCAACAGTTAAATTATGAGGGTGAAGGACAGGGTACATAGAAACATACCTCTTAATCTAGTTGTACAAGTACTCTAGATGAGGCACAAATATTGCATGTATTTGGGAGGAAAGAAATCCGGGACAGATTTATAAATTTATAAAGTTGCTAGAATAGTAACTTTTATACTAGCATGCATTTATTGAAAGAAATATTGTGTGAAACTCTAATGTATGTAATCATCCTAGATTTATGATGACAAAAAGGAAAATGTGGCAAAGCTAAACTTTCCACTGTGTGATACCTTAAACCTCGTGTGTCAAAGGCAACATGGGATATATGCAAATTACCCTTTAAGGATATCAGGTGTTGCAGCTAAATGGCAATTCTGAATGTCTATGACTTTTACTTTTGCTTTTATTTTAAGTATATTTATGGACAATTTCAGGCCAGTAAAGCCAAACCCCCCTAGCTGTGGACATGCTTGTTTCTAGTTTCTTATGGCATCATCAGCACATCATAAGAGGAATGTTTGACTTTTGAAAACACAGGGTTGTCATACTCAACTGATATCCATAAACATAAAGGTGTATACAACATATCCCAACTAACAAACTAAAACAATGAGTAAAAAGGGCACACATGAAAACCAATTAATTACAAAACGCAAAAAGAAAAATCTAACAAAGCTAAACTTTCCACTGTGTGATACCTTAAACCTCTTGCATCACAGGCAACATGGAATATATGCAAAATACCCTTTAAGGATATCAGGTGTTTCAGCAAAATGGCAATTCTGAATGTCCATGACTTTTTTCTTTTACTTTTAAGTCTATTTATGGACAATTTCAGGCCTGTGTGTATTTTAATAAGTGTTTTTGTGTGGCAGTGCCTTTGCCACCACAATGCATGGGATACTATTTTAACTACTACAGGAAAGTGCACATATATACTAGTGGTAGTTAAACATGATTCAGAGAAATGCAAATTAGCTGATAATGATGTATTTCCTCATTGCAGCTAATGTGTCTTGGAATCTTGAAAACAGGGCCTTTTAACCACAGCCCTAAACATGAGTGCTGGGGTTCTTCCTAATTTTTTTTTTTTATTTGAAATGCTGTAAAAATTGTTGAACTGTGTATGCATAGCCTGAACTTGCTAAAAAAATGAGACTGGGAAAATGGGGATTTGAATGCATAATATGCATATGTAAATAAAGCATTCATGTTATATGCATACACAAAGAAATCATATATGTTACATAATGAATATAATAAACAGCACTGGGCTGAATTCCACCTTTGTCTGTAAAACTACTGTTAACAAATAAAAGGAATGCATTGCAAAAATGGACATTTTTTTAGAAATTTGACTTTATTTTTATTTCCTCTTGCATGACAACTAAAATGCTATTTAGATCTGTATCTTACATGGTTTTCAAACTATGTCTCATTAAAATCTGTAGACCACAGACATCAAAATAACACAGTTATTTTTCACAAGGAAGTATGAAAGTTTTCCTATATGGAATATATTTATTCCTGGAGAGTATCCATTTATATTCTTGCAATTCTCAAAGCAGAAACTTGACCACTTTTGAGTTCTGAGACACCCCCATGGGGTCTTTGCCTCAAATAGTGGGTGTTATATGCATTAAGTGCAAGGCTGCATTAACTTGGAGATGTAAAAATCTGAATTTAGTAAAAACATTCAATTTACTCCAAAGTAGTGCGACCTTAGATTTAGTTACATAACCAAGAGTATAGGTGATATTGTCTCCCACATTTAAGAATGCAGGGGAATGTAGTCCCCCTACAAATCTATTTCTATAGCTTTATATTTTTCTCTCGGTTTCTTTTACTGACATACTTTATCAATGTCTGAGCAAAAATTCAGCATTAAGGAAAAATAGTCATTATGTATCACTCAGCAGAGAACGAACAGACACAGAGGTTTAACCTTAATAACAACACTTTAAATAAAATATAAACAGTCAAAACCATAAACAAACACTGCAACAACCTCTAGTAGTTAATACAATTTTCACAGTGTGGATTATTCTTAATAATCATGGCCTTGTTTTCTGACCTATTCTATAAAGCATTGACTTTAGCAGTTAGTTTCTGTATCCACAGGGGTCATATACTAAGATGGCTGTACCAAGTTCTGTCTGTGATCTTGGCAAATTTTAGGCCTCTCTTACGTCACTCAGATCATAAAAGTTGTTGTTGTTGTGTCTTTCAGCTTTTCCCGGTTAGAAGTCGCCACAGCGGAACTCCGGTCCGCTAATGATTGGCAGTTGATTTTTACGTGCTGAGTTGCTAGCCCTAACGCACAACCTTCAACGAAGGTACGCCCATTCACGCATATCTCCACGCAGAAGACACTCTAGCTGAGAGTCGAATCGGTCAGCGTTAACAGTAATGTTCTTTATATACTGTAAATATACTATAATCTTCTTTCTTATCAAACAAATACTAAGAATGCTACCTTGTTTGGAAACAATGTAAACTGTTTGATGCTAAAATAGTATTTATTGTTGTTACTTCTATATGCTTCATGTTAAAAATACTAACTCTCTCATTGGTTCTGGTTAATCTGTTAGTTTGTAATTCAAAGATGAATCTGAAAAGTATCCATGTGGCTCAACATTATACCCAGTTAACCAAGAAGGATTAATGAATGAGTTTGCGAACCAGGCTTGTCCAAGATGCTAGTGACTGACACTCTTTTGTGTCATCATTACTGTCCCTCTTCGGGGCTTTTCTTTCAAAGCTTTGACTGTCAGTGCACTGATGATTCACCCTTTGCTTGTAATGCTGTGGCCTCAGAGTTGGTGAATATAAGTAGTGAGTATGCAGGGATGTAGCCCTCCACATTTGGGGGTACAGGGAAGCATGCCCCCTGCAAAAATGCTTTTGTTTATTTTTTTTAGTCTTTAAATTTTGTTCACATTTGTGATCACAACTGTGTAGTACTATTTTGCAAGGGCAGCTGTAGCAAACTCTTAAAAGGCTTCCCACCATCCTGTCTCCTCCTCACCCCTGTCTGGGTACATCTGAAACTGATCTGCAATCTGAGCAGTATAATAATCCTGAAATGATCTTGTCTAATGGAAGGTAACATAGCATAAATGAGATAATATCTAATTTATATATGGTGAATAATACAGGGGCATGGTTGGAGACTGTCAGTGGCAAAGTTGCAAAAGCACTAACCCTGTATGTATACTCAATGGACATTTAATGTATTCTACAGCACGACATCGTAAAAATCGACTGCCAATCATAAGCAGACTAGTGATCCGCTGTGATGACCCCTAATTGGGAAAAGCTGAAAGACATTACTTTTTATAGCAATGCTCAAGAATACAACACATACCTATACCTTCCAGTTCCCTGGTATTGTGTCACATAGGTTCCTAAGTAGGTACTAGGCTATTGGCCCTAGGGCTTATATAAGCCTAGCCAATTGGTACCCTGGCTTTTGCCACCCAAGAAAATTATTTTCCTGTGCCCCTGTCAAGCAGAGCCACTGAAGTGATCCCGGGGTGAATTTCCTATCTCCCATCCAATCATCAAGATTTTTTTGAAGAGTGCTAATGAGGAGCTTTGATATAGATAGGTAGTTTGTTCCAGAGTATGGGAAATCTCTGAAATAGGAATCTATCCCTCCAGCATGTTCTGTTTATTGTGGTGACAAGGTTTAGGTCCCTAGAGCGTGTAGCTTGGAGGGATTGGGATTTCTACACGTGGAACATGTCCAACAGCTCTAAGTTTGACATAGCTTTGTATGTTAGGCAGAGATCGCCTCTGAGTAGGCGATATGTGACAGAGTAAAGCTGGAGTTTTTTGAGACGGTCTGCGTAGGGCATCTGTTTGAGGCCGGTAATCCCCTTTGTGAGGTATTTCCGTGGCCTTTCCAGTTGTTGTAGATGTCTTGTGAGGTACATACCAAAAGGGGCGTTGTACTCTATAATGGGTCTAATGAGTGATGACTAGAGGGGAACAATGACCTCTTTTTTCCTGGATGAGAAACCTTTTGTGATGAGGTGTGCCACATAGAAGGATTTCCTGACTACTGTGGCGATGTGATTATCAAAGGAGAGACTACTGTCCACCTGTGTCCCAAGGTCTCATCACACTTTTGGTGTTAAGTAGACTACCGCCTATGTGGTAGTTCATGGGTACAGGGTTTTTACCAAAAGGGATGACAATGCACTTTTTGGCATTGAGCTTGAGGCCATGGCTTTGACACCAGCCATCTGTCTCAGTGAGGCCCTTTTGTAGGATGTCAACATCGTTAGGAGATTTGATTATGGCTCCTAGTTTTCAGTCATCTGCGAACTTTGTTAGCCAAAGACCTTCTGTGTTAGCCTGTACTTCAGAGAAGTAGATACCAAACAGGAGAGGACCCAGGACTGAACCCTGTTCACTCCACTTGTCACTGGTCTGAAGTTGGATTTAGAGTCTGCTACTTTCACAGTCAGTGTGGGTTCGGTCAGTGAGCCAGTTGGCAACCCATCAGCCAAATGAGTATAATAGATGCAGCAAGAAAACATCCCAACTTAGGGATCCTAAGTAATCTTTCCCTCTACCCATCACGTCATTAGCCTCCATTATTAAATTTCAGTCTCTGGCTATGATGAACATCCACCCATGAAAACCTGTAACAGAGGCCAACATTTCTGCAAAATGTTGTATGTTGGCCTCTAGGGTACAGTGGATGAAAGCTACTGCCAGTCACAATTCCCCATCTGAATTAATAGCTACATATCCACCATAATGATCTACCAGCTGCTATTGTCCTTTAAACTAAAGGTTTATGGCTGGTAATATGGAGACTCCTTTCTGTTTTTGACCACCCAGAGAGGAATCATATATAGCCCCATATCCAAATGTGATAAACACAAACACTGAATGTTGTTGTTATGGCAAATGACACTCCTGCAGACATACTATCTGGAAAGAATATTCTTTACTTGAACAAACACTAAAGTCCTTTTAACCAAGTTCTCAACCTGCTCATATTCCACTATGTGGCCTGCAACATGATTAGATCTCTTTTTAACCAAGTTCGTGACCTGTTCATATTCCGCTATGTGGCCTGTAACATGATTAGATCTCTTTTTAACCAAGTTCTCAACCTGTTCATGTTCCACTATGTGGCCTGCAGCATGATTATATCTCTTTTTAACCAAGTCCTCAACCTGTTCATGTTCCACTATGTGGCCTGCAGCATGATTATCTCTCTTTTTAACCAAGTTCTTGACCGGTTCATATTCTACTATGTGGCCTGCAACATGATTGGATCTCTTTTTAACCAAGTTCTTGACCTGTTCATGTTCCAGTACGTGATCTGCAACATAATCAGTCAATAACAAACTCACTACTGCATTCTCATGTCTCACATCCTTTTCCTTTCAGCTTCCCAAAGAACACAGACCATAAGAAGGAACCAAGACTTTATGACCTCATCAGATTGGGAGCTAGTAGAAAACTGCTTCTGAACATAAATAATTTGGAAACAGGCAGCACAGCAAAAAAAAAAAAAAAAAAGATTTGGACAATCAACTCCAGATTGACACACTGCAACTCATTCATTTCTCTAAAACTAACAACATGCATGTAAACACAGGAACTGATCTCAACTACAACATTCACAACTCCACATAACTCACCTCTTACTCAACTAGTCCTCTGCCTGCCCTTCCCTATCCAGTCTTGTATCTTACACCCTTTCACACCCACTATGTAGCACAGACCAACTTCTTCTTCAAATATACAAGAAGTAAAACTATTAGAAAAGTAGTATACAAATATTCAGTATCTCATAATTGGAACAAACTCCCCTCAACATAAAAAGCATTGTACACCCCAACAATTTCAAAAAAGAACTAAAAAAATGTCTAGTCAAATCATGGCTATGCCCATGTCATGATCCCAAATAAACCTTTATCCCTTTCTTCCTACTACATATTCCTTCCTCTGCTACTTACACCTATTAAAACGAGCAAGAGGTTAAGGCTTAAACAGCTTTACCTCCTTTTCCTTGTATAATATGACCTTGTATAAAGTTATTCTCCCATGTGTTTGAACATTGTATGTAACTTAATTATGCTTATAACCTGTTTTGGATCTCTCACATTTAAAAACTGTTATATATTTGCCATTTATTGAATTTTATATCCCTGTATATTCTTTTTTACTGTGCTGCTTCTTTTTTTCATAAAATTGTAGAAGTAGTTTTCGAGCATTTCTCCTAGGGTTTCCACTGAAAATGGGCTTAAGCTCAGAAGGACCAACCTGGATAACAAATGTCAAACAAATAAATAAACTTCATAAGGTTAGACAGCAAAAACTGATCCTTTTCATGGCACTGGGAACACACTGGCATCCTTATAGAAAGCAACCCACAAACTTCCCCACCATACATACAAGACAAACACGTCTTATGTCCAGCATAAACACAGTATAATATTAGCTAAATCCTAACAAGTAACGTTACCAAAAAATGCTACACACAAGTAAAATAAACTACACAATTCTACAGAAAAAAGTGGCAGTGTAGTAAGCAAGAAAAATCTTGGTATAAATAAATAAGGCTTAGCAAACTTCAACTTTCATTAAACCTACTTTACAAGAAATTAAAACAAGAAAAAGTGTAAATGGTGTCTGACTAAAACTTAACTGTGAATGTTATTGAAACCAGTAGACATAATTGAAAATCTGTAGTGTAACATTGCAGTCATATTTCTCTTTTATAAAATAAAGAGAAATGAAAATATATCAGAACCTGTTCCCCTGTCATAAGAGAACCTTGGTATAAAATAATCTGTTCCAGAAAACTCTCCCACTGTAATGTAAAAAATTGCATGTATTAAAACAAATCACTTGCCCAAACAATATTGTACTAACATAACAATTGACAGGTTGTCCAGACACTTTGCAACTCTAGCTCCTAAATAGTAAATCCTCATCTGGTTGCTAAGTAACCTGTACAGGTAATGGTTTCATATATAGTGCCTGTTTCATCAGCAGGCCATCCACTTCTGAAAAAGAGGAAATAGTTCCAGGTTCTTATTTATTATGAGCACTGTCTTCTTCTTCACACTGGAAGCTTGGTAATTAGTGTCCTGTGCAATTACATCAGAGCCCAACCAGGCCTTGAGGGCATTAAATGCATCAGCCTGTTCAAGAATGGTTATAACACAGATAAAAAACATATAATGAAAAACTGTGTAAAAAAAATAAAATGAAAATCAGTGTCTAATCCTACGCTACTGCAAGACAGATACAAATGTCCTGCGTTTCCTTCAAGTCTCCTATTGTAGTCCTGTTTTCAGAAACACAAACATATTTTTCCCCAGTAGCTTCCTATCCAGCTTCCATAGTCAGAAAAGCACAGCCTCCATCTGGACAAAGGTACCAAAAATGTGCTATAAAATGCCTTTTTTTTAGCTTTAGAGAGGCATAAGGAATAAAACACAATGAGGTCTTTGATTTCTAGATCCACTTCAAGTATGCCTGTTCAACCATCTAACAAAGTTATACTAAATTTCACTGTCTCCACCTCCTTCCCTCCAGTTAGCCCCATAAACAAGCGCTCTCATGGTGTACTACCCACTCTTCAGTGTCCGTTATCCTGGGGCAACTTCTATGTATATTGTTGTCACCTGTGCTTCTCTCTTCATCTCTACAGCAGCATCTGAATAGTTAGTATGCTTTTCACATTTCTTTTGTTCTCTCATTTGCAGCTCTCACATAATAGTGTACTCTCTGCTGAATTTTACTCTTCCTGAATATGATACCAAGAACTGTTTCGCCTGTAAACACTCTCCTGACCTCTCCATTCCATCTGAACAGATTTCTGATGGCATTACTGCCGTCAGTTGTGCACGTTCAGAGAATCAGCAAAATGCTTGCTTTGCTATCTTTTCCTTTGACAGAATGTAAGCATCATAATTCCAACACAGCTCAATTAGTGCTTTAAAACTATAAGTAAATGAGCCTGACAACCACGCTAAACACTCCATATTACTGGATTAAAACTTTCTGTTGGACAGGTGATCCCACGCTTTACTTTGCCATCACTGAAAGTCATCCTTCTACACTTATCTTACAGACCATGTCTTAGTACAGTTGACTAAATGCTGTTTCAACCAAATGAGCAGATAACTAAATGAGATTTCAAAGATTAAAATTGTATATATTATGATTCAACCAAGCACAATATTACTCACTGGGATGAAAATGATATAATCATATTTTCAATATCTTAATCTTGATAACATTCCACAATCCATGTTCTACATTCAGCACTTGTTATTTGACTGATCATATTCTCTCTACTGAATGACAACAGAAATCTTTACACTTCAGGTGGGTGGGATTTATAAATCAAAATCCCTCCTCACAAACTGATTTGTTTATAGATTCTTATTATAATAATATTATCTTATTATATAATATAATAATATTATCTTATTCATAGGTAGGTACTAGGCTATTGGCCCTAGGGCCTATATAAGCCTAGCCAAAAAGGTACCCTGGCTTTCATCGCCCAAGAAAATTATTTTCCTGCTCCCCTGTCGAGCAGAGCCCCAGAGGTGATCCCTGGGGTGAATTTCCTATTCAAAACTGAAATACTGTGACACACACCTGGAACCAGGCCAAGAGGTAGTGTTCAGTGGTGAGTGCCTCACAGCTAAGTGACCAGTGGAGCAAGAGTCTAAGTGACTCTTGTAGTCCTATCATGTTTATTCCAAAAAATGCCACATGTAACTGCCAGTTAGGCCCTACTCAAAAGTCAAAAGGTGGGGTGTAGTGCAATGACAATTATACAACAAATCCTTATTTATATTAAAAAAATAGATTAAACCATCTGCTTGCCCTTTGTAATTCAAGGATTACTCAAAAAAACAAAACAAACAGCTATGAACAAAAAGAAAGTGTATGAATCCCTGTGACTATAACAACTGAAACTAAAGGCTACATCCACCATTTTCTTTTTGTCATTAAGTACAGAAACTAAAACAAAACCCTATGTGCTAAATCAGAAAAAAACATTTATCCTCCCACACATGTAGTTTGAACCACCAGAGGAAATAACACCAGAAAACTCAATTCAAGCATATCTAGTGGGAGCAAGTACCCCAATGTTAACAGCTTCTCACATGCGCACTTTCGACTCTCTCCTAAAAAAAGTGACAACAAGTGCACTTAGCCTAAAATACTGTGTAAACATATGCATCTATATATTGTAAACATGCAGTACACTAGCAAACTACTCCCTGGGTACTCAAGACAGTGAGAGGAAAGAACAGAAAAGAAATTCCAAAATAAAGTGCATTATTTAAATGGTAAATTATTTATTTTACTTTTTTTTTTTTTTACGATTGCATTTTGCAATACCAGTAATGGCTTCTTTATCCAGGGCTGTCTTGGGCAAGTCAAGCATTACCTGCTCCAGTAGTGAATTATTGCTAAAAAGATAAAAAAATATATAGCATCAGGAATGTGTGGGACAGATTGGGATTAAATGCTCCAGAGGTGTAGCAGGTTTTTCTTGTGCCCAGCACTGCCCACCACTCTGTTTGCTACAGTTTATGTCACACATTGAGAGCTATAGCACTTCACTGTTGACCAGAAATGCAATACTGCCATTCATTTCTGATGCCAGTAATGCACTGAAGACCAATAAGGATCTGGTGATCACAGCCCATAAACACTTTGTGGCGTGTGTGGCTGCCCTCTTCATCCCACCAAAGCTGCACCTCTCAATTGTGGTATGAAAAAGAAAAGGAGGAGCGTCACCTCACTTTTTGGGAAGGATCCAGTGCTTGTGAGGGAGGTTGAAAAATAGCAGCTACCTACAACTGCTCTGACCTGTAAACCTAGTGTTAGGTCTGGGACCATGGACTTTGAATAGAGGAAAGCTCTATTTCTCTGAAGTTGCCCCTTACATGAGACCCATGGCAGGTGTAGGGATGTCACAAGCAGATGTTCTAGTTCGCATTCTTTCCAGGATGATGTTGCAGGGGAACGAAAAATATTTTTCAGTTTCTTTCTTTATTTTTCCTCAGTGGCTCTAAACTTTCACACAAATCCCAGTGGTACAAAAGCCATTAATCACATGGTGCCAATCAAAATACTGATTACTGATCTGCAGTTCTCTCAGAGTAGTACAAGGCCTAGATATTGTCCATACTTTGTAGCACAAAATCTTAATAAAATCAAACACCTTGACAAGACCTCAAACAAGGCAATAATTTCTAATGGCCAGTTATGGGCCACATCTCTTCTTGGGCACACCTCTAAGAGCTGTGAACGAGAAGTGTTTCCGAGATGATCATCAACATCCATTAGCACCGTTTTTTTTTTTCTGATGTTGCATATTATCCATGGTCTTGTCTCAATAATCCTTGTGCAGAAGAAACTCAGATCAGTATATTTACTTAATTACATTTTGGAAAAATCTCTGTTTGAAACAAAATGCAGTTTGTTTAAAATTTTATTTGGACATACTCCAGCCACTAAGCAGTTAAGAAGAAACTATACTTTTCAATAAGAAAATGGGGATTTAATTGAATACCTAAATGCACAAGATGCCTCCTTCCAAACTGTAGTATGTCATCTCACTCAACCCTCCATGAGGCATTCATTTATCCTGTCTTTTAAATGGCTTTCATTCTGTGACTGGCCATCTTCCAACCCAATGAGGATTCCCAGTCTCTTCTCAAGATACTGTGTCTGGATGATTCTCCATTAAAAGTTTTTAAACAATTTGTAGAGTATTGTTAACATTTTCAGGTTCTTGCGATTAAGAACATGAGCAAAGCTAAAACATGTAATTAAAAAACAAACACATTTCATAAAACAAAATACTAATTGTCTAGATCATAGTTACAAGCCAAATCAAAAAGATATATTTTCATGGACTGCTTGAAGCAAGCTAAAATGAGACAGTTATGAAGCCATCAAAGTAGCGATATCTACAGGCACTGGGCCTTCAAAACAGAAGAGTGAAGATTTAACTGTCGCAAGCCATGTGTAGGGGTCATTTGCAACCCCAGGGTGGTAGAAGACACAGCATGAGGTGAACAGTGCAGGACAACCAATTTGTTCATGAAAGAGGGACTCAAATTAAGATTTTAAATACAGACTGGAGCCAATGGGCAGCCAATGCAGTCCCCACATCATATGTTAGCAAATGCACACACCTGCAAGTAACCACAGTACAGAGATTTGTACGAGCTGCAAACAATCAGAACTGGTATTAGGAAGTCCTTGGTGAAAAGCAGTGCAATAGTTAAGACAAATCCAGGCCATGGATGACAGCAAAGCTCACAAGGAGGTAATAAGTCCTTAATCATGTCAATATTCCACAGATACGTACAAGATGAAAGGAAAACACTTTTCAAAAGTAGCAAGTAAACTCCTTTTCTAAAACAGAGGAACAACAATTCCAGGCAGAAAAGAATACAGAACCAGAGAACATGCAAAAGTTAGCATCCATTTAAAGAAAAGCAACAGAAACCATGTTGTTCCATGACTGAAATCCTCAGGAGGTATCAACTGTTTAATCATGGCAATATTCTTCACACTTATGCCAAGATGACTTTGTATATAAACAGCAGTTGGTCATGAAGGCTAACACCAAGATTTTGCACTTAGGTTCAAAGGTAGGTACTAGGCTATCTGCCTGAAGGCATTTATAAGCCTAGCCAGAATGTGTTGGCTTTCGCCGACCCCTTAGATTAGTTCCCTGTGCCTCTGTCCAGCAAAGCCAGTGAAGTGATCCCCGGAGTAAAGTTTCTATTTTCCATCCACTCGTCAAGGTTTCTCTTGAAGAGTGTTAGTGAGGAGCTCTGCCTAATGTAGATTGGGATCTTGTTCCAGAGCATGGGAAGTCTCTGGGACAGGAATCTATCCCTCCAACACGTCCTATTTATTGTTGTGCTGAGGTTTAGATACCTCGAGCGTGTGGCTCAAGGGGATATGGTTTTCTTTAGGTGGAGCATGTCCATCAATAATGGGTTGGACATGGCCTTGTATGTCAGGCATAGATGACCTCTGAATAGGTGGTATGCAACCGAGTACAGCTTGAGTTTCTTCACTTGAGCTGCATAGGGCATATGTTTGTGGCCAGTGATCCTCTTGGTGAGCTACTTATGTGGTCTTTCCAGCTGTTGCAGGTATCTTGTAAGGTACATCCCAAATGGGGCGTTGTACTCTATGATTGGTCTGATGAGTGATGCATAGAGGGGCACAATGATCTCTTTTGATCTGGATGCAAACCCTTTTGAAATTAGGTGGGCCACATAGAAGGACTTTCTAACCACTTTGGCAATGTGATTATCAAAGGAGAGATTACTATCTACTTGGGTCCCCAAATCCCTTATTACATCTTCCGTATTTAGGGGGCTACCACCTATGTGGTAGTTTGTGTGTACTTTGTTTTTTCCAAAGGGGATGACTATGCACTTTTTGGCATTTAGCTTGAGGCCATGGTTTTGACACCAGGTTTCTGTCTCAGTGAGACCCTTTTGATGGATGTCTGTGTCAGCAGGAGAGTCAATTATTGTCCCTAGTTTGCAGTCGTCTGCAAACTTGGTCAACCATAGACCTCCTGTGCTTGCCTGTAGCTCTGCAAAGTATATGCCGAACAAGAAGGGTCCTATGACTGAGCCCTGGGGAATGCCACTTGTAACAAGTTTAGAGTCAGACCTAGCTCCCGCAACTCTTACCATGTGGATTCTGTCCATGAGCCAGTTGGAAATCCATCTTGTGACATAGGGGTTTATGTTCAGGCTGGTGAGCTTGTCTATAATACCAGAATGGGGAATGGTGTTGAAGGCCTTTGTGAGGTCTAGGTAGGCTGTGTGAACCACCTTTCCCTCATCTATAGCCTTGGCAACTGTCTCAAGGAAGTCCACCAGATTTAGGAGGCATGATCTCCCATTAACAAAGCCGAACTGGGTAGGGTCCAGTGCTTGGAGGTTCCCAATGTCTCTGTTAATGGGATCCATGATGATGCACTCCATAGTCTTGCAGACCAAGCTAGTCAGGCTTATAGGGCGATAGTTCCCAGGGTCTGTTGTGGCTCCACCTTTGTGGAGTGGACTAACCGTTGCTGTGCACTACTCTATGGGCATGTAGCCTGTGGACAGGGAGTTTAAACAGTGTGTTTAGGTGAGGGGTTAGTTCATCTTTGAGCTTGTGTAGGATGCAGCCTGGGGACACCAACCGGTCCTATTGATGCTGTGTTTTTGGCTTTGGAGAAGGCTGTTTTAACCTGTGTGTCTGTGATTTCAGGGGCACTACATTCTTCTGGTATGGTTATGGGCCTTTTTGGGGGTGAGAGGGGGTGAAGTTTGCACTGAACCTGTCTTCCAGGATGTTGGCGATATCGGTAAGTTCAGCGTAGTCTGTGCCATTCTGCACTAACTCCGAGCAGATCTGAGAATTGCCACTTAGATTCTTGACATAGCTAAAGAATGCCTTGTGGTTATCTTTGGAGTCCTTGCCAATTTTTCTTTCAAAGCTAGCCTTGGATGATTTTATGAGGGATTGCAGTTTATTGCTGATACTGATCTTGGATGTCTTACCTTCTTGGGATTTTACTCTTTTCTGTACTAATTTCCTCCTTCTATTGTATAGCTTGTTTATGGCAGGAGTCCACCAGACTGGTTTCCTTTTCTTGGAGGAGTGAGTCTTGATTTTGCTTGGGATAGCACGATCCATGCATTCTTGTAGGTGCCCGTAGAGTGCATTAGTAAAGGATTTTGCAGCTTGGGCAGCATTATTCTTTAACATGAGGGCTTTGAAACTTTCCACCTCGGTCTTAAGTCACGTAAAGTTTGCTTTTGAAAAGTTTTTCACTGTGGTTTCTTTGACCTTGGCTGGGGGTGGAATGTGTATATCCAGAGTGATTAGTTCTAACCAGTGAGGGGTTGATCTCCAGTGTGGAACACAGGTCGCTCATGTTGGTGATGACCAGGTCCAATATGTTGTCACCACTGATGGGGGTGTTGACCAGTTGATCCAGGGCATTTGCATTTATAAATTCTAGGAAATGCTAGGCAAGGGAGTTAGTACTTGAGTAGTTCTCCCAGTTAATGTTTGGGTAATTGAAATTACCCAATATCAGGGTATTTGGTAGGACCTTTATGTTTCCCAGTGTTTCCAGAAATGCGGAATGGGGGTCCCGGGACATGGTGGGTGATCTGTAGCAAGCTACAATTTGAATTGCAGTTTTGCCCATTGTTAGCTGCACATGGATGATCTCTGAAGCATCATGCCGTGCCACTAACCTGGAGGTGTGGGTATCCTTGATGAATATGAATACACCCCCGCCTTTTGTATTTTGGTCTGGGTTTTTTGGCCAAAATGTATGGTATGAGTTGTAGCCTGCTAGAGCTAGGGTGCTCTCTGGAGCCTTAAACCAGGTTTCTGTTACTGCACATATATCAATTTTCTTCATACTGAGGAGTGCCTCGAGTGCGTGCATTTTGTGGTTTAGACTGCTGGTATTGAGCAGCATTACCCTCAATTTTTTGTTACTTGTGTTATTTGCAGTGGTGGGTTTGTCTTTTGAGCCATGCCTAAAAAAGGCACTATGGGGGTGGCAAGAGCCTTGGCCAGTATTTGAAAGCCTAAGGGTGACAGGTGCAAGCCGTCTCTAGCGAAGCAGCATGGCTTGTCGAGCATGTCATCCCAGGCTGACAGACACTGGATCCCCTTTGAATGACACCAGCATCTTAGCCAGTTGTTGAAATTGATAATTATTTCTTTATGCCGTGGTATCATTCTTGGTGAGGGCAGGATGATACTTAAGGTCAGGGTCATACAAGCCTGGGCTATGTGATCAGAAAGCTCTTCCATGTCTCTTTTCATGTAATTCAGGGAGGTACGGCTCAGGCCATTCACACCAACATGGACAATGACAGAGTCGTATTTGTACTTGTTCTGGAGTGACCGAAGTATTGTGGTATGTGGCAGATCCTGGCACCCGACAGGCACCTAACAGTAAACTTCTCCTTTTTCAGCCTAGTGAGTGGGATGTCAGTGTGCCTGACTAGAGAGCCACTTATTTCTAGTGTGTTGGGTATGTTATTTTGCCTTAAGGGCTGTGATTGCATGGCACACTGGTTTTGTGAAGTATTGTTTCATGGTTTGTGTTGGGGGATGGAGGTTGCTTGGGTGTCTGCTTTGGAGGTCTCTGTTGCTTTTGCAGATTTTTATTTAGAGCCTCCGAGTATGTTTTCGTATATTTGCGTGTTTTTTGCTGGTGCTAGTTTCATAGGTCTATGTGAGACTGGTGGTGTGATGCAAGTAGTTCCCTTCTCCTCTTGACTGTCTGTTCCAGTCTTGGGTTGAGAGAGCTTAGCCTCCAGTTTGGCTGTATAATTGTATCTCTTGCATGTATTAGTGTTTTGTGGTAGGAGGAGAGGGTTTTCTGTGTATATGAGGCAGTTGTAACACTGACTCAAAATGCCCAGATTCACCAGTTGGACCAGAGAGTACACCGGAAACTGCCCTTTGGACATGCCTGGATAGGTACAGTGAATTGTTTTACTGATTGGCTGGTAAGGTCGAACAGAGAGCCTTGTCCTTCTCTACAGTATAGGGGGGTCTAGTGCTAAGGTTTATTTGCGCTTGCTATGAGTTTTGAGGAAGTGCCGAGCTGAGAAGTGAATGGTTTGAGTGCTTAAGTTGAAAGTTTGTCTAGTTCCAAGGGAAAAATTGAAGAGTACACTTTCTGGAGCCGGGAATAGTTATACCCTAGCTAACTGGCGCAGCTCTATGCGCAAAACTACGCAGATGTGGGTTTTATAGCAGGAAAATGAGAGAGATAGAAATTATCCCAAAATGGCCAATAAACTACTAATTTCTGGGCAGAAACCACTCCTCCAGGGACAGATAGGCTGTTCAAAGCTCCCCTCTCTCACAGGTGAACAGAGAAACTTCCTTCTATCCAAGTAAGGTATGGGCAGACACAGAAACTTGTAACACAGCCCTGAATTCAGCACTAACCTGAAAAGTGGACTATACTAGCTTAGAAAGGTGGGGGGGAAAGTATTTTTTTGTTTTTTTCAGAAAATAAAGCAGTTGCAATCAAAAAACACTTTAAATGCACAGAAATGGCTATCACACTTGAGTGTGTAGCCAGCAACAGTTAAACAGGTAATTTAAAGGCAAAAATAAATAAAATAAACAGGTAATTTAAACACAAAAATGACTGTGTTAAAATGCTGGTAGTAAAATAAGTACAATATGTAGCTGAAACAAGCTTTTTAAATCAGAGAAACTCTAAAAAATTAGCGTTTTAGGTGGAATTAGCTAAAGGCAGCAAGAAAATGCAGAAAAATGATACTTAATCACTCCAAAGTCTCTCTTTTGTCTCTCTGCTGTTGTAGAACTCTGCAGGGCACCAGGCAGGAGCTTGCTGAGCTGTATACAATATATATAAAAAAAAAATTATCACAGGCTATTTTAGCCATATACAAGAAATAGCAGCAATGATTAAGTGTAAAACCATAATAAGGTTTAACACATTACCAAGGCCTCAATCTTGCATAAACTGACTTTCAACTAACACTCGTAACAAAAACCAATGGCGTAAAGTAGAAAACCCGAATACAAAGTAACCAGTTTGCCACTGGCTAAAATATCCTTCCAAAGCTGCTATGTAAAAAAAAAGCTTTCACTTTATTAAAACAGATTGAGCACTTTTGTTCCATGAACTGGAACTTTTTCAGAATCTACACAGAACTCAGGGATATCAAGGACTTTTCCTCTCTGAATCATATCCTTCCTTTCAAAGGCAAATTTAAGTGGACTCTGTCTGGGTTGAATGAACTCAGGGCTAAGGAATCTTCTATGAGATGCCTCAGTCTTGCTCTTGTCAATAATCACAGGCTTAGGAGGGGGCTGAAATTTTGGTGGGTTTCCATTTCCATCATCACTGTTTACACATCTGATCAGTGCCACTTGAAAGAAGCTGGAATAAAAAGGTGCAGCTACTGCTTATATACAAGATCCATTCCTCTTTCAACCAACACCATAACCAGTGGTGTATAGCCTTCAGATAATTGACTAGGGAATACATGTTCGCCATACTTTTCTCAGGGAACATGGGAAGAATACTAGGCAAGCATTCAGGTGGACCGCACACAGCTTTAAGTAGACAAACTGAAGTGCTTTAAAAAGGTGGCAATAACTTTTTAATTATGTTCACCACTCCTATCAAGAAGGGCCATACATGATAACCCAGGTGTAAATTTGTCTACCCATGCAGTCATCAAGAATAACCTCAAAGATAGCCGATCACTACTTTGGTCTATTGTGACAACTTATTATTTAGGCTGGTAATACACTGAGTTAGGAAACAATCCTTTTCCATGAAAAATGAGACAGAAGTCACCACGGAGACGATGATAGGGTACTTAGTATAAAGAGAGTAATGCTAATTTATTAGGATAGTCGAAGCATTCAAGACCTTTAACTTTCTTGGTTAAAATTCTTTGGAGCCTTTCTCATTGATTTACAGTCTTGTTTTTATACACCAAAGGGGGGCACTGTATTCAATGATGGGCCTGATAAGGGAAGAGTACAGTAATAAAAAGACTCCTGAAAATTAACGGAGACAGATAAAAGGATTTCCTGACTGTGGTGGAAACAAGTTATGTATTTCTTTATTTATTTATCATTAGTTGACTGGGTTAGTCTGACTAGACTAGTAGCTTCTTTTCTGGGGAGACCGGAGGTGATATTTATACTATTATGGGAAATTTGGGCAAGACATTGGGAAACTTCCCAAGGAAAAAAATAGAAGAAATGGATGAAAAAGAATATATATATATATATATATATATATATATATATATATATATATATATATATATATATATACACACACACATACACGTGTGTGTGTGTGTGTGTGTGTATATATATATATATATATATATATATATATATATATATATAGGATCATGGTAGGTCACTAGGCTAATGGCCACGAGGGCCTTACAATCCTAGCCAAGAGTTGATTCCCAAAAAAGAAATCTCAGTCAACACCTGTTATCCCTGTCAATGAGGGACACAAGTGGAACCCCTGGGACAATTTGTGTTTCCCATCCACTCATCAAGGTTTCACTTGAATAGGGTTAGCGAGGTACTCTGTTTGATATGTATGGGAAGTCTATTCCAGAGATGGGAGAGCCTCTGGGAGACAAACCTGCTTCTCCAGCAGGTTTTGTTGATGTCGCATATTAGATTTAGGCCTTTTCTGTGAGTAATGTGCGAGGAGTTAGACTTACGGATATGGAGCATCTTTAGTAGGGCAGGGTCCGAAACTGCCTTGTAGGCATGACACAAATTACCTCTGAGCAATCTGTACTATACCGAGTAAAGTGATAGTGATTTGAGCTTGTCCGCATAGGACAGGTGTTGACCATGGATTCTCTTTGTGAGGTATTTCTATGGTCTTTCCAGTTGGTGCAGCTGTTTGGAGAGGTACATACCAAATGGGGCATTATACTCAATTATTGGCCTAATGAGGGAGGAGTAAAGAGAGGTAATAACCTCCTTTTTTCTGGATGCAATCCCTTTACTTATGGGATGAACCATGTCACAGGCTTTTCTGACCACTGCCGCTACATGATGGTCAAATGTAAGATTATCATCAACCTGAGTACCCAGGTCTATCACCACAGGTTGTGTGCTTAGGAGATTGCTGTTGATGTGGTAATCATCAGGAGCTATGTTTTTGCCGAATGGTATGATAATACATGTTTTTGCATTTAACTTAAGGCCATGACTTTGGCACCAGTCATTTATCATTGTGAGGCCCTCTTGCAGTATATCATCATCTGGGGAGTCAGTGACAGCATGCAACTTACAGTCAACCACAAACTTGGTCAGCCACAGGCCTTTTGTCTTTGCCTGGACCTCTGAGAAGTAGATACCAAACAGTAGGGGTCCCAGGACAGGTCTGATGTTGGAGGTAGAGGTACCTATTTTGACCTTTTGGGTCCTATCAATGAGCCAGTTGGCCACCAACCTGATCAGTTAGGGATTTATGCCAAGCTGTGTTAGCTTTTTGATGATGCCTGAGTTGGAGATCGTGTCAAAGGCCTTGGCCAAGTTAAGGTAAGCTGTATGTACTGACTTTCCCTCATCAAGGACCTTAAGTGACAGTCTCAAAAAATTCAATCAGGTTCAACAGGCAAGATCTGCCCTTGACAAATCCAAACTGAGTGGGGTCAAGTGCTTGGAGATCGCCTATGTCCTTGTTTATGAGATCTATAATAATACGCTCCATGGCTTTGCAGATCAGACTTGTCAGGCTGATGCAATGATAGCTCCAAGGCACAGTAGTGGTACCATCTTTGTGCAAAGGGATGACAATGGCAGTTTTCCACTTTGCTGGAATGAAGCCTGTACTTAGGCTGAGGTTGAACAGGGTGCTCAATGGTGAAGCTAGTTCTTGCTGGAGATGGTGCAGAATACAGCCTAGGATTATGAGGTCCCATCGAAGCAGTGTTCTTTGCCTTGGATAGGGCCTTTAACACTTGATCTATGTAGATGTGAGGTGTGGGACAATTACCGGGGATGTTGAATGGGTCTTTGGGGGGACAGCGGGGTGTAGTTTGGGCTGAATCTATTTGCTAGCAGGTTGGCTAAGTCAACAGGAACAGTGTAAGTGATACTGTGAAGCACTAATTTGAAACAAACCTGGGCTTTGCATTGGAGGTTTCTGATGCAACTGAAGGAGGCTTTGTGGTTTCCCTTTGTTTTCGAGGCTAGTTTTGATTCATAATTGGCTTTGGAGATTTTCACTAGTGGTCTAATTTGCTTGTTGAGGCTAAGGAGGGAGTTGTTCCAATTTGGAATTGGTTCAATTTTTCCCTTGGACAACAGTTTCTTACTTTTGTTGTAAAGCCTATTGATAGAGGATGTCCACCAAACAGGCTTGGGTTTCCTTGAGGAGCAGGTTTTAGTTATGTTGGGTATGGCTGAGTCCATGCAGTTGTACAGGTGCTTCTATACTGTACTGGTGTATTATTCAGCATAGTTGTTTGCGTCTGAGGGGTGGTGGTATGAAGCTACTGATACCCTCCTTTAGAAGGTGTAGTCACCCTTTGAGAAGTTTTTAGCCTGGTTACGACTTGGGGGTGGTGGGGTTGGATGGGATAGAACCTTTGAATGAGACAGACCAGGAAGACCAAGGAATCATTGGGTGAGTGCATTAGTGCAGAAATAGTTCACCCATTCTATGATGGAGTGGTTGAAGTCACCAAGGATCAGGTCTTAGGAGGGATCTTGATGGCATCAAGTAGGTCCAGGTAGGAAGAGTGGGTGTCCTGCACCATGGAGGGGAGTCTATAGCTGGCTATAACTTGGATGGGTGTCTTGCCAGCTGTCGGCTGTACCTGGAGTAGTTCCAGTGGATCATACTGGCAAACCAGTCTGGAGTTATGCCTATCCTTAATGAAGATAGAGACTTCACCAACCTTAGTCTTCCCAACCTCATTTTGGGTTCAGAATGTGTGGAATGAGGTATAGCCTGGTAAGGCAGGGGTGGTCTCTGCAGCCCTGAACCAAGTTCCTTGACCACACGGACATCAGCATCTTCCAGTGTGAGGAGAGCCTCCAGTGAGTGCATTTTCAGGTTAATACTCCTAGCGTTAAGCAGCAAGACCTTCAATTTGCTTTTTGACAGATGTTTTATGTTGGAAGGTTTGTCTTTGGCACATTGCCTAAAAAAGGCACAATGGGAGGAGACAAGAACCTTGGCCAGGATCCAGAATCCCAGGGTTGACAGGTGGAGGCCCTCACCGGTGAAGCATCAAGGCCCGTTAACCATGTCATTCCAGGCAGACAGATACTGCATCCCCTTGGAATGACACCAGAAACTAAGCCAATTGTTGAAGTATATTTTTTGTTGGTATTGTGGTATTATTCTTGGTGAAGGCAGGCTGCTGCTTAGGGCTAGTGTCATACATGCCTAGGACACATACTCTGAGAGCTCAATCATGTCTCTTTTGATATAGTCCAGGGAGGTACATCTCAAGTCATTCACACCAACATGAACAATGACTTGAGTCATACTTGTACCTGTTGTGGAGAGACCTAAGTGTGTGCATGATGTGGCAATGACAGAGTCATACTCGTACCTGTTGTGGAGAGACTTAGATGCGTGCATAATGTGGCAGATTCTGACACTTGACAGACTACTGACAGTGACCTTCTCCTTGTTGAGCCTGGTGAGGGAGGCATCGGTGTGTCTCACAATGGAGTCACCAATGACTAATATGTTTGGTTTATTGTTATGTCTTATGGGCTGTGTTGGTTTAGTGTTATGCCTTATGGGCTGTGTTTGTGAGACACTGGTGTGTTGTCTGCTTTGTGTGATGTGTTTGGTGTTTGTGTGGAATGTTTGTAAGTGTGTGCTGGAGGTCTTTGCTATTTAGGTAAGTTTTTATTGAGGACCTCTGAATAGAGGTATGGGTGTTGTGCTTGGCTATGGGATGTGAATGGTGTAGTGTTTTTGTGCTGGCAATCTCCCCTTGTCAGGAGTACTGACTGTGGTGTGTGGTGTGAGAGAGCATGGATTCCAGGGTACTGATGTAGATGCATTTCTCACAAGTAGAAGAATTATGTGCTAGTAGAAGACGGCTGTTAGTTAAAATGAGGCAGTTGCTACACTATCTCAGTATGCAAACGTCTTTGCCTTTGCTTTGACTCATTACCAGCAGTACAAAAGAACTGCCTGCTCACACCCTTGTTCTCCCCCTCCCCTTCCCTGTTTATTACCTTAAGCCAATCCCAAAGTTAATAAATATTACCTGTGGCAGGCACCATTTTTAAAACTACAATCCACTCTGCTACAGGCCCCATGAGGAGCTCAGCGTCTCTCCAGTAAGTGTTTTACAACTGTAAATGCCTATTTATGTTGAATTGTGTTAGATATTTTACAACTGCATATGTTTATGTTGAATTGTGTTAGCCATCTAATATGATTTATGCTTTATTATTGGAAGTTACTATGGCATGCTAGCATTTTGTCTGCACCGAGTTGTTTTTAGTATAATAGTATGGTCTATTTGCATAGCTGCACCTTGTTCACTAATGTTATTCATGTAAATGTGTTGTGTGTAGACAGCTCATACTGGTGTCTAATTATTTCTATATAATTGTGCTGTTACTGGTGGATAGAATCACATTAGAGACCCAGGACAGAGTGCTGCTCGCTATATTTTTATCTGTGACTGCATAACTGTCTAATGCGGTTTCTTCTAACAGATGTTTTTCCAGTTGGCTCAGTATCTGCATATACTAGTAGTTACAGTAGCTATTTGCTCAGTTTGAGTTTTGTAATCTTTTTAATATATCTTTACCATCTCAAAAGTGCTTACTCCTCTCTGTACTCTTCTTTTCTAGACCTAACACCACTCTTAAGTATTCAACTGCGGTACCACCTTTATCATTCTTATAAGAAAAGCGCAGTCCGGGTCTGAACTGTCTGCAAACAGCTAAAGTTAACTTTGAGTATGTGTCTACCTGTTTTCCCCTGGAGAGCACTGTGCTTTGGCTTGTAAGCAGCCCCCCCGCCCCAACACACACACTCATCTTCCACTTTCTCTCTTATTCCCTTCTGTTAGCAAATATTATCCATAACTGATCAATATTGTGTGTTTGTTAATTTAAAGTGAGACAACAGTAGCCTACTGATACAAGGTTATCCTGTTTTTCCACCTGAGAAATGGTTAAGAAATGACTTACAGTTTCAGAGCAGTCCTTGGTCAATTCTGATTGTTTCTTAAACACAAACTTGTCTTTGCTTTGGCTCATTAGCAGCAGTACAACAGAACTGCTTGCTCACACCCTTGTTCTCCCCCTCCCCTGTTTATTACCTTAAGCCAATCCCAAAGTTAATAAATATTACCTGTGGCAGGCACCATTTTTAAAACTACAACCACCCTTTGTCACTATCATATGTTCATTTATCAGTTTACTCTGTTACCTGATTGTTTCCAGCCCCCTCATAAAAGCAACTAACAGGGTCGCTACCTGCTTCACTCCCCACCCTGCCCCCTATTACCTCCCGCCCCCAGTGGTCCTACCTTTATTACACTCACAAACCCCTCCCATCTTTCCAATAGCCAACCACAGCGCTAACCCAACACTACCTCCTCCATTTTCCCACTACTATCACACCTCCTCAACTAACATGTATAAGCATACCTTACCTATGCTCACTGCATGCACTCTCCTTGCATATCTTACATCCTACCAAAGCTCCATCATTCCCCCACTAAACCACTACCACTGTACTACTACTCACACCACCACTCATGTCTCACCCTCACTCAGCTCTCCTCCCACCAACTCAAGAACCATCCCTATGCACCCCCCCCCCGCATATTCTACTAACTATATTACTCAAACATAAAGCATCCCTACAAGTTAACATAGTAACGCTCCCATCATACCTATTACCCACAGAGCACAATCATAAAGTTTCCCTAATAAACAAACACATTCAAAAACTGAGAAAATGAATAACCTCATGCATATCAAAACTAGCCTTAAGTGGAGACATCCACCCCAACCCTGGCCCTGCCATCTCCAACCCCAATTCTCATAATCAGACTGGAAACCACAACTTCTCCCATATCACAGCCAATAGAAAGCCAAGTGACTTCCTCCTACTAAGCCTAAATATTAGAAGTATATCCAACAACGTCCATGAACTCCATGCCACCATAGACTTGTACTCCCCAGATATAGTCATCCTGACAGAAACCTGGCTAAAACCTCACATTACCAGTGAGCAAATACTCCTTACCGGTTACGGCATACTAAGAGTAGACCGACTAAACAAGAAAGGAGGCGGTGTAGCTATAATATTTAAACAGCATCTAAACATCCAGATCTTAAAATCATCAGCTCCACAAATAGGCAATTAAAAAATAATATATACCAACCTCAGAATAAACCAAAACAAAACCATCAACATAACTGGATGCTACTTCCCACCGGGCCAAAACATCCCTCCACTAGAAAACCTCCTCAGCTGGTCTACCCACCATCTCCCCCAAGAAACTATCATTTTAGGTGATTTCAATATTGACTGGCACTCCTGTTCTGGCAACAATCCAACCCATCATATAAACCTTCATGGCTTCACCCAACTAGTCCAGTTGCCAACCAGGATAAATAAAAGCTCCAGCAAGCACACTACCCTGGAATGGATACTAGTCAGTAAGAGCCCCCAGTCATATAAAACAGGCTGCTTATCAGATAGCCTCAGTGATCACTCCCCAACATTCCTACTCAGAAAATACCTATACCAAGCTAAACCTGTCATCTACCATCAAATACGTAAAAAACTAAACTTTAACCCACTCACATTCATCTCATCTCATCAAAGAATGTAACTGGCATTCCCTAAAGTACCTCAGTTTTGATGACGCAGTTGAATTTTTTACTACTACCTTCCTGAGCATCCTTAATTACCATGCCCCCATAAGACTTTCCAGAACGAAAGCATAACCCTCCCCATGGCTACAGAAAACCATTAAGTCAGAAATTAAAAACAGGGATAAAGCCTGGGAGCACTGGCACAAAACCAAAACCCCCTCAACTAGACAGAAATTCCTAGAATTACTCAATAGAGTTAAAAAAGCTAATAAAACAGGACAAATTCCAATACTACCAGTTTGCCCTAGACTCCTCCCAGCACAGTCCCAAACAATTCTGGTCCTCCATAAACTCCATCCTCCATCCAGGTAAAGTCAGTACCCCTCCTCCTAACATCCCTCACTCCTCCAAAACTATAGCTACCTCATTCAACACACACTTCACACAAACCATACTATCACTAGCTAAACAACGTAACCCCCCTCCCCTCCAACCCACACCTTCAACTACTAATCTCCCCACTGCCTTCTCTTTTTCTCCTGTATCTACCTCCAACATAAAAAAACTCTTAACTAAACTTAACCCCACCAAATTAGCAGCTGATGCTCTGGCCTATCCAGTATCCATCTTGATTAACCGATCTCTGTCAGAAAGTTACGTTCCCACACTGTGAAAATTATCACATATAATTCCCCTCCACAGAACTAACCAATAACTGCCCCATAGCTATTCTCTCT
Source organism: Protopterus annectens (assembly GCF_019279795.1). Lineage (NCBI taxonomy): Eukaryota > Metazoa > Chordata > Ceratodontiformes > Protopteridae > Protopterus > Protopterus annectens. Next base: position 766,018,011 of record NC_056750.1, read on the forward strand.
CCACTCTCCAAAATACTAGAGAGATGCATACATTCTCAGGTCTCACACTACCTCTTTTCCAATACTCAGCATGGTTTCCGACCAAACCATAGCACCACCACTGCCTTACTCTCCTTTACTAACACTATCCTTCAGCATAAAAACAATGGCTATCTCTCCTCTGCTACTTTCCTAGACCTATCTAAAGCATTTGACATGATCCCACACAAACAACTCATCTCTGTTCTCAATAACCTATCTTTCTCTCAATCAGTCACCAACTGGTTTCAGAGTTACCTGTCTGACCACCAACAATCCGTTGTATGGCAGAGTGACATATCTCCCCAACTACCTGTCTCCATAGGGGGTTCCCCAAGGATCCATCCTTGGACCCCTACTCTTCTGTTTTCACTAACAATCTAGCCTCTGCCACCAAACATGGCACTCTCATACAATACGCAGATGACTCAACCATCATCTGCTCAGCCCAGTCCCTACCCAAACTGCAAAAAGTCAAACAAGAAGCCTTTTCCTCTGTTGAAACTTGGTTATCCGATGCCCAATTAATACTCAACCCAAACAAAACTAAATTACTCATCTTCCAACCCACCAAACATACTCAAAACAACTCTCACTTAACATCACAGCAAAAGACACCACTATATACCCAACTGAACACACCAAATTGCTAGGAGTGGAAATAGACAATAAACTAAAATTTGACATTCACATATCCATGACCGTAAAAAAGTCCACAAAAAACGGAGCATTATACAGAAATAAGCAACTTCTCAACAAAGTAGCAAAGATTTCTATAGCAAATTCCCACCTTATCTCCACCCTACTTTATGCCTCTCCAATATATACCAACCTAAGGCAATGCGATCTAAACATGCTAGAGACCTGCTACAACAAAATCGCCAAATTCGCCACAGGGGCATCCTACCATAGTCACCACTGTCTCTCACTTGCTGAACTGGGCTCGCTTGAACTTCCTCACCTCCTTCAATGGTATCAACTATCACTCACCCACAAACTAGTAAACCATCCACTAAATGTCCCATCCCTCCAGAATCTACTCCAACCCTATCGCACCACCAGACCACTAATATCCAGCAACAAAAATAACTTGCAGATCACTAAAACCAATAACTCTGCTGGTGAAGCACTATTCTCTTGCGTCATAGCCAAATTATAGAACTCCCTCCCACCGACAATTACTTCCGTACCATCATGCACCCACTTCAAAACTTTACTAAAAGTGCACCTAAAAACAGGCTGACTATGCCCTTGCAACTCCCACTCTAATATCATCCACCCCATCCAACCACTACCTTTCTTTCCACCCCACTAACTACCTTGATTATAGCAAGCTCAGATGCTCATAAGCCTAGTACTTATTATACAGCAGGAACTTCTTATTGTAGCATTTGTTAATGTTCATTATGTACTTTGCAGATAAAGATTCTAGTTGTCTACTGATGTACTATGTTCTTCATCTGTAAATATGTTTGTAATTAATTGCTATGTTAAATTGTTAATCGCTATGTAATCCAATGCAACTACTGTCTGTTTATTTTAACTGTGAAGCTTTTCTCCCTGGGCCTCTGCTGAAAAATGACCTACGTCCAGTTGGACACTCCCGGTCAACAAATGTCAATAAATAAATAAATAAATAAATAAATAAATAAATAAATAAATAAAAACGTCGACCAGGCTGGTAGAAGAAAATGATGGGAATTGCCCAGGCACAGTGTTCTGAATACTTGAACGGACTTATGGAGAGAGGGTTTGATAAGGGTTTCTCAGCAAGAGCGTAGACCACAAAAACCTTCTTAAATGTAAAGTAACTGGCCTAAAGCCCAAGTGCTAAAACCAAAACTAAGATGGTTAGAATAACAGATAAATTTAATCAGGTTAATGCAGCAGAATAAAAGCATTTGAACACTTAAGAGCATGCAGCAAAGCAAAATAAGGTAATAAAGTAGGAAGAACACAATTATAGTAAAAGTAGCTGAGTAAAGTGTACTTTTTTGTAGTGGAAAGGGAGGAAACAGATGATAATTCAAGATTAAGAAACTAAGGGGGGTTGGCCTTCCCAAATGCTCTCTCTGTGCACAGTAGACTGAGCTGATGAGATTGGACTGGGAGGAGTGTCTAAAATCAAAGCAACAAGGGGGTAGTTCTTCCCAAATTCTCCCACTGTACTCATTTGAATAAGCAAATGAGATGGGACTGTGAGGAGTGTCTAAAACCACATTTACATCAGGGACAGTCAATTCCAAAGCCACCAAGTTTGAGAATACAAGAACACTTGGGAGGGAGCGTAGGAAAAACAAACCAACAAAATGCAGACAGGGACTAGCACAACTCAACGAAGCAAATAAAAAAATGCAGTACAGTTTTGTTAACCATCACAGAAACAGATTGAGTGCAAAAAATATACTTATATCATCTTGGTATATTCAGATGGTTATAGAATTCACCACAGCCAGCTAATCAGCTCTACAACTTAACACAGTTTCACAGAAAAATAACTCTTTATAACAATAGTATAAAATACAAGATAAACAAAAATTATATATATATTTACACACACACACACACACACACACACACACACACACACACACACACACACACAGCTAATCAGTTAATTGTTGGGGGTTGGTATAATAGATAAGGTATTTAACTCACAAATACAAGGTATAGTGTTTGATTCTCACTTTTGGGAAGGAAATCGGCTAATCTTAGAATGCCTCATTAGACAGCTAGCCTAGTAATTAGCTACAATCTTATGAAACCATGAATCTAAGGAAAAGGGTAAATGAATATTTTAGAGTGATTTCTGTAAATATGAATAGTATGAAGAATATAGCAAGAAGAATATGGATTTTGGAGTAGCATAATACATGTGATGTTGATGTAATTATATTAGAAGACAAGATTTTTAACAAATGAAGAAAGATTACAAATGTGAGGAAAGATAATTTGGAATTTGGGAAAGGAGAGATGGTCTGGAATAGCAGTGTTCTGTAGAAATATAGTAAAGATATTAGCTGTAACTTTAGCAAAAATGGGAAGATTAATGACTGTAGATGTAAAATGGAAAGAACAAGAATAAAGAATTATAAAATTATATGCTTATACAAAATGTAAAGAGAGGAAAAGCTTATTTCATCATATTTTAGACTATGTAGTGATAAACATGAATATTTTAATAACAGGAAACTTCAACTATGATTTAAGAGGCAAGCATAAAAAAGGAAATGATACAAGAAAAATGTTAGAAGTTATAAGATGTGATAAGTTAACAATTCATGGACTTACAAATGGGGTGTGTACAAAACTGAAATGGATTATTTTATAGTATCAGTAAGTTTACTTATAGGAGAATGGGAGGTAGTTGAAACAGGATTTTCTATTCATCTTGCAATATAGCTAGAAATAAAGGAAAACAAGCAATATATAAAAAATAGGCAAAAAAATAAATAAGAAAGCATGGAATGAAAAAATGAAAGAGATTAATAGTACAGTTAAGGACAGATCATATTACTATGAGAACATGCTATAAAAACTGGTCTGAATGGTGGATAATATTTAAGGAAAAAATATGAAGGCATTTTTTTACTGTGGAAATATGTGGGAAAAAAGAAAATAATATAAAAGAAGATATAACAATGCATTGAAACATTTAGAACATGAGGAAAAGCATTTTGACAAAGAAAAATAATTATATGAAAGAAATCAAGAAAAGATACAAGAATCATTATATACGCAAATATATTTTAAAAGGAAAAAGAAAAGAAGTATCGAGTTACTAAAGCAGATAAGTAAAGAAAGATGGTAGTGTAATGAGAGAAATAAAAAAAAAATATAAAAGGAGAAACAGAAAGAACTCTGGAAAAGACTATGAATAGTGTAGGACAATATGTACAAGAAATGTTTGGAAAAAAGATAGTAGTAAAAAATCTTAGGAAAGTAAACAAGTTAATAGAAAAAGATAATAAGGAGTTGGAAAATGAGCTTTTTTTACATGAGCTAAAGTATTAGGACAAGTAAATAGTTGCAGGACCAGATGGGATAGGGAATGAAATGTATAAAAAAGTTAAGGGATTGGCAAAAGAATATTTTTTAAAGATTGTGAATCAATGGTTAACAAAGTTATTTGTAAATAATTATGTAGTGGAATACTTAAATTCATATGGAAGAAGGAAGATTGAAGTCAAATAAGAAACTGGAGACCAATAACATTGAATAATGATGATTATAAGATCTTTATGAAAATAACATGAGAGATTTTAATCTAAAAATGGAAATGTTATAGAAGATAGTATGTAGAGTAAAAAGGAGAAGGTCTGTCAAGAATTATTGATGAGAGTTAGAAAAATTGTGGATGATGATATGAATAGAAAGGAAAGGGGAATCTTGTGGGTAATAATGAATGAATATAATAAAAGTGAGAAATTAGGAAATTATGTATGTCAGGATTTAGTAAAAGTACTTGTAAAAGGATGGTTAAGGGAGGTCCAGTGAGTTGTATACTTTTTGCATTAGTTATTAATGTGATAGTGTGTGAAATAAATTACAAAATGAAGGAGAAGGGGTGTATAACACCTGAGGAGTTAAGAATTCTAGTTCTGTTAACATATGCAGATGAAGTTATAATTATTACTTGTTTTAGCCTTTTTTTTATTTTATTTGCAAAAAGTGGGTGTCTAGAGGAGAAAAGTAAAGGCTTTGAAGATAGAGGGTATCTATTTTACAATGAATGGAACTTCTGTGTTAGGTATATATTTTGGAAATAAAGGTGTAAGTAGAATTCTACATGAAAAAACAACAGAAGAAATAAAACAGACTTATCTTTTTGGAGAACATATAAATTATCGTTCAGAAAAAAGGCGTATTTGATAAATTAAATACTGATGAGAAAAATAGCATACTTAGCAAGTGTATTTTATGTTGCCAACAGTATTTAAAAAGGAATTATTACAGATATTTTTTTTCATTTCTATGGGGTTCTAGATTAAGCCCAGTAAAACAAGGAGTTTTGTATGTAAATAAAGAGGAAGGAGATTTAGAGTTAATTAACCCAGTGGTATATGCTTCTTCATTAAATTTGCACAAAGTATTAAAGAAGATAAATGAAAAAGACAAGAGATTGGTAGTAAAACTATAACAATATAATCATGATAATTTTGAGGTATGGTAAAAAAGATTAAAAGAGAACGAGCGTATATTTAAAGAAATAAAATGTTATGAAGAAAGAGTGTATATTTAAAGAAATAAAATGTTATGAAGAAGAAATATTTTTATGGAAAATAAAAACTGAAGATATAGAAAAAGAAAGAAACGTATGCTATAAGAATGTAATGCTAAAACATTGCTATGTAAAACCATGGGAAAATCTATCAGATGCAAAAAATAAAGCTATAAGATAAGAAGCAAATTGTATAATCATAAAGAAAATATCAAGATTTTTTGTGGAGACTCATAATAGATAAATTACTAGTAAAAGGAAATATGGCATATGTAAAAAAAAAAGTGAGAGAATATGTTTACATTTTCAAGAAGAAACAACTACTGAACATGTTTTTGAAATATGAAAGAATAAAAAGTTATGGGGAAAACTATGTAAAGAAAAAATTGTTGAAGATATAAAAGCAGTAGATAAAAAAACATGGCTATGATTAAATGTGGATATTACAATAATAGAAGTAAAGAACGTGCTAAAAGAATAGGCAAAATTTATTTTATATCTTATGGGTTATATGGAATGAAACAATAAATGAAACTATGTTAATGTTAAATGGATTTTAGCAACAATATTAAGTAAAATCAGATGGTGGCTATGAAAAAGGGAGTGAGGTCTAATAGGAAGGAAAATTTAGTATGATTATGAGGAAAAGTAGGAATATGTGTAAATATATTTGTATACATGTGTACACTTGTAAATATTTGTAAATACTTAAATATGTTGTAAATAAGAGTTCTTTCGTATATAAATAAAGGACCCCTACTTGTTTTGATAGGTACTGTGGATTCTTTGACATCCATCTGAGCTACCACAAACTCATGCAGATGGGGCCTTGGTTTAATGTCTCACCTGAAGGATGATAGACTCAGACATGCAGCACCCCCTTATGCTGCACTACAGTGTCAGTAAGTTATCTGTCTGGTGTGGGAATAGAACCCACAGCCTTCTGCGTCAAAGGAGAGTGCTACCTGTTATGCCACTGACACTGTCAAGTGATAACTGATTTACAGAATGTTATTCACTTAAGTACCCAGGACTCTCATGACTTTATCTGCTGAAGAGCAGTGCTATTTATGCCATATGAGATGGGAGCAATTTTATTGCTGAATGCTCCTACACTGATCTTTTTTGGGGATGGGTGGGACATTTTTGTCATTTGACAGCTGATGACATGGTTTGATTGCTTAAATTTTTCATATATTCTTGTATTGCATTTTGCTTTTTGTTTTGTTTTAATGGTAGTACTTGTTTGACTTGCTGTTCTCTGCTTGACTATTGCAGATCTGTGCCTGAATTTGATTTTGGATTGAAGTTATTCATTTAAGGTTTGGTTGCTTCTTATTTTTTTAGCTTTTTCTTATATTGTATTTTGTTTTGTTTTAAGTATTTTGTTCTTTTTGGAGTTTTAAGAAGTTTTGGCTAGGGTCAGTTACAAAATAAATATTTTGCAGACACTGAATAACATCCAGCTAATTAGTGGGAAAAGCTGAGAACTAGCATACCTCATTTGACTTCAAATATTTAGCTACAGTGCTTGTTTAACTTGCTGTTCTTTGCCTGAGTATTGCTGATCTTTGTCTGCATTTGATTTTGGATTGAAGTTATTCAGTTATGATTTGGTTGCTTCTGTTTTTTTATCTTTTTCTTATAATGCATTTTTGTTCTTTTTACAGTTTTAAGAGACCTTGGCTAGGGTTCATTAGAAATTAATTATTTTGCAGACAATCAATAACATCCAGCTAATTAGAGAGAAGCCGAGAAACAGCATTCCTCATTTAACTACAAACATTTAGTGGCATCTTTATTTAGCTGTAGTTCTCATTTGACTTCCTGCTTTCTGCCTTGTCATTGTTGATCTGTGTCTGTATTTGATTTTTCCTACCCACAAACTCTGGTGCTGTTGTAATATTAAATTTGGTGGCATTTGAGTTGCCTGCCCTTACTGTAAATCTGACTTTGAACAGTCCTCCCAGTCACATCTCATCAGCTCATTCTACTGAGAATTGAGAGATCAGCTGGGAAGGCACTCCCCCTTAATCTCTTAAACTTGAATTATCTTCTGTTTCCTACCTTCCAACTTACTTAAAATGAACTTTATTCAGCTGCTTTTTCTGTATTTGTGCTTCATTGTAATTTAACTTTTTGCTGCACTCTCAAAGTGTTCAGCTGCAGTTAATCTCCTGCATTTTTAGTGCTTATTAGTAGCCTAATTACATTGTAACTGTTATTCTAAGCCAGTTAGTTGTGATTTAAACAGTTGGGCTTCAAACTAATTATCTTACATAAGGAAGGTTTGTGGTCTACAGACTTGTGGAAGGAGAGGTAGCTCACACCCTTTGGTGCTGGAAATTGCTGGTTGAAGGCTCACTGTGTGTCTATTTTTAAAAATGTCTTAGTTCTGATTTAAAAAATTGGGCTCCAAGCCAGTTATTTTACAAAAAAGGTTTAGAGTCTACACTCTTGTGGGAGGAGAGGGTAGCTTCCACCCTTCTGAGCTGGGAATTGCTGGTGAAGGCTTATTGTGACTGGTAATCTGAGTGTCGTTTTCTGGTTTAAGTGCATGGTCTCCAAACCTGTTATTTTACAGTAGGAAGGTTTGTGGTGTACATTCTTGTGACATTAATGTCTAGATAGTTTTTAACTACTAGAGGTTCTAGTTTGTGCATACCTGAGCATTGCTCATCAAGTTCCTTGTCTTACTGACCTATTCAATATTTAAATTTCTCTCACTCCTCTCTTGTAGATCAGCAGCCATGGATAAGCATTTCCTGACTCTTTCTGTGGTCAGTCTGGTTGAGATTGATATTCTGGGGTATTATAGCAATTGCCTCATGTACACCGACAACCCACTTATTCTTAATAAATCAGATGAAGTACGTGAGAGGTATAAATATACCTTAACGCTGAAGGCAAAACACTCTCATGCAACCAAAACTAATCCATAGATGTTGTCAGTGACACATGCACCATGCCTGCACAGTACGGAAAAGGGTCCTCAACCATCAAGTAAACACTCCTTTAAAACACCACCCACAGCTACACATAGTAACACTGTACCCAATGCCTCTACTGCTAAGCCCTTTAGGCAAACCAGCACATGGCCAAATTTCCCAGTCATTTTTGATTCTATATTGAGGCACACCAATGTCTCCTTCACAAGAATGAATAAAGATAGAGTCATAGTTAACTGTCTTTCTGAGGCCAAGATCCATCAAGCTGCACAAGCACTTAGGTCATTGAACCACAGGTACGAGTATGACTCTGTCAGAGTCCATGTGGGTGTTAATGACCTGAGATATACCTCTTTTAACTATATGAAGCGAGTCATGATCGAGCTCTCTGCTTATGTGTCTCAGGCAAGTATGAGCCTAGCACTGAGCAGCATTCTACCTTCTCCAAGGATGATGCCATGTTACTAACAGAAGATGGCTGATTCAACAATTGACAGCTTCTGGTGTCAATCCAAGGGGGTACAATATTTGACTGCCTAGGAGGACATGATTGACAGACGATGCTGATTTGCCAGGGAAGGTCTGCATTTATTGCCTCTAGGCTTTTGAATACTGGCAAAGACCGTTTTCACCCCAGTAGTGCAGTTTTAGGCAATACCAAACTGATAAATCTACTGACTTAACTGAACCTATGAAGGAATATCTAAAGGTGGTACTGCTAAATGCTCGAAGTCGTAACAAAAAACTCCACTCCCTGCAAGCCTTCCTCTCTCTGTGTAGTAACAGAGACAAGTTGCAGAGTACCCCAGCAATGCAAAATTATAATGCCTTTCACACTTTTAGATCAACCACTACACAGGAAGGAACTAAAGGCAAAGGAGTCTCAGTATATATTAAAACCAACTTCATATCAAGACTAATTAAAGTGTATGACCCCGGGGAACTCATACATGTGCAGTTCACCATAAACAGGGCCTCATACCATATCCTTGCAACCTACAGGCCATGTCCATGTTCCAGGAAACCCATGCTACCTAGTTCAATGTATTAGTGACCCTTACCATTCAACCCAATATGATACTCATGGGAGGATCTCAACTACCACTCTACAGATTGCGAGTCCTACATCACTTCTAATGCACAAACCAAGCAATTCCTAAATTTTGTAAATACCAACATCCTGGAACAGTTGGTCCATTCTCCTACCAGTGGTACAAACATCCTTGACCTTGTACTCATGAACATGGGGGTCTGATGTTCCTCACCCAATGTAATATCTTCACTCATCAGATCTGACCATAAGGCAGTGTTGGTTAAAATAAAAATTAAATCTGTGGATCCAGTGAAACTAAAAACCTTTATGAACTATTCCAAGGCAAACCTATCTCTACTATGTGATACCTTGGCTAAATTCCAAACACCCCCAATCCCAGTAAACACTATAGCATATGCTGAGATATTTACAAAATTTTTGTCTAGTTATACTGATAGCTGTAAGAAGCAAGTTGTGCCCTCTTATACTGAGAATAAGACAGACTCAAAAGGCAAGCTACCCTGGTAGAATCACAATATCATTTGGTTATACAACAAAAGAAAAAAATCTTGGCCAAGTGTAGGAGGAACAAAGCCCAGCATACTAAAAGCCCCCTGACCAATCTAAACAGGCAGCTAAGAGGGTTAATTAATACATTAAAGGGTAAATCTGAAGAAAAAAATAGCTTCTCAAGCAAAGGACAACCACAAAGCTTTCTACAGCTATGTACTTATTAATGGCATCACCCACACTGAACTGAAAGCCATTGCCAACCTTTTGGCTGATGGCTTCTACTCAAATTTCTCCCTCTACCCCCCAATAGTCCAAAGGAAATACTGCATACCACAATACCCCCAATCATTACTAGGGAATAGGTCATGAATGCACTTTCCAAGACCAAAAACACTGCATTGATGGGTCTTGACAGCATCCCATAATGTTTAATAAATAGCATGAACCATGACCTATCTAGTCCATTTGAATCACTTTTCAAATGGAGCATACAGTCAGATTTTGTGCCTAAGGAATGGAGGATAGCTACAGTCATTCTCCTTCACAAAGGGGGTCCAACCATTGATCTGGGTAACTACAGGCCCATAGGTTTTACTAGTCTCATATATAAGGCCAATGAAAAAATAATCATGGGCATGATAAATGACGATATAGGTAACCCGCAAATGCTAGACCCATCACAGTTTGGCTTTGTTAAAGGAAGTCATGCCTATTAAATCTGGTGGGCTATTTTGAGAGGATCACCAAAACACTGGAAGATAAGACAGTGCACACAGTTTACCTCAATCTGGCCAAGGCTTTTGATACAGTACCCCACTCAGGCATTATAGACAAGCTCAATAATTTAGGTATAAACCCTTTAATCATCCAATGGATAGCCAGCTGGCTCACTAATACGACCCAAGAGGTCAAAATAGGTGAGGCCACTTCCACCAAGAGGGCAGTCACTAGTGGAGTCCCCCGGGGCTCAGTACTGGGCCTACTCCTTTTTGGAAGCAAATGCTGAAGGTTTATGGCTAAGTTTTCAAATGATTGCAAGTTAGGAGTTATGATCAACTCCCCTGCAGACACTAGCATTCTTCAAGAAGGTTTATCTCTGACTAACAAATGGTGCCAAAGCCATGGTCTTAAACTCAATGCTAAGACATGTATAATTGTACCCTTTGGTAAGTCAACCATCCCAGCTAATTACCATGCTGATAATATATCCTTAAGATTCAACCCACTCAGGTGGGGTCAGGGATCTGGGTGTGCATATAAACAGTTTTCTTAACTTCGATCACCACATGGCCATATTGGTGAGGAAATCCTTTTATGATGTGCAACTTATAAGTAAGGGCATGGCATCTAGGTCCAAAGAGGTCATTATCGCACTGTACTCCACCCTTATCAGACCGATCATAGAGTACGATGTTCACTTTGGTATGTACCTGACCAGTTATATGCAACAACTATTGTAGTGAAAAATAAAGGAGAGTGGTACGTAGAGGTTGGATAAGAACCAACAGCAAGATAAATTAAAGAAGAACTATCCAACCAACATGGCTGCTGCAAATACTTTACTAAAAGCAAAAAAATAAGATGGTAAGAGCTTTCACAAACTTAATCACTTCTTCAAACCAAATACACGGACCACATAAACGTAGACCATTTAAAAAACCCATCAAAACAAATCACATCAATGATGGAAATCACATGATCTAAGAGCCAGTCTTAAGATACATTATCATTAAGACTAGGATGTTTATCTGCTTTAAGCATAATAATCTATTTTAGCTCACACTGCTCAGTCTTGTTCATAACGTCACCACCTCTTATACTCAAGCTAGTGATCTCTAACACCAGAAATTTAAAAGAATGGTTGCCATCCGTGTTTTTCACTTGTTTGGCAACAACATTGGTGTCTTTATATTTATTAATATCTCTTATACGTTCAAGGATCTCTTCCTTCAATATTCAATTGGTTTTACCAACATAAACCAAACTACATGCTATGCAACTGGCAAAAGATACCACATTTGTACTTCAACAATCTTGGCATGACTGGCATGAATGTACTCGGCTTCTTAAAAACATTACCAGCCACATCTTGCCTAGAAAACTTATTCTAGTAACATCAATGTGTTAAGTGAAATTATTAAAAAAACTGGCCAGTACTAATGGCCAGAGAGGAGCTGATGAATGTCCTTGGAGAAACACCAAAGTTTTCTTTTAAGAATAACATCTCAGTTAAGCACCAGCTTTGTTATAGATAAAGGACCTATGTGTAGCACATTGTATGTATTTGAAAAGGGATATTTATATGTTGCTCCTGTTCTGCTTGTAAATATATTAGGTCCACCTCATATATTAAACATCCTACAGCAGACTGCCGCATTGAATTTGATTTCTATGCTGATTGCAGGGAAGTAAAGCTTCTATCACTGATAGGGCATCAGATGCAGAACAGGATGAAAGAGAAGCTTGATTCACTGAGCAAGGAGGAATCCACTGGGAAGGAGGGAGTAATTCCTACTGCCAAGTGTTACACTGCTGAAATACATTCAGAATCCATCTCTCAGTAACAATCCAATATCACAAAGGAAGATGAAGCCTCAGAGAAATTAAATGGCTACCAGGGTGGGAAGGGATGGGCCTCTGTGGGCTAATAATCATGCTGATTGAGGGAAGTGTCCTGGAGTTTTTGAGTTTTTTTCCTGTCTTTTAGGAACCTTACTTTTGCTTTTTAAAGGTGGTGCAGCGGTAGCGTTGTTGCCTCACAACAAGAGGTTCTTCCGTTCGATTCTCGGCTGGAGTGCGGGGAGTGCCTTCTGTGTGGAGTCTGCATGTCCTCCCCGCAGTTGGGTGAGCGTTCGAAAGACATGCGTAAATAGGCGTGCCTTCATTGAAGGTTGAACATCGAGCTGGCACCATGGCACTCATGAAAATCTACTGCCAATCATTAGCGGACCGGAGTTCCGCTGTGGCGACCCCTAATCGGGAAAAGCCAAAAGACAAACAACTTTGCTTGCCGGCACCTTGCTGCTTAAATGGCTTATTGAAAAACTGAGTTAAGGTAAAGGGGAATTTTTTTATTTCCTTTAAAAAGGGAGGGTTTAAAAATCTGAGTCATGCCTTATCTCATTACATCTGAGTAACGCCTCCAAATGCATCTGCAGTTACGTCCTACTGCACCTCTAGGCATCAAATATTGCTTGTTCATATTTACATTAATAATTCCAAAACCGTGCTACATATAAGGTATCAGAATATTTTATCATGAAGCATACATGATAGCAAACACAGTTGTATTGATGTTTGACCTATGTCAATGAGTATTTGCTTGAACTGTAAGGTGATAACTTTATTTTTCAAAGGCTTAAGCCACTCCCACTGGGAGTTAAAGGTACACATTCAAAAGTGCTGTATTAGAGGGAATGGCTTCCCACTTTCATCACAATTTTTAGCATCTCAGCAACAGATGGGCCAAACAGAACATCCTTATCCAAGGATGAATTTAAAAGTCCAGTTGAAGTGGAACATCCTCCAGAAGATTTTGAGAAGACGAATAACTAATCTTCTCAATAATGACTCAGAAGCAAGAGCTCTAGCGGAGGAACTGACAGCATAACAAAATACACTTTAAAAATGTGTTTAGTAACTTGAGAAGCAGATGTAAGAGAGGCAGGCAAGGAATACATTTTTTTTTTTATCTCAGAAGGAAGGAAGGTTAACTAATGACTTCTGCCTGTTCTCAAAATATAAAAGTAAAAACTTCAGCATCGAAGCTTGACAGTTTAAAATCATAAAAGTCAAAATACCAAAAGAAAACATTTTCTTCCCCAACGCATCTCTTGTTTTCCCATCCTTGTCAGAGGGAATGGCATTAACAATAGTAATCTGCTTACCAGAATCAGTTTTTGGTAAATAAATCACAGATGTATCTGCTCTAGGATTTTAAAAGAAGTGCTTATGAGTGTGAGGTACCCTGTACAACTTCTCAGGTTTCCTAGGAGCAGGGCTCTGACTATTAGACAAGCTAGAAGGTATGAGAAAAAGAGGCAATGCATGAGGAATATCTGCAGACTTAGGCATGTCCAGTCGTAATAAATGATAATACATTGTAGCACAGGAATTTCATTCTGTTCTCACTGAAAAACCTCTTTCATCTTAGATGAAGTTTCTGAAAATGATAAATCATTTGTAGAGAAATCTAAAATACTTCTTTTCAAAATCAGAATATTTGGATTGTGAAGAAATTCCTGCAGTACAACCCTTCTGTCTGAGATGTCGGCCAACAAGCAGCCACAACAGAATTACCCCTCTGTGACCGGAGGTGCAACAGGGGCCAGCCTAAAACCCAAAGACTCAATTCAATTGAATTGAATTCAATTCAACTTTATTGGCATATGTACTAGATACAGAGTCACATAGTACAATGAAACTGTTACTCTGCAAATCTTCCAGCAACATATAAAAACCCGACAATTAACGAGAAGTAATCTAAGACCAGAAATAGACAATAATATAAATACTGATATCAGTAAATATATATAACTGTGCAAAAAAAAAAAAAAAAAACTTGTTTCCCCTCCAAAGGTGAGCCAACCTACAATTCTGGAGGGAAAAGTAGTATGTGAGTTTTAACAGTCTAATAGCTTGAGGTATAAAACTGTCTTTCAGCCTGGTTGTTCTGGCTGCCATTGCTCTTATAATGTCTCCCTGATGGTAGCAGCATAAACAAACAGTTTGTGTTGTGGGTGAGTAGTGTCCACGATATTGTTTTGAGCCCTCCTAAAAACCCTTTTGTTGTAGATGCCCTGCAATGAAGGGAGTGTTACTCCAATTATGTTTTGCTCAGTTTTTATTACTCGCTGCAGAGCCTTGCGATCCAGTACTGTACTATTCACAAACCATACTGTAATACAGTGGAAGAGAATGCTCTCAATTGTACATCTGTAGAAGTTGCTGAGGATGGTATTGGGCATGCCAAACTGTCGGCTTTTCCTTACTTGGTATGTGATGTTGTGAGTCCAGGTAAGGTCCTCACAGATGTTAATACTGAGGAATTTGAATGTAGCCACTCTTTCCACCTCAGACTCACTAATATATAATTTTAAGTACTGCCCTCTATTCCTCCATGTATCAATGATCATCTCTTTTGTTTTGCTGGTATTAAGACTGAGATTACTGTTCCGACACCACTTCACAAGGTTCTCCACTTCCATTCTATACGGTGACTTATCACCCGCGGAGATAAGCCCAATGACTGTTATATCATCCACAAATTTGACAATACTGGTGTCATGTTGAGAAGCAAGATTCCCTAAAAACCTTCTTCTTTATGTGGACAGGAAAAAGTAATATCATAGAAACAGGAGGTTGCTGTCTTAGTAAGGCAGAATACATCCAAAATTATGAAGTACTGAAACACTGCAAATTGAAAAATAGATCACAAAAGGTTGAAACATGTAAAGGTGACTCCATTTGCTACTGGCTTTTTTCAGTAATAAAATTGTTGTTAATGTGTTGTATGAGATTGTGGGACTGTATTTTTTTCCAGTTTCAGAGTTTAGAAGTAGCAGGGGGCAACATAGGTGCTACAGGAGGGCTGTTCCCCCTGTACGGATTTTTTTTTATCACCATTTTCAAGTGTTCTTGTTTTGACGTTTTGTGGTCAATGCTTTTTGTGTGCAGTGTTTTGGTGCATCGGGATTTTGAATGTAGTCAATGTACCTAAGAAAGAGTCTTCACAAATGGATATCAGAGCCAGGATGAGTTGGTGAAGTCTTACATACAGCACAAGTGGTTCTCTGTAAGTAAATCACTGACAGTCCCAAGAAACACATTTTCCTGATCCTGATACAAAAAAACATAAAAAAACAGAGTAATATTTGTCAAAAAAAGAAAGATTTTTTCACATAAATGTTCACATAAGCATTTATACATACATTCCCTTTGAAATCCAATGACAGTCAAAAATAATTCCTCAGAAAAATAAAATTAGTGCAAGGTTTTACAACACAGGGGCTGTATTTGCCCAGCTTTGAAGTATCACTAGCCGACTAACAGTTTCACAGCAAAAAACAGCAACCAAGGAACCAATTCACTTAAAAGTTTACTATATACACATGACGTGCTTTTCATTCGATTAGTAATCAGAACTTCTTCAGATATAACAAACATTAAGTCTCCACTGTTTAAAACCATTCTTAACTAACCATGTGGTTAATATTAGCATAAGTAATTTTTTTTTCACCATCATGAAAGTAACCCCTTTGGTTCCAAATAAAACCATAGTTAGCAGCAACTAATACATTAAAAATAAAATAAATAACACTCTTTTACATGCTTGAAGAATTACATATGTAAGTCACCATCCAAAAAAGTGTTTTTTTTTATATAAATTAATGTGTGTGCAATTACATTACACTGTGGCAAATCATTTTCTTGAACAAACCCTTTATCTAGTTAAGCCCTTAAATTTTAGACAACATAAAATAGAGCAGGTTTCATTCAAACCTGGATGTTGACAGGCATTAAGACGAAGTTGCCATAATAATTCAAGTTTCTCTAATAAAAGAGAACAAGGGCCACCTCTAATATTTGGGGTAATCTGATCAATGGTTCTGAATTTGAAACTATGAGTAGAAAAACTTACTATGTGTCTAGCTAGGGCATTTTCTAAGTTGCCATTGTTTATGCAGTATATGTGCTCATAAACCCACTCCTTCAGTTTGTGGTCAGTTTTCCTGACATGATAAGCCATACAGGACTGACATTGGGCTAAATAAGTGATCATTTTAGAATTACAGTTGCATTTCTTCGCTGTATGGTATATTATATTTCTAATGTTGAAAGTTTGACCCATGTCCATATATTTACAAAAACTGCACACCTCACATTTGTACATTCCTGGATGTCTCACTGTACAGGGAGTGTAGATCATATTACATCCTCTTCTAAAAATAACTGAGGGGTATTCTTCTAGTTTGTTAATATCTTGATCGCACATTAGGAGATTCCAATTTTTACATATTAACTTTTTTACTTCTGCTGCGTCTATACTGTAAGATGTAATAAAGCTCAATAAAAATCTGCCGTTATTGTTAGTTATAGTGTAACTGACATCACTTATTTCATCACTTCCGCAATACCTCTTTGTGTATTCTTTCTATTCAGAATTGGTTTATAAAAACCTCTGTTTCTTTTAACTTGTACTTCCTCGAGCAACTGTTGAATTAGTAAATCAGGGTAGCCCCTCCTCAAAAACATTTGTCTCAATTTTTCTCATTCTTCTCTAAATTCTTCTTCTACTGTTACCATCCTTGCTGCTCTAACAAGTTGGCCTTTAATAACTAACCTTTTCTGATGGTAAGGATGTGAGCTGGTATTACACAAGAATGCATTCGAATTGGTGTTTTTCCTAAATATCTTAGTTAAGTACCTATTCTAGAGTCTGTCTTTACTCAGTTCTATATCTAAATATGCCATACTTTCCTGATGGTAGTTAAAGGTAAATTGTAAAAAGCTAGTTGTGTTGTTAAAGTACTGAACTAGTTGTAAAGCCACTCTATCATCTCCTTTTAGGATAATAAAC
Source organism: Protopterus annectens (assembly GCF_019279795.1). Taxonomy (NCBI): domain Eukaryota; kingdom Metazoa; phylum Chordata; order Ceratodontiformes; family Protopteridae; genus Protopterus; species Protopterus annectens. The sequence continues at coordinate 766,035,323 of NC_056750.1, forward strand.
ATATCATCCAGTCTCCATGGCAACACCCAGATCTACTCTGAGTTACAGCACAACAACACGAATTACAGAACCAACTGATATTGCCAACATCCTGGCAGATAGGTTCAGTGCTAACTTTACCCCCCTCTCGCCCCCTAAAGGGCCCATATCTATACAGGAAGAATGTAGAGTCCCTGTAATCACAACTACATAGGTAAAAGCTGCACTCTCTAAAGCCAAAAACACAGCATCCATGGGACCAGACAACATCCCAGGCTGCATTTTACATGAACTTCAGAACGGACTGGCTCCCCACCTAAGCACCATGTTCGGTCATAGCCTCACATTAGGCTTTGTGCCCAATGAATGGTGCACAGCAACAGTTATCCCACTCCACAAAGGGGGAGCCACCCTTGATCCCGGGAACTATTGCCCTATTAGCCTGATGAGCCTGTCTGTAAGGCCATGGAACATATCATCATGGAACTCATAAACAAAGACATTGGTAACCTCCAAACTCTGGACCCACCCAGTTTGGGTTTGTGAAAAGCAGATCATGCCTCCTGAACCTGATCGACTTCTTTGAGGCAGTCAGCAAAGCCGTAGATGAAGGTAAGGTGGTTCACACAGCTTATCTTGACTTTGCCAAGGCTCTCGACACCATCCCCCATTCTGGAATTATAGCTAAACTCACTAAACTAGGTATAAATCCCTACTTCACAAGATGGGTTGCCAACTGGCTCACTGACAGAACCCACACTGTAAAAGGTGCAGACTCCAAATCTGACTTCAAACCAGTGACAAATGGAGTACCACAGGGTTCAGTCCTAGGACCTCTCCTGTTTGGTATCTACTTCTCTGAAGTACAGGCTAACACAGAAGGCCTTTGGCTAACGAAGTTCGCAGATGACTACAAACTAGAAGGCATAGTCAAGTCCCCAAATGATGTGGACATCCTACAGAAGGGCCTCACTGAGACAGATGCCTGGTGTCAGAGCCATGCCTGAAACTCAATGCCAAAAAGTGCACTGTCATCCCCTTTGGTAAAAACTCTGTACCCATGAACTACCACATAGGTGGTAGTCTACTTTATGCCAAACGTGTGATGAGACCTTGGGACACAGGTGGACAGTAGTCTCTCCTTTGATAATCACATCACCACAGTAGTCAGGAAATCCTTCTACGTAGCACACCTCATCACAAAAGGGTTCTCATCCAGTAAAAAAAGAGGTCATTATTCCCCTCTACTCGACACTCATTAGACCCATTATAGAGTACAACGCCCCTTTTGGAATGTACCTCACATGACATCTGCAGCAGCTGGAAAGGCCTCAGAAGTATCTCACAAAGAAGATTAACAGATACCCTACACTGACCATCTCAAAAAACTCCAGCTTTACTCCATAGCATATCGCCTGCTCTGAGGTGATCTCTGACTAACATATAAAGGTATGTCAAAACCAGAGCTGTTGGACATGCAGCACCTAAAGAAATCCCAATCCCTCCAAGCTACACAGTCTAGGGACCTAAACCTTGTCACCACAATAAACAGGACATTCTTGACGGATAGATTCCTTTCTCAGAGACTTCCAATACTCTGGAACAAGCTACTCATCTATTTCAAGCAAAGTTCCTCTTTAGCACTCTTCAAGAAAAATCTTGATGAGTGGATGGGAAATAGGAAATATACCCCGGGGATCACTTCTGTGGCTCTGCTCGACAGGGGCACAAGAAAATAACTTTCTTGGGTGGCATAAGCCAGGGAACCTTGTTGGGTAGGCTTATTTAGGCCCTTGGGCCAATAGCCTTTTACCTACCTATGCAGGGCCGGTGTTAGCATTTTGGGGGGGGGGGGTCTATATTAGAACACCGAAAATTCAAAATGTTGAGTGTTCTAATATCGAACCCTAGCAATCGAAAAAAAAAAAAACATCGAACATTCGGAACAGTGAATTTTTTCCAAAACACAAACACACAACACAAGCACACCAAACAAACAGCAATCCGCACACATACACCTAAACTCTAACACCTAACACTACACTAAACTATACAAGCACCACTAACTATCCACTTACCTTAACCCAAACCCTAACCCTAACCCTAAGGTCCGTCACTATCACACAGTCACCTCACCTGCGCCCTAACCCTAACACCTACCCCGCCCTAACCCACACGTCCACACAATCGCACACTTACCTGAACCCGACCCGTAACTTTCCACCAGAGCGCTGAAAATACCGAAGCAACAGAAACGGACAACCAAATTCTTTCCCTAGGAAAGAATTCGTTTTCCTGTTACTTCGATGTTTTCAGCGTTCGCTGAAAATGGGTCGATATTAGAACACCCGACATTTCAAATGTTCGGTGTTCTAATATAGACCTTTTTGGGGGCCCCCAGCAAATGTCAAGTTGGGGGCCTTCAGGCCCTTCCAGTATAAATATCATCCTGTCAATGCCACACCTCCTAAGAAACCTTTTATTTTGTGCTGCAAACATTTAGGAGTAATACACACCGACAGACCTTAGCTACAGGCTGTTACATTACATCAGGCCTATATACCACACTTTGTTGACCTGTCTAACAAAGGGACACTTACAGTTACTGGCATTTAGTTGCAACAATGATACATTACAACAACTATATGTACAGGTCTGGACTTAAATGAAGTGCTGACTAGGCCTACTGTTTCAACACCCCCCACACACCCTCCAGTCCTCTCCACTGATTCCCCAACCCCTTTTGGCTCCCCACACCATGCACATTACTTTTTTATTCCTTTTCCTCACATTTTGCCTTATGCTCAGCTTTTTCAAGAAGCCATAGCTTTCTATATGCTCTGAAGTGCATTTTCTATTTTTTTTCTTTTTACACAACCTTTTCATCCAATAATGGCTTGAACAGAAATTATTATTAAGGAAAGAAATTCACTCTTGTTGTTCAGCTTTAGTTTTCTTTGCATCTTTTCAGCACTCCTTTCCTGACCAGGACAGCACAGTAATAACGATTTATGAAATAATTCAAGTAAGCTGGTGTCCCCAAAGCCATATGGGGTTATATACATATGTGCCCTGGGATGCATTTTAGAGCATTTTCTCAGCATTTTACTCCAATGGTGGCCTAAATACAAATCATGAAAAAGAAAAGAATTTCAGTCTTATTTTTTTTCTTTCAAGGAAGATATAAATTGTGCCCAAGGCTTAATGTTCAAAGCTGACAAAATAGTAGCTCAAAAATAACTAAAAAGCCAGTTGTGGAAATATCTTGGTCTTATCTGGGAATACTGCCTCCTTCCCTATCCCTCACAAAAGACAGTCACTGCCTATACATTCCTCTGGTGTTAGACTAGGATAAAAGCAGAGGTTTAAATTGCCTTAGCCATATACTTCAAGTGACTGCCGATATATGTATACATAGCATGCTTCCTCACCCCTAACCCTCAAAGTTAGCCCCATGTATATGTGCCTGATGTGTGATTGTGAGAATGATTTCAGTAATATATTCTAATTTTTTGCTCTTAGACAGTACACCACCCCTACACAAGCTATAGTAACCTTCTTTTTATACCTCTGAGGTCTGTGAGAAAAGTAAATAAACAATGACCACACTGTCCTCAGCTCAATCACAAGCTATAATGACATCATGTGCACATCTCTAAGGTTTGACTGTGACGAAAATTAAAGTTGTAATAACCACACAATCCCCAGATCCCCAGCAGCTTTCTGTACACACACATTTGAGCAGGGCTGGATGTTCTTCGTGTTTCACTGTTGCAGTCATTACATTTGGGTTATCTGTTTGCAGCAGCCCTCAATCTGCCTGATTAACAAATTCTTGGGTCCTATGTCGGTTGCTGTCTCTTCTTCCATGGCGTCAGGTCATCAGGGGTATAAAACATGCAGCTGACATCATTACATCAGTCTTTCTTGCCATGCGGTGCCCGAAGCTGAAGCAGTTTGCAAGTGCCACTTGGCAGACTCCTGAAATTTTTGTTTTCGAGTTTCAGAATCTAAGTCTTCAACTAAAAGCTAAGTACCCCGTTGGGGAAACTTTTTCTTGCTCTAAATTGATGTCAGTAAAAGTAAATAATTGCATTTCTTGTGGAAAGCAAATACCGCCTAAAGATTTTCATTCGTACTGTATTCCTTGCCTAGGCCCTGACCCAGACGTACCTCGCTGCCGGTTTTGTGCCTTATTTAAATCACAAACTATCCTTCGTCGGTATATTTGAGATTCTAAATATTTTGGTGCTTGGTTCAATTATCCTGATATGTCTTCGGTAAGCCATTTGACTACCGACATTCTGAAAAAAACGCAAAGATAAAGACAGAGACAGGCCGTCCAGTTCGCTGGTCCTCAGTGAAGCGCTTTTGCAGCTCCTAATACCCGCTACTTCAGATTCGCAGGCCTCTACTGAGACCCATTCGGAGTCCGGTATGCCGCGAGATGCTTCAACTGTGGAACCCGCAGATGTCTCTATCTTGGATGGGTCCAGAGCCACTGTGCAGGCACTGGCATCTGAGGGTGTAACCAGGCCTACTGACTAGCATATTAAACTGACGCCATCTTCTTCTTCAAAGCATAAAACTCGAACCATGACTAGAAAACTGATGCCTAGACTGCATGGTCAGGCCTCTATGCCTAAAAAAACGAATGATAAGAATTACTTATTATTATAATTTATATTATTATTATTATAATCTTATTACTTTAATCAGGGGAAGCCAACCTTCCCCCTCTAAAAGACCTAGGACTGAGTTTGCTTATGATACTTCTGACCAGGATTCTGAAATTTCTGTTTCCTCTGATGACCAGGATTTACCCTTATCTACCTATGAGGATTCTGATGCTGAGGACTCTATTCCCTCTGCGCCCCCCCCCCCATGGTGAAACCTTGCATACTCTCAGGGAGCATTTTCGTTGGGAAGGTCAGGATTTCTCTGGTTCTAAAAAGAGGTTTAGGGATTTCTTACTCCTGCCCCAGCACAGGCCTTTAGCTATACCTCCTGTACTGGACATTGTTGATGATGCCTTTTTGGAATCTAGCATGGCCCCTGGCTCTTTACCTCCTGCTTCCAGAAAACCTGATAGATATTACAGGGTTCCTGACTCTCACAAGTTCCTTTTCAAAAATCCTACTGCGGATCCTGAAACCATTTCACAGGGACCCAAGGGCATTAAAGCTACTACTGCCAAAAATCCTATCCCCTCTGATAGAGACTCCAGGGTGCTGGATAGATCGGGTAAGAAGGTATACACTTCTGCAACTTTGGCTATTAGGGCCTTGAATTGCCAGTTTCATATGTTAAAGTATCAGCTGCATATTGTTGGATTGCTTAAACAGAAAATGATGTTGTTTCCTGATTGTGCTGAAAATAAGGATTTACAGGATTTAATGCATTCTGCTGAACAAGTTGGTAAACATACATTGTGATGTGGTTTTGATTCACTAGAGGCATCTTGCAGGGCTGCAGTAACTGGGTCTGTACTTAGAATGCATGCTTGGCTTAAGGAGCAATCCTTGCCAGATCATGTTAAAGCAAAATTCTGGATGCTCCCTTAAATCAGGACCGCCTGTTAGGCAACAGGGCAGAAGAAGTTCTTAAAAAGATGGAAGAAAAAGCTAAATCTATGCAAACTGTTAAAAGTTTTTTTTTTTTTTTTTTAACAAGTACAACTTCCAAGATTTAGTAGGCATTGGCCTTCTAATAACTGGTCCTTTCCTGCCTCTTCCAGACCTTCTCAGTCCAAACCCAGATCCAGCAGAGCACCCAGGCTTCAGTCCCAGGGAACACACAGGACTAAGCAGTGGGGGGCATCCACTTCCAAATTTGGGAGTAATAAAACTCCCCCCTATGGTAAACTGTCTCTATGACTTATTTTTATAACTTCCAAGCACTTCTCAACTGACTGCCCCTTTGGGGGGAAAGACTGAACTTCATGCAAAGAACTGGGGACTCATTACCCAGGACAAATGGGTTTTAAATATAGTGTCCCAAGGATACAGATTTCACTTCCACATGTTGCCAACTCCAAGCGGTTGGCTGGATCTACCCCCAAATCAGTGGGCAGAGACCCAAAAGCAAGTACTCTCTCTCTCTTAAGCATAGGGGCTATTCAGTTGGTACCAGAAGAAGAAAAGAGACATGGTTTCTACTCGAGATTTTTCCTGGTACCCAGAAAAGACAATTCATTATGTCCTATCCTGGACCTGCCTACTCTAAACACCTTTTTGGTGATTCCAAAATTCAAGATGCTGACTCTTCACTAGTTGCTTCCTATGCTAAGCAAAGATGCCTGGTTGGCAACACTAAATTTAAAGAAAGCATACCTGCCATCCCAATCAGGGAATCTTGCAGAAGATACCTACACTTCAAAGCAGGCTACGTGCACTATCAGTTCTCTGCACTGCCCTTTGGCTTATCTACTGCACCCATGGTATTCACAAAGTGCCTAGCTCCAGTCATTGCATTTTGCAAGCAAAGAAATATTCAAATATACCAATACCTGGACAATTGTCTAATTCAGGCAGAAAACCAGGACATACTTTTGAATCATATGGCTTTTGTACAAAGGGTGCTAACTTGTCTGGGGTACACCGTAAACAAAAATAAATCATACCTGGTACCCTGTCAACAAATTATATTCCTGGGAGCAAGCTTGAATACAACTTCCCAGATGGCTTTCCTCACGCCAGAGAAACAAATTCACTTGACAACCTACTTCAAACAAGTGGCCACAAAAACCCTGTATCTGCAAGGCAAATACTACAAGCTTTGAAGTTCATGGCCTCCTGCATTCTTCTAATTCCATATGCAAGATTGCATATGAGGAAACTACAGTGGTATCTAAAAAGCCTATGGTGTCAACATTTTCAGGATCTAGAAGCAATGATTCCTATCATTTCTTGTCTACGCCTAGAATTCCTTTGGTGGGCAGAGGCCTGCCACCAAAACAAGGGTCTACCATTCACACTAACCCCTGCCGGCCAAAAGCTAACAACAGATGCATCAGACTATGCATGGGGGGGGGGGGGCACACCTGGCAGGGAAGTGCATTCAGGGCAAATGGAACCCAATTCAAATGCACATTCACATCAATCATAAATAAATGTTAGCTGTATGGATTGCTCTGACAGCCTTCAAGGACTACATTCTTCCAGGACAATTAATGGTAAAGATGGACAACACCACTGTTATGTGGTACATAAACAAGCAGGGGGGTACCCATTCTTACCCCTTCTGCAGACTAGCCATTGCATTGTGGAACACAGCTTTGAGCTACCAAGTGCATCTCCAAGCTCAGTTCCTGCCAGGAAAACTACATACACTGGCAGACGGACTAAGCAGAAACCTCATGGACCCACACAAGTAGAAACTGGAACCAAGGATTTTCAACATGTTGACAAGCAAATGGAGGAGCCCAGATATAGACCTGTTTGCCTCCCCCCAGAACTATCAATTGGAAAAATTTTGTGCAAGGACTCCCCAACAGACAAGCTTGGAAGGTGGATGCTCTGTCCTTCAGCTGGAAAAACCTATCAGTTTATGCCTTTCCTCCTCTGCCTCTGCTCTCCAAAGTACTACTAACGATCAAACAAGACAAACCAAAGATGATTTTGTTTGCTAACACTGGTACCCCCTCCTGTGCAGTGTGTCACTGTTGGCCCCATGGCACCTGCCTCAGACTCCTACCCTGCTGTCTCAGCAGGAGAACCAGATTCCGCACCCTCAGCTTCAAACACTGAACCTAGCATCCTGCCTAATTACCTAAGCTCTCCTTTACCATCCCTCAGTAAACCAGTGATGGATGTCATTTTAGAGGCAATGGGGCCTAGTTCTAGAAAATCTTATGCTGAAAAAATGGAAAAGATTCCATGCCTGGAACCAATCTTGAGGGATAAGCACAGCAGTGCCCAAATTCACCTCAGATTTTACAATACTTAACTGAGATGCTTCACAAGGGCCTGTCTTTTTCCTCAATAAAAATTCATGCTTCAGCCATTTCAGCTCATTATAACACAGAACCTCCCCCTCTTCTCTCATCCACTGCTCAAGCAGTTCCTCAGAGGGACCAAAAATTTAAGACCACCCAGATCATCTCCAACTCCAGCCTGGGACCTTAACTTTGTATTGGAGAAACTCACCCTTCCTCCTTTCTAGCCAGCTGCTACTGTAGATTTAAAATTCCTTTCTTGGAAAACAGCTTCCCTTTTAACCATCACTTCAGCAAGAAGGGTATCTGAATTACAGGCCCTTATGGCAGTGGAGCCTTTCATCATCTTTCATGCGGACAGGGTGTCCCTCAGGACCAATCCCTCTTTCATGCCAAAGGTGGTATCCAGTGTGGCCTTTAATCAGTCCATTCATTTGCCAACCTTCTTTCCTAATCCACAGAACAAAGGGGAACAGATACTGCACTCCTTAGATGTGCACAGACAACTTAGATTCTACTTGGACAGGACTAAACCTCAAAGGAAATCTGAACAACTGCAATTGGCAGGTCAGAGGGGAAGGCTATTTCAAAGCAAAACATTTCCAAATGTATAGGCCATTGCATTATTTTCTGCTATAAGCACCATGGAAAACCTGTTCCACAGGGGATCAGACCCCACTCAACCAGGGCTGCATCTACCTCTACAGCCTTTCTCAGAAGAGTACCTACCAGGGACATCCTAGAAGCTGCTACCTGGAGTTCTGTACATACTTCACCAAGCATTACCATTTGCCAATTTCCTCTAAATTCAGAGCTGGCTTGGCCACTGCAGTTTTGCAGGGCCTTATAGTTGGTCCTAATGCTATCTAAATTCCTACTCCCATCCTTAGCTTTGGGAATCTATCCAAATGTAATGACTGCAACAGTGAAACACGAAGAACATAATACAGTTGTGTACACTTACCATAAATGTAGATGTTCAAGTGTATTCATTGTTGCAGTCCTGGTTACCCTCCCTCCAGCCCCCTGACTTTTTTGGCTATACCTCTTCTCTCCTTTTCAATGTTTAAAAGCTTTTTGGTGTATTTGCTTTTTTGTTTGAGGTATAACCTTGTATATTTATAGATTTAATTGCTTCCCATTAGGGGGGCGCCTGACATCTGGGGCAAGAAAAACTGATGTAATGACGTCGGCTGCATGTTTTATACCCCTGATGACCTGACGTCACGGAAGAAGAGACAGCAACCAACGGAGGACCCAAGACTATATTAATCAGGCCGAATGAGAGCTACTGCAAGCAGATAACCCAAATGTAATGACTGCAACAGTGAATACACTCAGACATCTACATTTATGGTAAGTGTACACAACTGTACTTTTTAGAATAGGTGTGGTTGAAACCAGAGGCTATTATCAGCTTTATCCTAAAAGGGTCATATCTTGGCCTTGTTCAGGTTAAACAGCTCAATCAGAAAATTGATAATTTTTTTTGTCCTCATTTTTCTTTAACCAGCAATAGCTTTTGTGGGGGTCCCCACAGAGTCAAGGATGATTAAGGGAGCCCCCATAATCCATTTATACAGTCTGGTGAGTAGGGGCCACCAGACTCCAAGACGATCTAAGTGTCTGAATGTTCTGTGATATATCTTATGCCTTACTTTTGAAATATAATTACTTGTTAAGTACATTTTTTACTGATACCCAGAAGAATAATGTCTGTGTCCTGGCATTATTGGATGCATGCACATACAAAAATCATTGATTATTTTTACACACACACAAGCATAAGCCATAGCAGTCCTAGTTTTGTGGTTATTTCAGCAAATAGCAATATACTGTGCAACACTGGTACTGCCACACCAGATCAGTAACTGCTGTTTAGCTGTCATCAAATAGCAGCAGGGTTGGCACTGGAACCATAGCGTACACCAACTTTTACAGCTGCACGACCTGTAACAACAACTCATGTGCGCACCACATGCTAATGTAATTTAAACACAAAAGTGCGCAGAAAAACTGTTCATATCATTGCTGGTGGCGCACAGTCCTCCAACCTTGTCTCTCAAATGTCCCTCTTTGTAGTATTGCAGGCACAAATTATTGGACAAGCGCAAGCTACTCTAGGCTTCCCCTTTGCACTGTCTTGTAATTGGATAGAAGGTAGGCGGTGACAGTTTGAATGGCAGTCAGAAAAGGAAGCGAGAGAGAGAGAGCGATCGTGTGTGTGTGAACATTGAAGGAACTCCATCCATTTAATTGGCTTAAGCGAGAAATGTTCAAGCTGCTCTGTGAATGACTTTAGTCATTCATAGGAGAATTATATATTCTTGTGGGTAATACGAGAATTTTGAGCATCACAGAAAGGGGATCAGCAGCAACAGTCCCATGAAAAACATGTGCAATATAAGGAATGACAGCGCTAATTTGGAAACCCTGAATTATCAAACTTTTGGATTAAGTGTTAAAATAAGATATAGTAGTTATTAGGTTTTGGAGAGCATGTGTTGGCTGATGTATGGTAGTGTAATTTATATAACTTGTATAATAAGCTGAATACTGATGGTGCAATTCCCATTATCTCAATGACGTCTCAGTGTTGCTGTATTGTTAACTAGAACTGATACTGATGGTGCAATTCCCATTATCTCAATGACGTCTCAGTGTTGCTGTATTGTTAACTAGAACTGATACTGATGGTGCAATTCCCATTATCTCAATGACGACTCAATGTTGCTGTATTGTTAACTAGAACTGATACTGATGGTGCAATTCCCATTATCTCAATGACGACTCAATGTTGCTGTATTGTTAACTAGAACTGTACGTGTGGAGAAACTGAATTAATTTAACTGAAACAAAAATCCTCCAACGTTGAAGTTCAGTACAGTAGTTGTGTTTGTACACGAGTGGCCTGCGTAGTTTGTTTACTGGAGATCAGTGCTTTTTATTTTGGTACACAGCATCAAAACTAAACGTTAAAACAGACAACTCACTTTTGCTGATGAAGTGTAGAGGATAGTGCCCTACCTCATACAGTACTCATGTTCTTGAAAGTTGTGTGGACATTTCTAAATTGTATGTTGCATGTACATTGGAAGTAAATAACTTTATTTTCTTGGTGAAGAAAGGAAAACAACGTGGTCACACATATGTGAAAACAGAGCTATACAGTTCAGCCCTTTTTCTTACTTTTGCCTTGTTATGGATAAAGTTGACCAGTCCATACCTTATTATTAACTGTAAAATTGAAGGAAAAAGAACGACACGCACACACACCCACACACACACACACACACACACACACACACACACACACACACCCAGGCACACGCTCCCAGGTGAGCTAGTTTAGCTTACATGTATATCTCAGGCTATTTGTAATGGAGATGGTTTGTGATGTATGCCATGAGAGTCAGATCAGGTTTCTTTTGATAACTCCTGTAAGTTACGCTTGTGCTATGGGACCGATAGTGACATGCCCTGTCAGAACTCTGGTTCACCCGTGGAAGCCACATTTCTGTCTTTTGACATCCTAACTCTGGAGTGTCAGGTCTGGTTTCTTTTACTACTGCCTGTAAATGATGTTTCTGCCATGGGACTATTAGTGTTATGTAAAAAACGAATCAGCAAAATCTCCTGCCTCAGAAGAGAAAAGGCACCAGCACGACACAAGCACTGTTCACAAAAGGTTTAATCCAAACGATAAAACAATACACAAGAAGTTGAGCGCTTTCATCCACTAGGGACTTCTTCAGAACACTTAATTGTAATACTACTACTCCATTAAATACATTAAAAAATGCTGATAATTACATCACATGTCATTTCCTCATTAAGAATTTAAAGTGCAAGTGCATAGAAATATCTAAAATTTCCTAATTTCATAGCAAATATACACTGTATATGCATAAAAAAATATATATGAAAATTCATAAAAACTTTTGCATAATACTTTTTCATAAAACTTTTTCATAAAACTTTTCAGTGCATGTTGTGGTGCCAGTGCATGTGAATCTTCCATCAAAACATGATAGTAATACAAAATTATGTATATATGTGAAAATGTATATCTATGAAAAATGTGTATTTGTACAAAAAACAGCCCCTTTACTATTTGGAGCATCTATTTATTATTATCCAATATAGGTTTTATGGAAACATGTTCGTTGATGCCAGGATACACTGATGCATTTAGTTTTACCTGCCATCTCACCTCCTTGTCACTAACTAATTTCTTGACATCTCCTCCTCTCACATTGGCTCTAACCATTTCAAGAATTCCAAAACTTTAGTTAGAACATTCCTTATTGATTTTTAGATGTTTCCACAAAGCGTTAGTCTCGTCCTTCTTCCTGATACTATACTGGTGGTCGTAGATCCTGTTGCGTAAGCACCTGATGGTCTTCCCTACATAAAAGCAGGGACAGTGTGTGCAAGTAGCCATATATATCAAGTTGGTGGATCTACAATTACCTTTTTGGAAATGAATTTTGGTTTTATTAAAATTCTCTAAAGTTAGGTTCTGTACTGTTGTTATATACTGACACTGGGGGCACGTCCCACATTTTGTTGTTCCCCTCTTATTGTCTGTGTGGTTCTGTTTTTTCTCTAATAAAGACTTCAAATTCTGTCCATTCCTATACACAAAATGGGGTACCCCTCCAACAATATTCCAAATCCTTCTATCTGCTCTAAATACCCTCCAGTTCTTCTGAATGATCCCTTTGATGTACTTGCTATGGGGTCCATATTGTATAATACAAGCTTTCCCAAACCTACTTGTCATGTCTGTACAAATCTCATAGTTGTTCTTAGGGGGAACAGAAAGAGACCTTCCTCCTCCAAGCAGAGGTATATATCTCTTACCCCATTGTTGCCAGACATAAGTCTTAAGCTCGTTGATCATACCCTCGGGGTATCCCCTTTCCACAAAGAATGAACCTATCTTCCTTAATTCTACATCCAAATCCATAATATCAGATGTCATCCTCGCCGCTCGAATAAACTGCCCTTTTACTATATTTCTTTTCTGGGCCCAAGGATGACTACTATTGAAATGTAGATAGGAGTTGCTGAAAGTGATTTTCCTGAAAATATTAGACTTAGACTACTGGTCACATTGGAAGAAAAGAAATATAGTAAAAGGGCAGTTTATTCGAGCGGCGAGGATGACATCTGATATTATGGATTTGGATGTAGAATTAAGGAAGATAGGTTCATTCTTTGTGGAAAGGGGATACCCCGAGGGTATGATCAACGAGCTTAAGACTTATGTCTGGCAACAATGGGGTAAGAGATATATACCTCTGCTTGGAGGAGGAAGGTCTCTTTCTGTTCCCCCTAAGAACAACTATGAGATTTGTACAGACATGACAAGTAGGTTTGGGAAAGCTTGTATTATACAATATGGACCCCATAGCAAGTACATCAAAGGGATCATTCAGAAGAACTGGAGGGTATTTAGAGCAGATAGAAGGATTTGGAATATTGTTGGAGGGGTACCCCATTTTGTGTATAGGAATGGACAGAATTTGAAGTCTTTATTAGAGAAAAAACAGAACCACACAGACAATAAGAGGGGAACAACAAAATGTGGGACGTGCCCCCAGTGTCAGTATATAACAACAGTACAGAACCTAACTTTAGAGAATTTTAATAAAACCAAAATTCATTTCCAAAAAGGTAATTGTAGATCCACCAACTTGATATATATGGCTACTTGCACACACTGTCCCTGCTTTTATGTAGGGAAGACCATCAGGTGCTTACGCAACAGGATCTACGACCACCAGTATAGTATCAGGAAGAAGGACGAGACTAACGCTTTGTGGAAACATCTAAAAATCAATAAGGAATGTTCTAACTTCAGTTTTGGAATTCTTGAACTGGTTAGAGCCAATGTGAGAGGAGGAGATGTCAAGAAATTAGTTAGTGACAAGGAGGTGAGATGGCAGGTAAAACTAAATGCATCAGTGTATCCTGGCATCAACGAACATGTTTCCATAAAACCTATATTGGATAATAATAAATAGATGCTCCAAATAGTAAAGGGGCTGTTTTTTGTACAAATACACATTTTTCATAGATATACATTTTCACATATATACATAATTTTGTATTACTATCATGTTTTGATGGAAGATTCACATGCACTGGCACCACAACACGCACTGAAAAGTTTTATGAAAAAGTTTTATGAAAAAGTATTATGCAAAAGTTTTTATGAATTTTCATATATATTTTTTTATGCATATACAGTGTATATTTGCTATGAAATTAGGAAATTTTAGATATTTCTATGCACTTGCACTTTAAATTCTTAATGAGGAAATGACATGTGATGTAATTATCAGCATTTTTTAATGTATTTAATGGAGTAGTAGTATTACAATTAAGTGTTCTGAAGAAGTCCCTAGTGGATGAAAGCGCTCAACTTCTTGTGTATTGTTTTATCGTTTGGATTAAACCTTTTGTGAACAGTGCTTGTGTCGTGCTGGTGCCTTTTCTCTTCTGAGGCAGGAGATTTTGCTGATTCGTTTTTTACATTTGTGGACTGTTCTCAGGTACTATTAGTGTTATGCCTTCATACCTCCAGTCCACCCTTAGAAACAGCTTTTAAAAGCCTCATAGAGTAGACTGCCTTTTTATGTTAATCATATTTTGCGAGAGAGGATACTGAATTAGCATTTTACCAGTGTTTGCAATATTTTGTATTACTACAACTTCTTCTCATGTATGCAAGTTCCTGTCATTAAAAAAAAATGAAAAGGAAAAAAATCCCGTATTTTCATCATGTCATACATAAAGAGCTGTTTAAGACTGGTTTGTCAAATGCTCACTTAATATATAATAGCAATATAGTTGTTTATCGGAAAACTCATTTATAGCCTAGCTGCTCATACGTCTGTAAAGTGGAAATATTTTTTGCATGAGTTTCAGTCTTGCCTTAGAAGCATGAATGGTTTGGAGAAGCTCATAATCCATAAAGATTCTAACATAATGAAAGGGTGTAACACTGATGAAAGAGATTTTGGTGTGGGGTCAGACTTCACGTGTGAAAAAAAATCAGATAACTTGGTAAGAAATGCTCACAGTTCAGTATGACTCTGACACCAAAGGTCTGAAACCTGTAGTTTCCTGTTTCTGTATTGTATTCTAATAGAAAAGATTATGCCTGCATGTAATTATGTTGAACCCAAGGGGTTAGTAAATACAGGTGTAATCGTACCTGTTTTTACAAATCAGTCATCTTTATTTTGGGAAGATGATACTTATTAGACTGGACTTGTTTTTCTATGAGCTCCGGCACGTTTGAAACTGTCTATTAGCCTATTATTTCTGGTTAGCAAGCAATAAAACAAATAAAATAAAAAATCTCATGCATATGGTTACATTAAGGCAGAGTAGATCCTTTGCAGAGTGAACGGGTTCCACTGAAAACTGCTCTTTGTTGGCAGCAATGAACTTGACAAGGTTTCCTTTGGCCCATGAGAGGCTGCTGAAAGAATTAATTTTGTTTACAGTTCTCAGGAATACAATTAAAGATATGAAAAGTGTGTGTGTGTGAAATGCCCCAGTTACTTATAACTGATGGTTAGAATGACCCCGGTTCAAACACTGAACCTTAGGAACAAGAGCCTGCATTCTCTACCCACACCTCCACTTGTGATTTAGGGAGCCAAAATTTGTGGTTTTGTGACAAATCAGTGGGAATGGAATTCACTAAATAATGATAGCCTTTTAAATTTCAGTCTTCTATCGTTTTTGGTAACACAAAACACTATTTCAGCAACTTTCTAAAATTATACAAGTAATATTTAAAATGTGTCCCTGGTTTTGGGCCTTTGCCCTCCACAAATAAATTTTTGCTTTTTCTACATTTCTTCTGCTGTGAAATTTAGAGCTTTAGATGTGTTAAGTGTATGGTGCAGTGGTAGTGTTGTTGCCTCACAGCAAGAGGTTCTCCGGTTTGATTCTTGGTTGGGGTACCTTCGGTGTGGAGTCTGTATGTCTTCCCTCCCTGTGTTTGTGTGAGTTTCCTCCCATTACAAATGCATACATCTGGAGCATTTCTCCCCGGGCCTTTGCTGAAAGTCATCTTTATTCCAAGTCAGACTTTCGCAATAAACAAATGTTAAACAAATTTTACAAGGCGCTGAGCGCTTCAGAGTAAGAGAAGTTTAGTGCTGCTTATTCCAAGCCTCTTTGTATTGTTAGAAGCACAACAGGTAGCAGCCTTACTTTTGATGCAGACAGCTGTGGGTTCTACTCCCACAGTATGCAGATGGATTACTGATATTGTACTGTGTTACAATTTAAAGAGAATGGATGCTGCAGTCCTTTGAATGTCCTCCTTTGGAGGAATTACCCAGTAACTATGAACCTGTTATCAGTTTGCCATCAATTCCCTATTGCAATATTACTAGCTTATCATTTGGTAATGTAACATAGGCAATTTATTCTTCAAGGGCAGCAGCCACTTTATTTGTAGATCAAACAATGAAACATAAAGTTGTTTCCTAGTTAGAGATCCCTTAAATGTGGAATCATTTAGATGACTGACTTCTGCAGAGATTTTGCATATTTACTGATATTGGTGGATTGTGACAGAAGTTTGAGTGGCCTTTTATGGTTGAAATTTTCTGAAATGGGTAGTTTTGTCATTATTGGTTCATACATTTTGTTTCATTGCTTACTAGAGGACTATTCACAACTACGAATTTAAAACACATTCTAACCAGTGCTGTATTATACAAGGAATATAATTTAATGCAATCAGAAAGGTGAATCAAAGAATGCATACATGTATGCATGGCCCTAAAAATGTGTTTGAAAACAGCCCAGAGGAAAGTGTGAAAGGCTCAAAATCATGGGCAAATTTTAAGCTTTATTCTTGTTACCAAAGCAATGGATGAAGGTAAAACAGTTCACACCACATTACCTTGACCTGGCCAAGCCTTTTGAAACAATCCCCAACTCGGGTGGAGTACAAAAGACGAATACTGTAGGAGCAAACACTTACATCACTAGCTGGATTGCCAACTTGCTCACAGGATGCAGGAGATCAAAACAGGGGAAGAGACCAGTCACCAATGGAGTCCCCCAGGGATCGGTGCAGAGACTTTTTCTGTTTGGCATATACATCTCAAAAGTAAAAGGAAATACCAAAGGGCCTTGCCAGCTAAGTTTGAGATGACTGCAAGCTAGGAGCAATTATTGAATCCCCAAATGACTTAACCATCATGCAGGAAGGTTTGTCCCAAATAATAACTGGTGTCAAAATCATGACAATGCCCTCTGAGAACTGACCCAGTTGTTTGGCATTTGGGAACTTGTGTGTACAGCGCCCTAACTTTTGACCAACATGTGCTCAGAGGTATAAGAAAGCCTTTCTATATTGCACAGCTTATAAACAAATTGATTGTGACTACATCTAGAGATGATGTTGTCACCCTTTACAAAGCTCTCATTAGGTCAATCATTTTGCATAATGCCCACTTTTGCATGTATCTGTCGAGCCCCATGCAACAACTGGAATACCTTCAGAGATACCATACTAAAAGTATACAAGCCCTAAACAATAGGTCTTGTATAGACCACCTCAAAGATTTATTACTATACTCAGTATCCTACAGAGTGCTTAGAGGTGACATGTCTGGCATACAAGGCATTCTCTGACCTAATACAGATGGACCTACTAAACATCAGCAAGTCAAATGTCATCAGAAATACTCAGTCCAGGTATCTAAACTGAATGTTGTGGAGAGATGGATATATATCACAGAGACTACCACTGTTCCAGAACATACTACCCATAAAAATAAAACAAAGCTCATCTGTCCATATTCAAATGCAACTTGGATCAAAGGATGGGTAATAGAAAATGTAATCCAGGATTGCTCCTCATGCCACTAATGGATAGAGGCAGTTCCTAAATGTTGCATCCCTTACATGGGTCCCCTCAAATTATCTATGGTATGATCACAGTTATTCTCACTAGGGCTACTATATAATTATCAGCTGTGGGATAGGTAAGACCAGTCAGAAAATGTTAATTCAAGCATCAAAAGGGAATTGGCTAAGCTTAAAATGTCCTCCAAGTGAACCTATGTTGTGGCAGTAAATAGTTATAAAAATTGCCCTGTATAGATCACTAAGTGCCCCTCTCACCCTACACCCCCCCCCAGTCTTCAACACCTTCCAGCGCCTATGGGTTAAGTCACTTATTTACCTCATTGGGCAGTAATGCATACCTGTCACTGTCCCTGATTTCACACTTATTTACCTCATTGGGCAGTAATACATACCTGTCACTGTCCCAGATTTCACACTTATCTACCTCATTTGGCAGTAATGCACACCTGTCACTGTCCCTGATTTCACACTTATTTACCTCATTGGGCAGTAATGCATACCTGTCACTGTCCCTGATTTCACACTTATTTCCCTCATTGGGCAGTAATGCATACCTGTCACTCTCCCTGATTTCACACTTATTTACCTCACTGGGCAGTAGTGCGTAACTGTCACTGTCCCTGATTTCACACTTATTTACCTCATTCGGCAGTAATGCATACCTGTCACTGTCCCTGATTTCACACTTATTTCTCTCATTGGGCAGTAATGCGTACATGTCACTGTCCCTGATTTCACACTTATTTACATCATTGGGCAGTAATGCGTACCTGTCACTGTCCCTGCTTTCACACTTATTTACATAATTGAGCAGTGATGCATACCTGTCACTGTCCCTGATTTCACACTTATTTACCTCATTGGGCAGTGATGCATGCCTGTCACTGTCCCTGATTTCACACTTATTTACCTCATTGGGCAGTGATGCATGCCTGTCACTGTCCCTGATTTCACACTTATTTACCTCATTGAGCAGTAATGCATGCCTGTCACTGTCCCTGATTTCACAGACCTTCCCTGATTTTGTTCATACATTTGGTTTCTCTTTCGCAAAAAGTTTGATTTGCTGGTAAATTATTCAGGATTGCAGTCAATCAATCCAGACATCTCAGTTTTATACTTACTGTCCAAAAATACGTGTTGATGCAAAGGTATTATTTTACTAACTTTTTAAGTGCATTACAGTAATATTTAACATGTAATCCTGATTCTGAGCCTTTATTCTATTATTATTGGGATTGCACTGAATTCTTAAGCAAAGGAATTGAGAGTTATACTATCTGGTCTTGTGCTTGTATTTATAAAACTTCCTGAAACAGAAAACCATCCCTGATGATCAGAAGTATCAGCTCTTCTAAAACTCCAAACTTTGCACTGAGATCAGTCACTCTGGGCTGCTGATCTGTCCCGTGCTTAACCTGCTCATTTTCATTATCAGCTTCATCCTAACAAGGTCATATCACAGCCATGTTCGGGTTAAGGAACATAATTAGGAAATTAATACATTTTTTCTTCCTAATTTTTCGCCAACCTGAGGCAGCTTTTGTGGGGCCCCCACACAGTCAAGAATGATTAAGGGGGGCCCCCTGTAGCCACGGATATAGCAGAGACCTAAAGCTGGCTATGTAGTTAGTTTTAGTAGAGAAAATGTCCAACAGCAGGATTTAACTAAGCCACGGGCAATATTTCAGTGGTAAAATATTTAATGGAATTCTGAAGTCTTTTACTTGACATAACACTGTTACTACAAACAGAAATATACTTGAATTTTAAAGGAGGTATAAATAAGAGTTATTATTCAAGTGGTTTATTAAGTATACAAGAATGCTGTACTAGCTTTTGTTGGTTTGACAGACATGTTACAAAATATCAGGATAAGATAACTTGCTGTGGTTGGGAGCCCCCAGCGACCGCAGGGTTCACTGGTGCCTAAAGCTGGCTATGCACCTATGAAACGTGTATAAAAGTATATTTGTTCTTTAATGTCACTGTTATTCATGATGAATTCCAATTCCCAAATTCCCAATTTTCCAAATTGGCAAAGCTCCCACCACATGGCGAGCCCATTGCTACCCCACCTTTTTGTAAATAAATCTCATTATCAAAGGTGATAAGGCTGTTTGTTAAACGTGTTTATGCACGTTTCCTGGATGACATCTTTATTATCCTAAAAGGAGATGATAGAGTGGCTTTACAACTAGTTCAGTACTTTAACAACACAACTAGCTTTTTACAATTTAACTTTAACTACCACCAGGAAAGTATGGCATATTAAGATATAGAACTGAGGAAAGAGACTCCAGAATAGGTAATTAGCTAAGATATTTAGGAAAAACACCTATTCAAATGCATTCTTGCATGATACCAGCTCACATCCTTACCATCAGAAAAGGTTAGTTATTAACGGCCAACTTGTTAGAGCAGCAAGGATGGTATCAGTAGAAGAAGAATTTACAGCAGAATGAGAAACAATGAGAGGAATGTTTTTGAGGAGGGGTACCCTGATTTACTAATTCAACAACTGGTCGAAGAAGTACAAGTCAAAAGAAATAGAGGGTTTTATAAACCAATTCTGAATAGAGAGAGTACACAAAGAGGTAGTGAGGTAAGAACAAACCAAGATAGTGATGTGAGTTACACCATCACTAACAATAACGGCAAATTTTTATTAAGCTTTATTACATCTTACAGTACAGATGCAGCAAAAGTAAAAAAGTTAATATGTAAAAATTGGAATCTCCTAATGTGTGATTGAGATATTATTAAAAAACTAGGAGAATACCCCTCAGTTATTTTTAGAAGAGGATGTAATATGATCTACACCCCCAGTACAGTGAGACATCCAGGAATGTACAAATGTGAGGTGTGCAGTTTTTGTAAATATATGGACATGGGTCAAACTTTCAACATTAGAAGTATAATATACCATACAGCAAAGAAATTTAACTGTAATTCTAAAACGATAATTTATTTAGCCCAATGTCAGTCCTGTATGGCTTATCATGTCAGGAAAACCGATCACAAACTGAAGGAGTGTGTTTATGAGCACATATACAGCATAAACAAGGGCAAATTAGAAAATGCCCTAGCTAGACACATAGTAAGTTTTTCTACTCATAGTTCCAAATTCAGAGCCAGTGATCAGATTACCCCAGATATTAGAGATGGCCCTTGTTCTCTTTTATTAGAGAAACTTGAATTATTATGGCAACTTCGTCTTAATGCCTGTCAACATCCAGGTTTGAATGAAACCTGCTCTATTTTATGTTGTCTAAAATTTAAGAGCTTAACTAGATAAAGGGTTCGTTCAAGAAAATGATTTGCCACAGTGTAATGTAATTGCACACATATTCATTTATATACAAAAAAAAAAAAACAGTTTTTTGGATGGTGACTTACATATGTAATTCTTCAAGCATGTAAAAGAGTGTTATTTATTTTATTTTAATGTATTAGTTGCTGCTATCTATGGTTTTATTTGGAACCTAAGGGGATGCTTTCATAATGGTGAAAAAACAATTACGCTAATATTAACCACATGACTAGTTAAGAATGGTTTTAAACAGTGGTGACTTAATGTTGATTTTATCTGAAGAAGTTCTGATTACTAATCAAACGAAAAGCGCTTCATGTATATATAATAAATTTTTGGGTGAACTGGTTCCTTGGTTGCTGTTTTTTGTTGGACTTTGTGTTTTTTTGGAATTTTTTACTTAGTTAACAGTTTTACAGCATCCACTGAAGGAGCACTCTTATATTCCAAAAAAAAGCTTTAACGCTCATGATGATTAGACTGTATGAAAAGCACCCTTTAGCTTTGTAAACTGTCCAGTCACAGGGGAACAGGGGATAGGACTCGTACATCTTAGGCTAATGCAACAGTGATATATGCACTGAACATTCATGTTTGTCAAACAGCAATTAAAGTAATTGCCAACAGACAAAAAAAAAAAATTCTTGGAGGCTAGCGCCTATTCTTCTCACATGTGGGGAGACACCCCAAACTCCTCAAATTATATATACCCACTCTAATATTACACAACAGTGGAGAAAACCCCATTGTCACTGAACAATTTCAGCAAGATTTCCTCAATCTACTGGCATTTATTTTAATGGTGGTCATCAGAATGACAGATTTTCAGTCCTGAGTAATGAGCATCTAGTTTAAGTCCGTTTATCCTTAGATCACTAGACCTGTACTGGTTCTCCAAAAATTTGCTTCGGCAGCCTCAAAGAATGCAGCTCAAAATCAAGCCACAACTCGCACCCTCTCTGGAGAAATGGGCAAACATAGAGCAGAAGGCAATGACTTGGAACAGTCAAATATTAACTCTGGAATGTTTGTCCTGCTGTGAAAGAGGAAGAGATGGAGAAGAATAGAAAATAAATTGGGAGAAACTGCAATCTTATCAGCTGAAGATCAGGAGGATTTATTTAAGGAAACTCTAGAACAAAGCAGATTAGGAAAAGGGTATACCAGGACACCAATTCACCAACAAGACAAAGGCTGTTGCATCAAGCTGAAACACCATGCTTAGAGCTTTACACCCAGCCAAAGGGTTGCAAAAATAATTATCTGAACAAGCTCAAATACATTCATAATAGAAATGAAGTCTGTTAGGCACGGAGTCCTTCTCATTCTGTATATTAAAGTTACCAAGAGACAGCATTGTCAGATTTCCATAAGATCTTGCTTCTTTAAATTCCTATACATCATGGTTCAAAGTGGGCATTTTCAGATCATCTACCTCAGTGTTGCCCTCATATCAACCCTTCCAGTCTTCACCAAGACAAACTTAATCATCATGGCCCTACTGGGGTAATAAGAAATGGCTATTACTCCACAGCTGTATGACTGTCTGATGTAAATGCCTTACTTATGCATTTTTGCTTCTACATTCACTGAGCAGATGGAGGTCAGGAATTAATGTTGTAGTGTTTCTCCTCAGTGTAACACATTGTGTAAAATGGAGGCGCAGTTTGTAAGGGTTTTCTGCTTTTCTTCACTGTGGTATTACCATGCAGTTGATATATATAATTTGTGTGTGTGTGTGTGTGGGGGTCTTGCCTCACTGAAAAAAAAGAGATTTGTGTGTGTGTATTTTTTTTTTTGCTCACTATTTTTGGCATATGATTCGGGATGTATTGTGACTCCAAAAACTGTACAGTGGCACAAAACTACAATAACACCAAATAAATCTTATTAAAACTAATTTTTTATTAACTCAAATGAACTACTAGCACTTGCTTTTAGACAGAATAGAAACACTTCTCCAAGCATCAAGAATCAAGTGTAGTAACAATCAATTTAAACAAAAACTATCCACATGATCATTGTGGTTTGAATCAAAAAATCCTAGATAAAATTTTTTATCTATTATTTGCAAACCAATTTTGTATAAAACCTGTACATAAGTAATCATTTTACACTGTGCATAACTGAGAATAAGCACTTACTTTTAAATATATTACAATTGTTTCTTCAGGCATCAGTAACAGAACAATCAGTATGAACAAAACCTTATTCATATAAAAGTATAAACATTTTTACATAAAATTAAGCATTCCGCACAAACTTTTTTATACTTCTTTTTCTGAGGTTTGCTTTTAAAGATACAGCTTCATTAGCTCCTGGTTTATTTGTGCTATTCAAGATTAACTGCCACTTTAATTCTTACATAATTATTTTTTTTTTTAAAAAATATCCACTTCTAATAGAAAGTTTCACTACTTGTGAAACCTGAAACTTAAATTCTTCACAATAAACAATCTACGTGTTTGCTATATTTATAAAGTGCAATACGTTTTTTATTCTGACTTTAAAACTATGTTCTGTTTTACCTACATAGTAATTGTGACACTTGTATTTTGCGAAATGAACAGTCCCCCGTCTTACATGTTGCAAAATCATTAAAAAAAATACAATTTCTATGTTGTAGGCTGAATAAAAACAGTACTCTCTACATATCCATATGAACTGGAGAGGTACATACAAATGTAATGGGTGTATGTACCCTTTCTGTTATTATTATACCACTCTTTCATTTGAATAATTCCTTTAGATTGCTTGCCCTTCTACAGAAAAATAATGTATTTGAAGAAAGTATCTTTCTGATCTGACCATTTAACTGTAAACTGCCCCAGTTCTTATTAATTACTTCCTGCCCCAGTTCGTATTAATTACTTCCGGCCCCAGTTCTTATTAATTACTTCCTGCCCCAGTTCGTATTAATTACTTCCTGCCCCAGTTCTTATTAATTACTTCTTATACATCTTTCCAGTGTGCCAAACTGCACAACACATTTAACACCTTTACACTACCTGTTCAGGTTTCATTATTCTTATTTGCCTGATTCTCACCTGTATTGATATAACTGGATGCCTCAAATAAAGGTGGTTTAATTATACCTTCCCCTGGAGCGTCTTTCATTTTCCTTTCCTAAATGGTTAATAATCCGTCTGGATATTGCCTTTTACTTCACTGTCACTTTTCATTTGCCATTTCATTTTCTACCAATGACATAGCTGCAGTATTTCTAACTATGCTCATAAACTGCCTTTTTGGATATTCTTTATAGTGAAATAAAGGTGACTGCTCTTGCAGGGATTGAGATGGATATTATGTACATTTTCATCCTATCCGGAAACCTTTATAGAAATGCTAATGGTGTTAGCTTAATTTGCACTACCAAACATGTTCATGACAGGCAAAGAATATTATCTGCAGATAAGGGGCGCTGCAGTGGGTACCTCTACGGCACAGAGTTATGCATGTACATATGTAGCCTATAAACAGGACAACCTGTTAAAGAGGCATGGCTTCAGTAATCTGCTTTTTTGGATGCTTTATTGACAATATACTGCTTATTATTAAGGGACAACCAGAGGACGTGGACATCTTCATACAAATCTTAAGGTAATGCTATGCAACACGAACAATAGCTATTAATATCAACAGTCGTATGACTAACTTCCTAGATGTTACCTTATACAAGTATGATCAGCATCCAAGAAACACAGCTGGCAAAATTTACAATAGAGCAGTGTCCATAAATAATTTATCACATTGTAAGAGCAGTCATCCTTATTTTACTAATATAAAAAAAAATAAAGGCATGATTTGAACAAAAGAGTGTTAATAATTGGAACAGAAAGGGTCCATTCAAATGTAATGGGTGCACAATGTATGGATATGCAGAGACTAGTAACATTTTTATTCATTAAAATAATTCTATTTTGCTTAATAGGATGATCTTGCAACATGTAAGATAGAGGGACTGGTTTACTTAGCAAGATGCAAGTGTTGTAGTTTCTATGTAGGCAAAACAGAACATAGTTTTAAAGTCAGAATAAAATAACATATTATACATGTAAAGGAAAGAGCAGAAGCAAATTAATTTTTTAAACAAACATGCAGATCACAGGGTAGAACTTAAGTTTCACATTTTACAAGTAGTGAAACTTTCCGTGTGAGGTGGAAATTTTAGAATCAGAATGTGGCAATTACGTTTGAATAACACAAATGAATCATGACAATGGTGCCATAGCTTTAAAACTATACCTCAGAAAAAGAGGTTCAAAACATTTTAGTCTACTTTAGTTAGAAATACAGAATGCTTATTAATATGTAAAAATGCTTATTTTTTATGTGAATAGGTTTTTGTTCATATTGATTGTTCTGCTATTGATTTTTGATGCCTGAAGCAGCATTTGTGGTATGTTTAAAAGCAAGCACTAAATCTTTGTATAAAACTTTTGTATGAATAAGCATTTTAAGCCATGCATAACAAACTAGGTTTGTAAATAATAACTAACAAGGTTTTAGGCAGGATTTTAAAAGTGTGGTTGGTTTAATGGTTAAGGTTGCCTTACAAACACAAAATTCAGGGTTTGATTCTCACACAAAGACCAAATTACCACCGTAGCAGCTACAAACAAATGCAATTTGAGGGTCATGCTGCTCAACGCTAGAAGTCTAAATCTCAAAATCCACTCGCTCGAAGTACACCGTAAAAATGGAGAACATCGACATTTGTTCTGTAACAGAGACTTGGTTCAAGGCAGCAGAAAGCACCCCTACACTACCAGGCTACAACTCATGCCATAAGTTTCGGCTCCAGAACTTGGACCGAAGTTCCAAAGGCAGTGGTGTTTCCATATTCATAAAGGATGCGCACAACTCCAGACTGGTAGCCCAACATAATGCATCTGAGATACTTCAGGTGCAGCTAACATTGGGTAAGACAGCAATTCAGGTCGTAGCCTGCTACAGGTTTCCAAACATGTCCCAAGATTCACACTCCACATTCATAAGCACCCTGGAGAATATTAGGGTCCAACCTAACACTCTCATACTGGTTAACTTCAACTACCCCTCCATTAACTAGGAAAACTACTCATGTACCAATACACTTGCCCAACTCTTTCTGGAATTCATTAATTCTAGTGCCCTGGACTAGCTTGTTCCTACCCACACTAGAGGTAGCAACATCCCTGACCTGGTCATTACTAACATGGGCGACCGTTGGTCTACACCAATAGTCAAATCCTCCCTGGTTAGATCTGATCACAAGTTAATCACCTTGGAAATCCACCCCCCCCCCACAAAGGTAACCACCATGAAAAACTTCTCCAAAGCGAACTTTGGGCTCCTAAAAACAAACGTGGCTAACTTCACGGCACCCATGCAAATGGAGAATAGTTGTATGACTGCCAAATCATACACCAATGCCCTGTACGAACACATGCACAAATGCATGGATCTCGCCATACCCAATAGAACTGAGATGCTCTCCTCAAAAAAAGGAAGCCAATCTGGTGGTCCCCTGCCATAAACAAATTCTGCATCCGAAGGAGGAAACTGATGCAGAATAAGTGAAGTCCCAAGACTGGAAAAACTCCCTTATCAGCCTCAACAAAAAGTTGAGATCCCTCATCAAATCCCCTAAAGCTAGCTATGAAAACAGAATTGCAGCAGATAGTAAAGACAACCACAAGACCTTCTATAGTTATGTAAAGAATCTCCATAGCAATACCCAGATTTGCTCTGAGCTGCTGCACAATGGGTACCTCCTATACTGAGCCAACAGATATTGCAAATATACTGGTGGACAGATTCAGTGCTAACTTTACCCCTCTACCCCCCAAAGGAGCAATCACAGTGCCAGTAGATTGCCAGGCACCCAGTATTACTGCTGCACAGGTTAAAACAGCACTGCCCAAGGGCAAGAATACAGCTTCTATGGGACCTGGCAGTATCCCTGGCTGTGTTCGACATGAACTACAGAGTGAACTGGCACCTCACCTATGTGCCCTGTTCAATCAGAGCCTCACCTCAAGCTTTGTCCCTACTGAATGGCGCACTGCTACAGTCATCCCTCTCCACAAAGGAGGAGCCACTACAGACCCCAGGAACTCTTGCCCTATTAGCCTGACGAGTCTGATATGCAAAGCTATGGAATGCATCTTCATGGACCTAATAAACAAGAATATAGCAAACTAGGAGCCATAGTCAAGTCCCCAAATGATTTGGACATCCTACAGAAGGGCCTCACTGAGACAGATTCCTGGTGTCAGAGGCATGACCTCAAGCTCAATGCCAAAAAGTGCAGTGTCATCCCCTTTGGTAAAAACTCTGTACCCATGAACTACCACATAGGCAGCAATCTACTTAACACCGAATGCATGATAAGAGACCTTGGGACCCAGGTGGACAGTAGTCTCTCCTTTGATAGTCAAATCGCCACAGTAGTCAGGAAGTCCTTCTACTTGGCACACACCTCATCATAAAAGGGTTCTCATCCAGGAAAAAAGAGGTCATTGTTCCCCTCTACTCATCACTCATTAGACCCATTATAGAGTACAATGCCCCTTTTGGAATGTACTTCACATGCCATCTGCAGCAGCTGGAAAGGCCACAGAAGTACCTCACAAAGAGGATTACTGGCCTCAAACAAATGCCCTACACTGACAGCATCAAAAAACTCCAGCTTTACTCCATAGCATATCGCCTACTCCGAGGTGATCTCTGCCTAACATATAAAGCTATGTCAAACCCAGAGCTGATGAACATGCTACACCTAAAGAAATCCCAATCCCTCCAAGCTATACGCTCTAGGGACCTAAACCTTGTCACCACAATAAACAGGACACGCTGGAGGGATGGATTTCTGTCCCAGAGACTTCCTATACTCTGGAACAAGCTACCCATCTATGTCAAGCAAAGTTCTTCATTAGCACTCTTCAAGAAAAGTCTTGATGAGTGGATGGGAAATAGGAAATACACCCCAGGGATAATTTCTGTGTGTCTGCTGGACAGTGGTACAGGAAAATAACTTTCTTGGGTGGTGTAAGCTATGGTACCTTGCTGGCTAGGCTTACGTAGGCCCTTGGGCCGATAACCTAGTACCTACCTATGAACATATAGAGAATCTCCAAACTCTGGATCCTACACAGTTTGGTTTTGTGAAGGGTAGAGCATGCCTGCTCAACTTGCTCGACTTCTTCGAGTCAGTCACCAGAGCTGTAGATGAAGGTAAGGTAGTTCATACAGCTTACCTTGATCTGGCCAAGGCCTTTGATACCATTCCCCACTTAGGAATCATTGAAAAATTTACTAAGCTAGGCATCAACCCCTATATCACTAGGTGGGTTGCAAACTGGCTCACAGATAGAAGCCACAGTGTGAAAGTAGCTGACTCCAAGTCAGACTGCTGACCAGTCACGAGTGGAGTCCCACAGGGTTTGGTCCTGGGTCCTCTCCTGTTTGGTATCTACTTCTCTGAAGTCCAGGCCAACACAAAGGGACTCTGGCTGACAAAGTTCACAGATGATTGCAAGTTGGGAGCTATTATTAACTCCCCAAGTGATGTTGACATCCCACAGAAAGGCCTCAATGACACCAATGACTGGTCTCAGAACCATGGCCTTAAGCTCAATGCCAAAAATGTGTCTTCATCTCCTTTGGGAACAACCCGGTTCCCTTGAATTACCACATTGATGGTAGCCCACTGAACACAGAAGGCGTTATAAGAGATCTGGGAACACAGGTTGACAGCAACCTCTATTTTGACCACCACGTTGCCACTGTGGTCAGAAAGTCCTTCTATGTGGCACATCTCATTACTAAGGGTTTTGCATCCAGGAAAAAAGAGGTCATTGTCTACCTTTACTCTTTAGGCCAGTCATCAAGTACAATGCCCCATTTGGCATGTAACTCATTAGACACCTGCAACAACTGAAGAGGCTACAAAAGTACCTCACAAAGAGGATCCTAAGCCTTAAACACTTGTCCTATATGGACAGACTCAAAAAACTCCAACTATTCTCTGTCTCATATCACCTACTTAGAGGCAATCTCTGCTTGACCTACAAAGCCATGTCTGAAACAGCTCTCTTAGAAATGCTACATCTAAAGAAATCCCAGTCCCTCCACACCACACGCTCCAGAGACCTCAACCTCATTACCACAATCAACAGAACATGCTGGAGGGACAGGTTCATAACCCAGAGACTGCCCATGCTATAGAATAGACTTCCCATACATGTCAAGCAAAGAACCTCACTGGCCCTCTTCAAGAGAAATCTGATGAGTGGCTGAGAAACAGAAAATTCACCCAGGGGATCACTCCAGTGGCTCTACTCGACAGAGGCACTAGGAACTAAGGTTGGGTAGCACAATGCCTGGGTAATCTTATGGTCTAGGCTTGTAAAGGCTCCAGGGCCATTAGCCTAGTACATACCTATGAACCTATGGAGTGATTGACTAGGCTTAAAATGGACCACAAGGGCAGTTAGCCTAGTAGTCATCTATGAACATACATGCTTGAAATTTTTGTTTAAATTGAATGTTACTATATTTGATTCTTGATGCCTGAAGAAGGACTTGTATTCTGTCCAAAGCCAAGTGCTAGCAGTTTGAGTTAAACATTTTTCATTTTTTAAAGATTTATTTGGTTTTATTGCAGTTTAGTGCCACTGTATAGTTAATTTCTAGTTTTAATTTGGCTGTAAAAAATGTCCTTTAAACCTTGCCTGTAGTAGGTCTTTGACAGTCAACACCCCATTGGCTTAATCTGAATGACTCACAAACTCAGTGTAAAGTTAGCTAAACCCACTAATGACCATAGAACAATTCAGGACACAGATCTTTATTAGCTTGAGCAAAGTCTTTTCAGGCCCCACACTCCCAATAATGCCGCCTCATCGATTAGCCTGCTGAAGAATTGCTTACTGAGCCACAAATGTTAGCTAACATGTCTAAAATTTCTCAAGAATTCTAGACTGAGACAAAAATAAAGGTTCATTAAAAGTAAATGCTCAATGGACGCTATCAGTAAAACACAATAAGTATGTGACAGAATCTTTGCTGCCATCACATTGCTGATTGGTGCATGTAATTTCCAGCATAAAGCAGTAAGTTTTTCAATAATCTTTAATTCACATATGCAACACATATTTCATATTTTTCACTCTTCTATCATTATAAAAATAAGTCATTTACCATAAATCCACTGTCACTTGCCTTATTTGCACTTGTAACAAAACTGCTTGCAAAATTATTTAAACAATGGTAAAAATGTCAGAAGAAATGGGTACTTCCCTGTGTAGGGGATAGATCATTTTGGTTATCATTTAATTTTATGACCAAACTCTTAATGAGTATTACAAATTGTATAAGAAGCAGCAGACGTATTCTTGAGCTCTGAGTTAAACTTGTTCACACCTGTAGCATTAGTGGAAAACTCTACTCCATCACAAAGTTAAATACCAGGTTCTATGTCACATGTGGAGAAAAGGAATGTATGTTTCTAGGGATAATATTTTTTCTATAATACAAAGTGGGGATGAGAAATGTATAAATCTTATGAAATAATAGTGCAGCACTTTTCTCTGGGTCTTGCTGTACATTCCTTGCCTGTTTTTTTTTTTTTTTGCCAGTATCACAGTAAAATGTCTACTCCTCATTATAGTTATGTGACACTTAAGGCCTCCCATAAGCTAAAGACATTCTTTAGTAAAGCATCCCGAAGTGCTAAGGTACAGGAGAAAAAAAATCTCATTTATGTATATAATATGGTGTGGGTGTGTAATAGCATTGTCACAAAAGGAAATATTGTCAGCCTAACTAGCTGGAATTTTGTAAATAATTATGTCATTTCTGAATATTAATATGATTTATATAGAAATGTAACAAAAGCAGATGCTGTCATCCTAACTATTTGAAATTTTGTAAATGGTTATCTGTCATTTGTAAATAGCAACATGAATCAAATGTATTAGAACTGTATGTCATATTGTATAGATGTGTGCTGAAGAGATATTTTTATACACTATTTAATTGTTTAGATGTATGTATTTTAGCAGGAGATTAACTTGCAAAACTTAAGAATAGTTGAGACTGAAGTACTTTATTGCTAGACCATAAACAAGAGATGTTGTCTTTCAGTTTTAGTCAACAGGAGACAGGATGTCTACACTAGGGGACTCTCTGTGTTGCTTTGAAAGAGAGATAATTACTAGGCTTTAGATGTAGAAGTGTTTTACTGTTTTATGTCTTCCAACAGTTGCAAACATCTGAAGGCTATGTATTTTCACAGGGAGATGCTAAATGCTAGCAGTTTCTAGCAATGGTTCTTTTTGAAACTGGAAACAGGTCAGGTGGCAAGAGTGACTGTGCATTTTGTGTACGTCTTTAACCTGACATCATCAACTAGAAGGTCCATTCACCACACTTGCCTTGCTGTAAAAGTAAGTTTCTAGGGTATAGTAATTTCTTTTACTCAGTAAGGAATATAATAAAGATTAGTTTCAATGTTTTCTGTATTTATATGAGACTGTCCTGCAATGTTGTTTTAAATATTTCCTGTGATTTTGAACTCTGAATTTACTGTGACGATTTATTGAATATTTTCTTGTTCTTTTAATTATTATTAAAGATATTTAAACCTGTCTTTGTGTCTGATACTTGTGAGACATATTTAAGCTCTGAGAGCACTTGCATATCTATTTGGTGACATTGTGCAGGCCACTCCTAATAGCCTTGCTCTTGGTCAAACTACCATTTGGATTAACAGTAACATTACACAGTAAGATTGGACACCCTTTATTAAGAGCCTTAATGTAGCTAATAAAGAGATGGCTGCTGGCAGTGAAAACTACCCTACAGTCTGCCCAGAAGGGGGCATAGCTAGTAAACCTGTGCCAGTCTTTCCAAGGTGTGTGTGTGTGTGTGTGTGTGTGTGTGTGTGTGTATATAAATCAAACCTTAAAGTGTGGGCATGTGTGTGTGTGTGTGTGTGTGTGTGTGTGTGTGTGTGTGTGTCAGCTACTTGGGCAGGGACACGAAGCACTGGTTGGACAGAGATAGTGCTGGAGGTCTTGGCTTGGCCACTCAGCTGTGATCTCAACCCTATAGCTGTGCCAGTGGGGAATCTTAATGGGGATCTGGAGAAAGAGGGAGAAACCAGACCCAGACCGACTGTGGTATCTGTGTGTTCTTAAGGGAAATTGCACTTTACTGGGTGTATACTTGTCATCCTGCCAGTGTGTACGTTCCCCACTATTGCCAGTGGTGAGGATTGAGGTTCCTGGATTGCTGGCCCAGTGTTGTGGTATCACATATTAGTTACCATATTAACTGGTGGGCAGTGGTGGAATATCCACATCACATAGTTATTGGTTTGCAGTGGTGGTGTGGATAATTAATTCCTGTAGCCTGTACACAGTGGTCACTGAAGGTGTTTGTACTCTCAATCAGCCACATAGTGAACATTCAGAGTTCCATACCACAATTGTTTTTTTTTTGTCAGCTTAGTTAGTCAGGGAGAGCAGGCAGGGATGTCAGCAGAGGAGTATGGCAAGCTGACAAGGAACCAGTTGGCTGAGATGTGCCAGACTAAAGGAATGGTGCATGCCAACCTGACTAAAGCAGAAAGGATTGCAGCCTTGGGCACAGCTGCATCACAGACCAGCAATCAGGAGGACAATCAGACTGGCCATGGGAATGTACAACTCTCAGAAAATGAACAGTTCAACCTTTCCACAGAGGACTTAAAAATTCATCTGGAGTTAAAGAAACTTGAACTGGAGGCCAAACATTTGGAAATAGAATCAGCAGAGAGATTGCAGCAGGAGAAACAAATGGAAATAGAAGCAGCCGAGAGACTAAGACATCTGGAAGCTGAGGAGAATAAGAGGCAGAGGCAACATGAGAAGGAGATGCTGGCTCTTCACCAGAGTCATGGAGGTAATGGGGAAGGGAGTAACTGAACCCCAGAGCAACAAAGGTCAGTAAATTTCTTTCACAATTTAGAGAGGGGGATAATTCATATGTTTGAAAGGGTATGTAAACAGTACAATGCTGACCAAGGGCTCTGGATACAGTTCCTGACTCCCTTAATCCATGGTAAAACTGCAACTGCTATTTCTAAATTGTCTGATATGGATTTCTAAATAATAATACTGTTAAAAATTGTATTTTAGAGTGTTTTAAGTTAACACCTGAAGCTTATAGGAAAACGTTTCATGACCATGGATGCAAGGCAGATGAAAGTGTGTGTGAATATATTGCTGAACTAAGCACTTATTTTCATAGATGGGTAAGTGGGTGTCAGGTCACCACTTTTGAAGGGCTGGCGGACCTTTTGGTGAGGGAACAAGCCATTAGCACTTTGCCTGAGCACATGAGAATCTGGTTAGAAGATAGAGAATACAACACAGCAGAGGAGTTGGGGGAAAAACTATGCCCTATACCTAGCAAGCAGGGCATCATTGCACAGGAAAGGGATACCAAGTACTGCTCATGGATCTAAGGGGAACCCATAGTGGGCAGCCTAGACACCCCCAACAGAGTCCACCAGTAGCATGGGAAGCCACTAGTCCAGGTACCCGTCCAGGACCAAGGTTTAAATGTTTCAAATACAACCAGTGGGGCCCTGTAGCATATAGATGCCCATGGGGGAAAGGTGGGGAACAAAAGGTGGGAGAGACAGTAAGTGGGAATGACAGAATGCCAGCAGTAAGTTGTCTCAAGACAACATGGGTACCAAATTACCACAAGAGGTTATATCCTATTTTAGTAATTGGGAGAGAGGCCACTGCTAAGAGAGAGACAGCCTCCGACCTAACCATTGTGAAGCCTGCAATGGTTAAGGAGGAGCACTACTTGCTTGGGCAGTCTACTCCAGTCAGAGCTTTAGGAGGGACCCCATAAAATATCTTTGGCTAGGGCGCATCTTGACTGGGAGTCTGGAAAAGGAGGCCAGCAAGTAAGTGTGTTTGAGGAAATCCCTGCAGATGTCCTGATAGGGAATTATTTTGATAATGCAGTACCTTGTGGGCATGCAGTGACATGCAGTTAGGCTTGGAGACAAACATTTGGGTCTGGTAGCCTCAAGGGGACCCAGACAGACTGCAGACTTGAAGCCAGGACTGTGTGGTGGTTACTTCAGGGAGGGAGCTACCCTGTAGCAGTGAGACTGAAGGTGAGCCACAGCTTCTTGTGGGTACTGATGTTCCCTTGGACAGAGCGACTGCAAGGGCAGAGGTGAGTAGCAGTACCCAGGCTGACAGTGAGGCACAACTGTCAGAGGATGCCAGATGTAGAACACTGTCTGTGTGCTGTGTTTTTAAGAGCGTTTCAACGACTGAACGTGCATATATAAATAGTGAGCACATGCTATACTCAGTGCCATTTTGTGAGTGCAGCCAGAGAGTGAACATCTATGAATATAATAGCTAATTTGTTTATAAGTTTACATAAGTTAAAGTATTAAGCCTCAATCCTGATGTGTTTATACAGATCTACTACATAGGTTCAAAGGTAGGTACTAGGCTATTGGCCCAAGAGCCTACATAAGCCTAGCCAGCAAGGTACCATAGCTGACACCACCCAAGAAAGTTATTTTCCTGTGCCACTGTCCAGCAGAGACACAGAAGTGATCCCCGGAGTGTATTTCCTATTTCCCATCCACTCATCAAGATTTTTCTTGAAGAGTGCTAATGAAGAACTTTGCTTGACATAGATGAGTCGCTTGTTCCAGAGTATAAGAAGTCTCTGGGACAGGAATCTATCCCTCCAGCATGTCCTGTTTATTGTAGTGACAAGGTTTAGGTCCCTAGCTTGGAGGGATTGTAATTTCTTTAGGTGTAGCATGTCCAACAGCTCTGGGTTTGACATAGATTTATATGTTAGGCAGAGATCACTTCGGAGTACACGATATGCTATGGAGTAAAGCTGGAGTTTTTGAGATGGTCAGTGTAGGGCATTTGTTTGAGGTGAGTAATCCTCTTTTTGAGATACTTCTGTGGCCTTTCCAGCTGCTGCAGATGTCTTTTGAGGTACATTCCAAAAGGGGCATTGTACTCTATAATGGGTCTAATGAGTGACGAGTAGGGGGAACAATGACCTCTTTTTTCCTGGATGAAAACCCTTTTATGATGAGGTGTGCCATGTAGAAGGACTTCCTGACTTCTGTGGCAATGTGACTATCAAAGGAGAGACTACTGTCCACCTGGGTCCCAAGGTCTCTATTCATGCATTCGGTGTTAAGTAGATTGCTGCCTATGTGGTAGTTCATGGGTACAGAGTTTTTACCAAAGGGGATGACACTGCACTTTTTGGCATTGAGCTTGAGGCCTTGGCTCTGACACCAGGCATCTGTCTCAGTGAGGCCCTTCTGTAGGATGTCCACATAACTTGGGGACTTGACTATGGCTCCTAGTTTGCAGTCATCTGTGAACTTCGTCATATGACTGAAATCTCAAAATACTGAATTTCATTTGACTTAGACCACGATACCTAATTTTCAAAATATTGTAAACTCATTTGACTGAGTCTCATTATACTGAAAGCTTACAATGCTGAATTTCAAAATACTGAATTTTAAGCCATAGATTAAGCCATAAATTTCTGGCATGTGTGTGTATGTTCATGCATATTTGCAAAACCCGTCACTGGTATGTATTTATATGGCAGACAGATTTCAAAAGCCCTCACCCCTTGTATTTGATCAGAATACTGCAGAGAAATGAAATGGATAATATTTGAGCAAGACTAATACAAGCAGCTTATTCAGACAAAGATGCATGCACTAGGGCATTCATTTTGCTGAACCTAGCTGAGTCACAGGCCAGAGAAAGAGAGCATTCATTTGTGTATACACCAGCAGTATATGAAGGAGAAGGTGAAAACTGTAATATTGTTGTACAGGCTGAATCAAGGGAAAACCCCAATTATTTGAAGCGCAAATTCAGGGAGATGTGTAACCCCCAGACAAATATTACATTAGAGAGGCACTTGTTTTACACGAGAGATCAGAAAACAGGGAGACATTTGCAGCTTATATAACTGACCTGAGAAACAAAGCTAAAACATGTCAGTTTGGTGACCTAAAAGATGAGTTGATAAAGGACAGGCTTGTATGGGAATTAATAGTGTTGCAGTGAGAAAGATTTTGCTTCGTGACAGCAATTTAACATTGAGCAAAGCTACAGAGATCTGTCAGATTCATGAAGTTACAGAAAGGCACACAAATATGCTTGCAAGCGATAAGAGTGTGGTTTCAACAAGCTCTTGAGTAAATGTAGATAGCATGCAACATGTGGCAAACAGAAGCAGGCCTAAGCACATGGCAGTCACAACCCATGCTGGTTCGACAGGGAAACCACATATTTTTCCAGCAAGTTCTATGAAGGGTGCATGCTTAGTGCAGTACAAGCATGAGAAAAGCATCAGCAAAACCCAAGTCCAACCTTATTGTTAGCTGTCATAACTGTGGAGTCAATCATGAGTCTAAAATAGAGAAATGCTTAACATTTGGTCAGCAATGCCACAAGTGTAAAAAATGGAATCATTTTCAAAAGTTTTGCAAATCAACTAAACCTCACACAGTTATAAAGAAAGGTCACTCAAGAAAGCAAACTGATCAAGTAGAATTGCAGCAGTCCTGTTTCTACATAGATGGTGTATCAATAGTTGGTGAAAAGATTCCTGCAGTGAATTTGTTAACAAGAAATTAAGTGTTTCGTACTGTCTGGATCAATGGTAAATCTACCGAGCTCAAAGTAGACACTGGTTCAAAGTGTAATGTTATGTCAGCAGATAATTTTGCTAAAGTGAGAGTTAATGAGCAACTCAATGTGGTCAGTTGTGTGAAACTTGTTGCTTATGGCAGTGAAGAAATTCAAACTGAAGGTTCAGTAGTACTTCCATGTTATTTGGCCAAGAACTGTTATAACTTGTTATTTTATGTGGTTCGAAGACACATGCAGTCATTATTGGGTCTCAGAGACAGTTTGAGAATGAATCTTTCTTTGAAAAAATAAGTTCATCAGATAAGCAATTATCCTAGTTCCAATTTCACTAAAGCCATTTTCTGAGTATGCTGATGTTTTCAGGACGAGTTGGGCAAATTTCCAGTTGTGTATTACATGAGATTAGACCCAAAGGTCAATCCAGGGGTCAGACCAGCAAGAAAAGTTCGGATAGCCATGCAGGATAGAGTCAAAGCTCAGATGGATAAAATTGTGTAGCAAGGTGTAATTTGTCCAGTTATAGAACCAACTGAATGGGTTTCATACTGGTAGCAGCTCACAAAAAAGGCTCAGATAAAAGAAGAATATGTATTGAGCCAACAGACAAGCATTGAAGAGACCGGATCATCCAATGCGTACAGTCAAACAGAAAGCAGCCCTAATACCGAATGCCACTGTTTTTTCTGTCTTAGATGCAAAGAGTTCATTTTGGCAAGTGATGCTTGATCACAAATCCTCATTACTTAGGTTCATAGGTTCATAGGTTTA
Organism: Protopterus annectens; assembly: GCF_019279795.1. NCBI lineage: Eukaryota > Metazoa > Chordata > Ceratodontiformes > Protopteridae > Protopterus > Protopterus annectens. Next base: position 766,072,956 of record NC_056750.1, read on the forward strand.
TACTAGGCTATCTGCCCTAAGGCATTTATAAGCCTAGCCCAAATTATTGCGGCTTACGCCACCCCTTATATGAAAAAATACTGTGCCCATTAGTTTGTTGTGCCTCTGTCCAGCAGTGACACAGAGATGATTCCTGGGGTAAACCTACGATCTCCCATCCACAGGTCTAGATTTCTCTTGAACAGAGTCAGCGAGGTGCTCTGCCTCACATGGACCGGGATTTTATTCCACAGCATAGGGAGTCTCTGAGTGATAAATCTATCCCTCCAGCACGTCCTATTTATATCCGTGCTAAGGTTTAAGTCGCTTGCTCTAGTGGTTTTGGTGGATTTGGATTTCTTGAGGTGGAGCATGTCCATTAATTCGGGTTGGACATGGCCTTGTATGTCAGGCACATGTCACCTCTGAGCAGACGGTATGCGACTGAATAGAGCTGGAGTTTCTTCAATCTGGCAGCATATGACAGATTTTGGAGTCCCTTTATCCTTTTGGTGAGGAACTTTTGGGGTCTCTCCAATTGCTGCAGATGTCGGGTGAGATACATCCCGAATGGGGCATTGTACTCGATCATTGGTCTGATAAGTGAAGAGTACAGGGGAACAATGACCTCACTAGATCTGGATGTGAATCCCTTCATGATCAGGTGGGCAATGTAGAAGGTCTTTCTAACCACTTTAGCAATGTGAGTGTCAAAGAAAGGCTACTGTCAACCTGGGTCCCCAGGTCCCTGATAACCTCTTTTGTGCTTAGTGGATTGCCACCTATATGGTAGCTTGGGGTTACCTTGTTTTTCCCGAAGGGTATGACTATACATTTTTGGCGTTTAACTTCAGGCCATGGCTCTGGCACCAGCTATCTGTTTCCGTGAGTCCCTTCTGAAGGATATCCGTGTCCGATGCACTTTCCACTATGGCCCAGTTTGCAGTCGTCTGCAAACTTTGTCAGCCAAAGTCCTCCCATGTTGGCCTGTACTTCTGAGAAGTAGATGCCAAACAATAGGGGCCAAGGACCGAGCCCTGTGGGACACCACTTGTGACCGGCTTGGAGTCTGACACAGCGCCAGCAACTCTAACCCTGTGGGTTCTGTCCTTAAGCCAGTTTGCAACCCATCTTGTGACATATGGGTTTACATTTAAGCTGGTAAGTTTTCTACAATACCCGAGTGGGGTATTGTGTCGAAAGCCTTGCAAGGTCAAGGTAGGCTGTATGGACTGCCTTTCCTCATCAATGGCCTTGGTGACTGTTTGAAGAAGTCAACCAAGTTCAAAAGGCATGATCTTCCCTTGACAAAGCCAAACTGGGTCGGGTCCAATGTCTGCAAGTCCCTATATCTTTGTTTATGAGCTCCATTATGATTCTCTCCATAGCTTTGCAGACTAGACTTGTTAAGCTTATGGGGCGGTAATTACCAGGGTCCGTAGAGGCACCGCCTTTGTGGAGTGGGACCACAGTTGCCGTCACGCCACTCCTTGGGCACGTATCCTGTGGTAAGGCTGAGATTAAACAGCTGCCTTATGTGCGGGTTTAATTCCTCATTTAGCTCGTGTAGCACACAGCCGGGGACACCATCCGGTCCCATTGATGCTGTGTTTTTAGCTTTAGAGAGCAGCTTTCACGAGCGCATTTGAGATGTCGGGAGGCTACACTCGGCTGGGATAGTTATCTCTCCTTTAGGGGAGAGGGTGAAGTTTGCACTGAACCTGTCTGCCAGTATGTTGGCAATGTCTGTGGGTTCAGTGATTTTTGTATCATTTTGGACTAATTCTGAGCATATCTGGGAGTTTCCACCCAGGTTCCTAACATAGCTGAAAAAGGCCTTATGATTGTCCTTTGAATCCATGGCAATTTTCTCTCAAAATTGGCCTTAGTTGATTTTATGAGTGCTCGTATTTTTTACTAATAATGATCAGGGTGACTTCCCTTTTATGGATTTTGTTCTATCATGTAATAGCTTTCTCCTCTTATTGTAAAGTTTGTTAATGGCTGGGGTCCACCAGACTGGACGTTGCCCTTTGTGGAAAGAGTCTTGGTTTTATTTGGGATTGCCTGATCCATGCAGTCCTGGAGGTGTTCATAGAAGGCATTTGTAAGGGCTTCCGCAGCTTGGGTTGTGGTTTCCTCTGGCTCAGGGGCCTTGAAGGATACCACACCAGTCTTGAGTAGTGTGAAGTTTGCTTTAGAGAAGTTCTTCACTATGGTCTTTTTTGCTTGGGGTGGGGGCGGGATGTGGATTTCCAGTGAGATTAGTTTATGATCAGATCTCACCAATGAGGGATATACTTCCGGTGTGGAGCATTTTGTCCCCATGTTTGTGACAATGAGATCTAGTATATTTTCTCCTCTCATGGGAACAGTGACTAGCTTTCAGTACCCATTTGGCAGATATAGATTCCTAAGGATGCCATTTGGAATAAATTCTGCAAGTGAAGTCTTTCAGCATGCAATGGAGCAAATTTCTTCAAAATATCCCTGACCATAATAGTAGATGATTTATTGGTTAGAGGCAATGGTGAAGTAGAGCATGACAGAAATTCTAAGAGAGTTCTAGATAGAACATGTGAAGTGAACTTAAAGCTCACTCCTCTGAAGTGAAAATTCAGACTACCAGAAATTGCATATGTTGGTCATTTATTTACTAGTACTGGCTTGCAACCAGACCCATCTAAACGAGCAGCCATTCGAGCTGCTAGCACCAGATAATGTTCAAGCTCTACAATGTTTTGTTGTATAGTCAACTATTTAGGCAAATTTATACCAGACTTCAGTGAGCTGACAGCACCTTTGAGAGAGCTGACACATAAATAATGTTGCATGGTCTTGATTATAACAGCACCATAACGCATTTGATGACCTTAAGTGGAAAATTGCCACTCCAGCTAGGTTAAGATACTATGATGTTAGTAAACCAGTAACCCTTTCCCGTGATGCCTCAAAATTTGTCCTTGGTGCAGTTATGTTAAAAGAAGACAGACCAGTAGTCTATGCATCAAGAACTCTTACCCAAACTGAAATTCAGTATGCTCAAATTGAGAAATACCTTTTGGCAATAGTGTTTGTATGTTTCAAGTTTCTTGATTATATCCATGGTTGAGCTATTCAGATTGAAACTGATCACCAACATGTAGTCACTATTTTCAAGATACCTATGCATTCTGCTACAGCAAGATTACAAAGAATGATGCTTAAATTTGCAAAAATACAACTTCAAAATGGTCTATACAAAAGGCAAACTTTTTTATCTGGCTGATACCTTACCCAGATCACCTAAAAATACCACGGAACAGCTACATGATGTGAATTTTGACTTTGACATCATGGAAGTACATAATTTTTTTATCACGAGGCTTGATGAGCTGAGAGATCATACAAAGACTGATCCAATTTTGCAAAAGCTCAACCACTACCTTAATGTTGGATGGTCTTCAAAGCAATCAAGTGTACCACCTGAAGTGCAAACTTATTTTCCTTACAGAGATGAGACGTTGACGGACGATGGCATTATTTTCAAAGGCCCTAAAATTGTTGTTCCTGCTTCCTTACAACAGTAAACAGTGTCAAAAGGTAGGCAAGGCAGGAGACAAAGTGAAAGCATGTTTGATGCTTTTGCCTGTGCTTGAGAAGCCATTTCAGAGGGTAGCTATGGATATTGTGGGGCCTCTGAGTACCCAAAGTTCCACAGGGAAAAAGTATATCCTAGTGGTAGTAGATTATGCTACCAGATACCCTGAGGCGGTGGCTCTGTCCTCCACTGAGGCAGAAAAGGTGGCAAATTTTTTGTTAGATATTTTCAGCAGGGTAGGCTTTCCAAAAGAAATACTGACTGACAGAGCTGCCAATTTTATGTCAGACCTGCTGGCTTGTCTGTGGAAGCACTGTGGGGTGAAGCACCTAAAGACCACCCCTACCATCCCCAGACTAATGGTCTAGTTGAGAGGTTAAACTGTAAAGTAAAGACTACGCTATGGGCATTTGCAGATGAGTTTAAGAGGGAGTGGGACAAATAGTTACCTCATCTGTTTGCTTACAGGGAGATGCTTCAGGAATCCACAGGTTTTTCACCCTTTGATTTGCTGTATGGACATAGGGTGAGGGGACCTCTAGATTTGATTCGAGATGTGTGGGGGGGTAAGTATGAATTCCACAAGGAGTCTGTTGTGGCATATGTCCTAAACCTCAGGACAAGGCTCAGGGAACTCATGGACTTGACCCAGGAGAACCTGGCAGAAGACCAACAGCAGAAAAAGGTTTCGTATGACGGGAATGCTCAAGCTAGACAGTATGCTGTGGAGCAGCAGGTAATAGTTCTCATTCCTGTCAGACAAAACACACTGCATGCAGCTTGGGAGAGACCCTTCAAAGTGGTAAGGAAGGTCAGTGATATTAACTACATGGTAGAACTGCTAAGGCAGGAGGCAGTGGCACAGACTGTACCATGTTAACATAATGAAATCTTACCATGATAGGGAGGCCCTGGTGCTAAGTATTTGCAGTGGATGGCAGGAGGAGTCTGAGGGGGATTTATGGCTACAGGATGCCAGCTAGCCTAATCCCAAATTACTATGGTGGAGCCTAGGGTTGCAGGCGTACGATAGGACAGTACAGCACTATACTAGGTTCAGCAATGTCAAAGCAATTGGAATCTCAAGACAGGGAATGGGGTAGTGTATTCCCAGATAGGCTCACCCTCTCAAGCAACATTTCTCAAGGGTCACTTGAAAAACTAGTCTGAGTTTTCAGAGGGGGGATGTTACAAAAGGAAATACTGTCAACCTAGCTATCTGGAATTTTGTAAATAATTATATGTCATTTGCGAATATTAATATGATTTATATAGAAATTCAACAAAAGGACATACTGCGAACCCAGCTACCCAGAATTCTGTAAATAGTCGTGTGTCATTTGTGAATAGCAACATGATTCATTGGCCTGTGTTACAAATGTACTAGAACTGTATGTCATATTGTATATGACGTGCTGAAGAGATATTTTTATACATTATTATAATTGTTTAGATGTATGCACTTTAACAGGAGAGTAACTTGCAAAACTTAAGAATAGTTGAGATTAAAGTACTTTATAGCTGGACCATAAACAATAGTTGAGATTAAAGTACTTTATAGCTGGACCATAAACAAGAGATGCTATCTTTCAGTTTCAGTCAACAGGAGACAGGATGTCTACACTAAGGGGCTCTCTGTGTTGCCTTGAAAGAGAGAGAATTATTAGGCTGGAGATGTAGAAGTGTTTTATTGCTTTATGTCTTCCAGCAGTTGCAAACATCTGAAGGCTATGTATTTTCACAGGGAGGTGCTAAATGCTAGCAATTTCTAGCAATGGTTGTTTTTGAGCCTGGGAAATGAAGTCAGGTGACAAAAAGTGATGTCATGCTGCAATTATCTCAGCAGTAATATTTGATATTAATTTAAGAACTCTCTGAGAGAGAGTGACTGTGCATTTTGTATCTGTCTTTGACCTGACAAGAACATCAGCTAGAAGATCCATTCATCACACTTGCCTTGCTGTAATAAGTTTCTAGGGTTTAGTAATTTCTTTTCGATTCAAAAAGAAATATAGTAATGATTTGTTTAGATGTTTTCTGTATTTGAGACTGTCCTGCAATGTTGTTTTAAATATTTCCTGTGATTTTTGAACTTTGAAGTTACTGTGATGATTTTTTGAGTATTTCCTTTTTCTTTTATTATTTATTATTAAATATATTTAAACTATCTTTGCGAGACATATTTAAGCTTTGAGAATACTTCCATATCTATTTGGCGACACTGTGTAGGCCACTCCTAACAGCCTTGCTCTTTTTCAAACTACCATTTGGATTAATATTAACATTACACAGTAAGATTGGACATCCTTTGTTAAGGGCCTTAAAGTAGCTGATAAAGTGTTGGCTGGTGGCAGTGAAAACTACGTTACAGTTTGGGAAGAAGGGGACATAGCTAGTAAACCTGTGCCAACCTTTCCCAGGGGTGTGTGTGTGTGTGTGTGTGTGTGTGTGTGTGTGTGTGTGTGTGTGTAAATCAAACCTCAAAGTGTATGTGCGTCAGCTATTCGGGCAGGGGTACAATGCACTAGTTGGACAGAGAGGGTGCTGGAGGTCTTGGCTTGGCCACTCAACTATAATCTCAGCCCTATAGCTGTGCCAGTGGGGATTCTTACTGGGGATCTTGAGAAAGAGGGAGAAACCAGCCACAGACTGACTGTGGTCAGTGTATGCTCTTAAAGAAAATTCTACTTTATTTTGTGTGTACTTGTCATCCTCCCAGTGTGTATGTTCCCCACTGTTGCTAGTGGTGGGGATTGAGGCTCCTTGATTACTGGGCCAGTGCTGGGGCATCACAAGCATTGCAAAGAAAAAAATCCTCCAACAATCTCCTCTTCCCTCAATCCCCAGAAACAGGCTTCCCTTCAGGCATCTGTTTTTGTCATTCAGTTTAACGTTTAGCTTTCTGATGCTTGTGTGTCCTATATAGCTTAAATGGGACTTGTGTCTACACATATAACTTACCTTGAGATCAATACTTGTCTCACCAACTTCACTTATGAAATGTGGAAGCCACTGGTCTTCATATTGGATGGGCAGAAAAAGTATGATGGAAGAAAATCTGTCAGCATATCCTATACCTATTTATTTTTTATTTTTATTTAACATTTGTTGACTGGAAAAGGTCATCTAGGACAGAGCCTACTTTCAACAGAGGCCTGGGGAGAAATACTCCAGACAGATGTCTTTTAGAATGTGGGAGGAAACCAGAGTACCCAAAGGAAACCCACATGAACAAGGGAGAACATGCAAACTCTGCACAGAGGGCACCCCAGCCAAGAATCGAACCAGGGAACCTCTTGCTGTGAGGCAAAAACAACCACTGCACCACTGACCCACCTAGTTCTGCTTTCTGGTTTTCCTGTTTAGCAAGTGTAAAATCTAAATGAAACAGAAAAAATGTGTGTGTTTTGTTCCTGTGTGTGTGGCTGAACGCATGCATGAAAGCAGAAGTGTATGCATGCGTGTATCTGTGAGTGTTTATGTTTCTGTCTGTGTGTATGAGTGAATGCATGCTTGTGTACATGAAAGTGTGTGTGTGACACAGAGAGTGAGAATGATTGAGCAGAGGCAGCAGTTAAGAGGTTTGCATCTGACAGTAAAGTGTGTATGTGTGTGCACGCTGTATGGACTGTATGCATCTGATAGAGTGTGTGTATTTGTGTGTGTGTGTGCACACGCACGTGCGTACATGCGCAAATATTTGTGCATTTTTTTAATTTGGTCACAGTCAGGGCTGAAGTGCATGTTGTGCAAGTGGATGTTACTGTTTGTCACATCTCTGTGTTTGGATGGTTGCAGCTTATGCATCTGACCATAACAAGCTGAAATATACAGTGGGATAACCATCATTCTGCTTTCCGTGGTTTTCACTGGTACTGACACTGTATGCATGCAGAAGGAGAAGACTGCAGTTTAGAGGTCTTTACATTGGATGCATACACCATAGTAACTTGAACCAAAAAGAGTTTACATATACTGCTTCAGGGCATGAAATAAACAAAGAAAATATAAGTTATTTCCATAAATACTATGAACATAGGTAATAGATACATAATTATATTAATAATTTGAACTGGGATGTGTTTATTTGGTATTCCATAGTATTAAATAATAGCTTACATAAAGCTGCCAACTTTGTCACTGATACCTTCTGCCTGTCTGCCTGCTACTAATCTGCAGATATTTATTCTTCTTTATTAGAGAATGGGTGACTTGTAGATTGCATCCTGATTGGAAAACCAATGTTCTTCAGCAGGGTGCTAATCTAGAGATAACCCTCAGTGAAGAATGAGTCAGCTGCTTCACGGCATCATATCAAGCTGCCATGGAGCTTGGACTGAAAAAAAAAATAATAGCTGCCATTATTATACTCTTGCTAAGCAGCACTTTTGTTTTGTAGAGTGTGTAAAAGAAAAAAAAAATTAAATAAAAAAGCATGTGTCTGAGAGTGTATGCATGTATGAGTGTGTGAGAGAGATCAACTGAGCTATTATTTAATACTCACTAAACAGTGCTTTTGTGAGTGTAAAAAATAAATGAATTTTTTTTTGTGCATTTATCTTTATATCTGAGTCTGTGAGTGAAAGCATGCTTGGGTACATGAAAGCGGAAGTGTGTGTGTGTGTGCGAGAGAGATAGAGTAAGAACGATTGAGCAGAGGCAGCTGCAGCAGTTAGAAGGTTTGTGTACCTTCAACCACTTAGTTGAAGATATCTGGATAAAGTTTAAAATAAAGGGGGAGCAAAGGCTCAAAATACGAACATATTTTAAATATTGCTGTTATAAAATTACAACTTTACTTGAATAATAGGATTTGTGTTAGCATGCATTTTCTGAAGCACAAGAGAACGTGTGTATGAGACAGACAGAGTGAGACTGATCGACCTCTGGGAAGGATTACCTGGTGAAGGATGCAGTGAGTAATCACATCTCAGGTTTTATTTTTGGATTAGGTTAAAGCCCAACAATGGGAAATATTCTTGCATTATGTTCCAAGTCTAAATGAGGGAAGTGTGAAGATTTAACTATAATAATAGGATGTTGTTTGAAAATGTGACAAGTATTCACTGCTGGACACTACATGGGATGCCTTCTGTGCAGCAGTCTGTCCAGCAGTACAGAGGTGTGTATACCGCACAATCTCTTACGAAGAAATTTAGATAAAACCTAAAAATAAAGGGAGAACAAAGGCTCAGAAATAGAAACAGATTTTAATTACTGCTTTTATAAAATTACAAAGTTGCTTAAATAACAGGATTGTGTTAGCATGAATTTTCTGAAGGAAATAAAGTCTGAAACTCAAATGTATGTCATTGTTTTGTGACTTCAATCCCCAATAACTGTCAACAAACCAACCATTTTAGGAGTAAGGGACAAAAAAATAAAGTAAATATTTGGATATTTTCTTTTTAAAAATGTTATATTTTGAATGTAAAATGCATCCTCCAACACCATTTACATATCCAACAACAAGTTTGAAACATTAGGCGAAGGAACTATTTTACATCAAAAATATATTAAAAAATATAGTAATAAAAAATAAGTAAAACACAACCATTTTACAAACAGTCCATTCCCTAAGCACAATAATGCCCTCCAGTGTGTGTGTGTGTGTGTGTGTGTGTGTGTGTGTGTGTGTGTGTGTGTGTGTGTGTGTGTGTGTGTGTGTCGGGCCTAAGAAGACCCCCAGGTGGGCAATTCCACAATAATATACCCTGTTGGACATTATTGCTTGCTTAATGCAATATGTTTATTTGCATAAGCACCTGCTACTGATCTCCAGTTATTTATACTTGTTTAGTAATGCAATATGCTTATTTGCATAAATATCATATTTCTATAAATATTCCAAGCATTGTCCACCTAGATGATCTGAAGAACAGTGTCTTACATGCCCAGTTAATATTAGACATACGGAATAGCTCATCAGATAAGCATAGAACTCCTATAAAAGAAAAAAATACATTTTTCTTCTAAAAATATTATATATGTCAAATGTTAATAATTATATTAATAAGCTGAACACAAAAGTTGCTTATAATGTAGTCCATGGTACCAAATAAAAGATTATACAATGCTGTCAAGGTTGCTACTAATATCTTCTGTTCACTATCAGTCTGAATATATTTAGACTTGTTTATTAATGCAATATCTTCAATGCCATAAATATCATGTCTCTATACATATCTCAGGCACTCTTCCCCTGGGCACATTGTAAAAAACACTTCAATTGTCCAGTTATCATAAGGGTCAGGAATGGCTCCTCAAATGCAAGGTGAGTGGCATGTGTAGTGGATAGACCTTTGGTTAGTTTTCAGAAATATTACATACACACACACACACATATATATATATATATGTGTGTGTGTGTGTGTGTATATGTGATATGGTCATAATTATATTACTAACACAAATATGTTTATTTGATACTCAGTGGTATAGAATGGAAGATTATATAATGCTACAAAACTTCTCATTAATATCTGTTGCCTGCTTGCTACCAATATGAGGATATTTAGACTAGCTAGTAATATGTGATATGTATATTTGTACAACTATCATATTTTGGTACATATCTGCAATTTTCCACCAGGTCATGTTGTAGAACAGCAGTTTACATGTCAGTTCACCACAGATGTCAGGAATGACTCTGCAGATAAATGGAACATTCTGTAAAAGAGAAATTAGAGTTTATTTTCTACAGATGTTATGCATATACATCCTGCATTAATAATTATATTAATAACTTGGCCAAGAAGGTGCTTATGTGGTACTCCATGGTATTAAATGAAAGAATACACAATGCTGAGAAAACTTTGTATTCACTGCTGCTGCCCAGTTGGTATTCCTTTGCAGATATTTACATTTATTTGCCAATTAAATATGAATTAAAAAAATAATTCATACTTATGCAGATATCACAAAAATAGAGTCATACCTACAAAATGAAAAGCAAATCCCTGTGAACAAATGTCACACTGGTAGTTGGGGTCTATCTACTATGGATACAGAGATATTAAAACTTGAATACATAATTATAGTAATTCATTTTACATATTACTTGTTCAAATATTAGTACCACCATTGTAAAGAGGAGTCTTTGCTGAATAAATGTTTCAACATTTTTTTTGTAATGTAACGTTTATAGTTTTCAATACATAAACATGTCTTTACAGGTAGGTTGCAAAACTGCATTCTCAGAATTTTAATTTCCAAGCTGGGGTTAAAATCAAATAATAAGAATTTAACATATATTTTGAAATATTTTTGACATTTATACACACAATAAAATAGACTAATAAAATGTATACTTTGATCAATCATGTGAACTTTCCTATTGCTGCTATAGTCTATGCCAAGTTAGATAAAGTTATAAACATCTTACCTTTGTTTGAATATATTTTTTATACTTATGTGGTTTATATGCATTTTTAGATGTTTTTTTAAAAAAAACTTTTATGAATTTATCAAGTTTCCAATTTGACATTTTTTATTGAGTGAAGTTATTAGCATATTATATAGTCACAAATTTGTTTTATAAATATGTATTTTTTAAGTAACATTGTAGAATAGGTTTCAATGAGAAAGTTTTTTCAAACAAATCATGTTTTAATATGTGGTTTTCTGAATGAACAGTAGATGGTGGTATAGGTATATTTTTTTATCTATGCGTTTTTTAATATATTTATATTTATATATGTATTTTGTCTTATGAAATCAAATAATTTCAAATACTGTTTGAGGTTTCTGATACAACATCATTCAGTCATTACATTTTTTGAACAAGCACTTTTAGAACATCATGTTTTTCTTCTATAAAAAGTTAAAATTACTAGGTAAATTAAAACAATCTGATTGGCTTATGATAATTACCAATGGTTCAAATTTCTGGTTTTAGTTCCAGCCCACATCTGATGAAGTTAAGAAATGAAAATGTATGGTTTGAGTGTTAATGTGTTTTGGTGGATTTAATAAAAGTGATTTTTTTAAGTATTTTCGCTTCCACACTGTGTGACTACGCTGAGAATTAAGTAATTGAACAGTTTCTGCCAACTGGGAGCTTTATTGTATGTCTCCGGGCTTTGTTTTTCTTTTGTGTTTACTGTTTTTTGTGGAGCCCTTGTGCTTTCATTGGAATTCATTTTATATATTACTTGTTCAAATATTAGTACCACCATTGTAAAGAGGAGTCTTTGCTGAATAAATGTTTCAACATTTTTTTTGTAACATAACGTTTATAGTTTTCAATACATAAACATGTCTTTATAGGTAGGTTGCAAAACTGCATCCTCAGAATTTTAGCCTAGGTGAAGGCTGTCTGGACAGGAGCTCTACAGGTGAGAAGAGGTATGAAATTCCACTCTGGCTATGTGTGAAAGAATTAACTTCCTATTCTCTGACTTCCACCTTTCAAATCTTGGTCTATGTTCGGGTGAGGTTACCACTTTTGGGTTTGCTTCTGTTAATTCGATCTAAAAGAATTTTTTTCATGACCTCCAAAATCTCATAATTTGTCTAAACCATAAATAACTGATATCAAATTGAAAAAAAAAACTGGGAGATGAGCAATGTAATTAACATAAATACCCATAACTAAGAATAAACTAGTTATTCACAAAAAAAGTAAAATTCTGTTCAGTGAAAAATATAATTTTACCTGAGGTAGAGTTCATTATATGTAACTGTGCGATACATGTATTTAAATAATATATGTATGTGTGTGTGTGTGTATATATATATATATATATATATATATATATATATATATATATATATGTATATGTATATATATATATCTATATGGATCTACTTCACATGTTTGACTTTCATATGGCCGAGACCATATGATTGAACATTTGAATGTTTGAAAATCTGAAAATAAAATAAACAAAAAAAACGAAACATTGCTAGCAGTAGGGCAAGCCCCTGCACCCCCCCCACTCCCTTCTATTTAATATACCAACTCTGAGATTGTACTACATTACGGTAAAGGGAAATCTTCCCATTCAGCGCTCTATGGAGTTCCCCATTCAGACTGTTTGAACTTTAAAAAGTTCAATCATATGATCTTAGCCATATGAAAGTTGAGCTTTTAAAAGTTTGACCATCTGAAGGGGACACATATATATATATATATATATATATATATATATATATATATATATGATTCCATTATCATTAATCAGTGTGTAAATTAAATTGATTTCTGCATGTCGAAACTCACTAATAATGGAAAAAAATGAAAGCTATGTAGGGGTGGGGTTAGGGACCGAAGCAAAGTTAGGGCTAGCATGCATGAATAAGGTGGAATAAAGGGCTTTGACTGAGAAAAAATAAGGGACTATTAAGATATGGAACATTACGAACAACAGTAGCAGAGCAGAAGCTCAAGGGAGCATGTATCCATTTGATGGATAGGATTATTATCATTTAAAGTTGGACAGAAGGCAGTTTAGCTAAAGTATTTACCCAGTTAAACTAGAAAACTAAAGTGTTCAATACGAGAAAAGAACAGAGTTTATAGTTTGCACATTTTCTTTCTGTATATTCTTAGACATGTCAGAAAAGGATAATTATTCAAAGGATTATCATCAAGTGTATCTGAATAAAGACTAACCCCAGGATTCACGAAGCCTCCGTGTAAGAGTTATAACTCTTACACGGAGGCTGCAGTTAAACGGAGTGATGTCAGCATGCTTTGCATATTCATGAGAGCATGCTGAATCACACCTAAGTCTAACACGGTCCGTGTAAGACAGTAGGGGGCGTGTCCGTAGGCTGAGCCCTGCAAGCGGACACGCCCCAGAAGTGTAAAAGTGCCCAAAGTAAACACCCACAACAGAGTCCACGGAAATGTGAATAAACACAACACAACACATGCCCCCACAGACTATGAACATAAAATATATATAAATGAACATGTTATATATTTTTTTTAAATTGTAAAGATGTTTAACCGTGAGTGCGCTCGTTTGCGCGGGCGTGCCTGCAGTGCAGCTACAGTTAGCAGTCAGTGGGAAAGCATATAAGAACTAAATATGCAAAATAAGCCAGGAAGCAATAGCGTAGCGGTAGAGATGTTGGCTGCAGAGCAGGCATTCATGGTTCGTGCCCCCACAACACCAATTTTTTTTTTTTGCAAAATAAGCAGGAAACAAGTCCCTGACAAATATGTACACATAAAACCACAAGTTATGTAAAATGTAATGAAATAGCCCATTTATATTGAAGACATGTGAGGTAACAAAAGAAGAAAAAATGCCAGATATGCCCATAGCTGAGCTACAGTTTAACAGAGTGAGTACATGTGCCCGTAGATGAGCAGTGGTTTAACTGGTGCAAAATGAGTGCCCGTAGCTGAGCAGTGGTTTAACATGCTAAATTTATGTGCTCCTAACTGAGCTAAGCGTAATATGCGTGCCTATGGCCAAATGAGGCTTAAAGCAGCGTACCCCGTTTGCGCGGAGCTGCGCACCGCGCAAACGAGCTAACCGACGGGCAACGTTGAGCAAGCCGTATCAAAACTGCCTTTACACAGACACACCCCTCAGCATGTCTAGACAGTCATGAAAAATAAAAAGCAGTGGCCAGGTTCGAACCCAGGATACTATACACCATAATCAAGGTACAGAACCACTAAGCCATGACAGCAGTACCTGTAAATGCAATAATAGCTAATATATAGGAATGAATACAAACTAGAGCATGACAATGCAGGTTTACTGAAGTTGATACAATTCCAAAATGGCCAATCACAGATATGTGCGGAAAAAACGGACTATATAAGCCCCATAGGTGGGAATACACAGCATAAACGATTGTAGAACTGACCTGCAGGGAGAATGACAGGAGTAGGAGAGGGTAGTCGCTTTCGAGCACAGAGGTGGGGTGTTGAGGAGTCCAGGTACATGGTCTGGCTCCTAGTCCATAATCATGAGGCCCAACTCATGCAGGGCCAGGTCCTCTGGGGAGCATACAGGGCTGAGGCGTGGGACCGGTTGGCTCATGATCTCACCAGTGCCACAGGGATTCCAAGAACTGGTGAGCAGGTCCGTCACCACCATGTGGACCTGAAGAGACGCAAGCAGGACCAACTGAACCTTTGGATCCAGGAGGCCCGGCAAACACCCAATGCCCCACTACTGAGTAAGTAACATTTAATTATGTATGTAAGAAATTAAACTAGCTAATATTATGGAGATGTGTATTCCAATATTACTTCATTTATATTACAGCTGCAGGTGTCCGTTCTGCGAACCGCAGAGCCTATGGCGATAGGCTGGTGCAGTTGCGCCACCAGGCAGGTCAGTAATCCACTACCAGTAACTGTAAAGAAATATAAAAGTATGACAGTCAGCAAAAGAGTGCAGTGTAGTCAGTGAGGAATAAAATCTGCAAGTAACAGTGTGAAAGTGTATGCAAGTATTGCTTGATTACAAGACTGTGTTTCAGCCTGTAAGTTTAACCTAAACTTGAAACTGTCCAAGATATATTCTGAAATAAAAATGCCCTGCCTGTAAGAAAATAGTACACAACCTGCAGCAGGCTGAAAAGTATAGCTGCAGAAGATGATGAAATCACATGTGTGAAATATATCCCTGTGGAAATACTGAAACATGACAGAAGTGAGACTGCTGGAAAGGATTGTAATAACTACAGCTAAAACATGTCAATAAAGCCTAGAAGTACCATCCTGAATAGTAAAATGAAAGCAAGTGAGAGAGTGTGAGAAAGTGCCATGAATCCAGCAATACAGTAGTAATAACCCCTGAATAAAGTATACTGCAGTCAAGACAGAATGAAATACATGTGAGATTCAAAACCAAACAGCAAAATCTGTTCAAAGTGTTGCTGCATCTGGAATGTGTATCCCAAAATCAGGATATGTTGCTCTCAGTCTGCAATATGCAGATAGGATGTTTGTCTGATATACCAAACATCCACACTTGTCTACAGCTATATAAAGCAAATGTAGCCCTGATGTAGCTGAACAAAGCTAGATATGAATGTGTATGAAGAACCATAAAATGTATATTGATGTTGCATTAACAGTCCTATCACCAAGTTGAAATAGTTATCATATAGGAAACTGTAGTTAGAACAGTAGTGTGTATATAACTGTAGCTATTAGAAATGTACAGCATATGTATGGTTATTCGAAGGTGTTAATATTACTTTCTTCACCCCACCCTATAACCACATATAACCCATTCCACGAGAAAATGGTATGTGCAATCACAATTAACACCCCTGGACGTTTGTCCTGTTGGGTCATATATATTTGCATGTCTGTTGATGCATCTGCCCTGTTCATACATCCACACCTGATGGCCTGTTGCCATCAATTAACCCTGCATGTTGTTGGACTGTGTATTTCTGTTCAAATTATGCATGTGTTATGCACGCTGTTCAATGGTGTGAATATCTGGCTGTTTGGTTAATGGGAATACTAATGCATGCTGTTACAACTAATTGTGAATGGTATTATATGTCACTAACCCAAACTGTCATGACATAATGCAAAACATAGTACGACAGGGAAGGCGGGTTCCAGTGGACCCACCTCTCCCACCTCAGCTGGTGAGTGCACCTGGCACTAGTGCCGAGTCCGGACCCTCCTCCGGTGGCCCTGTGCCACCTGCGGGTGGAAGTGCTGCAGGGGATGGGGCTCGCCCCCCCTCTGCAAGTGTGGCCGGAGGAGGACCACCACTCACCCTCCGTAGCGTCCGGACTGTGGTGCGTAGGGAGATTCGGGACTCTGTTCTCGAGCCCCTACGCCAGCTCAAGGCACGGGTGGTGCAACTAACGGGCATGCCTGTTGCCCCGCCTACACAGCCTCCAGCACAGCCCCATCCTGGGCAGTGAAGAAACAGTGGCAACTGCCTATGGGTGGGGATATCAGTTCCACTCTTGCCATCTGTGGGCTCATGGGCTCTGGATATCCAAACCTCCGTCCCCGTCAATTGTGTAACCCCCCCACACATGTCATACACCGCCCCTGTATGCATCTTGTTTGTCTTGTCTGTTTACCTACCCAACCTACCTCCCCAGCTGTACCGACTACCTTCACCTGACATACCACTCTCACCTGAAAAAAAAAAAAAAAAAAAAGGGCACTCTGTACCCACAAAAAAATGATGCCCCATACATAGCTGTCCATTCTGCACACATGTCTGCTGGACATGGAACCTATCAATTACAATTGGCTGTACAACAAGTATTATTGTTGTCCTGACACATCTCTCAGGGGTGGAAGGTTTCAAATGTCACACCAAATTACATACATATGCACAGCTGTTGCTGATGAAGAAATGGGCAGCTATGGGCCTTACCTACATCCCTCCTGCACATCCCAAGCTTGTTTCCCTACTGTCTTACCCTCTTTGTGACCCCTTTTTCACCACTTTCCTGTCTCCCCATTTTCTTTTCTTTCAAAGAAAATAGCGCGGGTGTGCGCAAGAGTAAGCACGTTTAAGCGGTTGTAATCATGTGTGCGCTTGTGTGCGCGGAGCTAACCGCCAGTGCGCATGCGTGAGCTCCGCACAAACCAGCGCTAACCCGGTTACAACTGCTTCAAAGTGCCTTAGTCACTTTGATTGACAGGTCCTGTACTCAGCTCAAAAGCAAAATAAAATCCCACTGTGAGTCCCGAACCCAGGACCTTGGAAACAGTAGTCTGCATGACTTACCACTAAGCCATGACTCTTATACAAGAACATTGTGCTAAAATAAATATATCATGTAATAGTAGGAATGAATGTAAAGGGAATATAGATGTGTAGTACACAAAGCATGCCATTTAGAATTACTATCAAAACTAGTGGATTTCCATAATAGTAGTGTGTGAACAGAAACAGCCATGCTAGTTGGAAGCTAGTAGGTAATAATGTCACTATAGCACCTTGCAAGACACACACACACTCACAGCAGGATAAGCACTGCCCATACCCCACAACCTCTTACAGGAACACATCTGGACCAAGTAATAAAATATGTGGAGCAAAGACCCAAAACCAGGGACACATTACAAATAATGTTACAACAAACGCAGACAGTTCAGAGAGTAACAGGGTCTGCACTTTGTGGGATGTTTGGAAGGGTATGCAGTCTGAAACTTGAATGTTTGTCACCATATTCTGACTTGAGCCCAGAGTGACTTGCCAGAAAAAGGTGTGCATGAGATATTGACCAAAATATGAGGCAGAAATGTGGACAACCTGCAAATATCTGTACACATGACGGGTCTGACACCACCATATTTGAATAGTTAAGAGCCTAGACATAGCAACAGTGAATGACTTACAGGGATGCCCCACAGACCCCATGTGAAATGTACAAACAGTAGGCAGAAAGGTGTAACACATGCAATGGTAACTATGGAGTCCTGAAAGTATTCACCACTTGCATGGCAGAAAAAGTGTAGTAATACATATGCTCATGCTAACCCACAGTCACAACTGCAGCATACCAGACATTTTAATGGGTGTACCCCACTGATATGTACCATTCCATGAGGCACATAACAGATGAACCTGAAAGTCTCTGGGGCCTGCTCAGCAGCATACTCAAATACCCTAATAGATGTCAAGGCCCACACCATGGCCAGACCACACTGCATGCTGTAACACCCTAGCAGATATAGCAAGCATTCCAAGGTGTGAATGTACATGGAAAATAGGAAAGCTACAGCAGCACACTACAGTCAAGACACCTAGCAGGCATACAAGTAGTGACTGTAAAGGGCAACTATTGAAGCCTTAGCAACAAAGTGCAAGCAAAAGTGAAAGGAAAGCACACACACACACACACACACACACACACACACACACACACACACACACACACACACACACACACACACACATTAACAGTAGTAGTAGTTGTAGGTGTCAGTGTACATACACAGTTAGTACAGGAAACTGGAGAAATGAATGGAGGAATGTTAATCTACAACACACCTGGAAATATGAGAGAGATACCAACCTTTACACTCACATAACATTGTCCACAGCATAACAGCATGGTCCCTGCCCTTAAAATCTGAAAGGGCTACGCCTATCTCACATACCTTTTTATAGCACTGTTCTGAAATCACAGTGAGAACTGCAATCAGTACACAACTGGCTGCATGCAATTAGCAAATGCTGGCTAACAATTGGTGCAGAGGCCATCACATGGGCATATGCAGATACCTACAAAAGTATGCTGTACTCCCAGTCCACACATGCAATACTTTCATTGCACCCTGTGAAGGACGTGAGAGACAGACAGAGAGAGAGAGAGAGAGACAGACAGAGACAGAGACAGAGAAAACTGCAATTAAGCAGACAGAAACAAATTGTTCAGCAACAGCTACCTGAAAGCTGACAACTGGGAAGTGCAGCAGCAGGACAGAGAACCAGACGGCAACACAAGCAGCTGTGACAAACACAGGTAATGTAAAGTAATACTATAAAGGTCTATATACTGTGAACTCTCCATATGTGTCATTGGCCTGTATCCATATGTATATGAAGATGTGTAAAGGGCAGGGGACATACAGCAACTATCAGTGAAGGCTGTACATACATTTGTATGTGAGAGCATCTATGTGCACATATCAATGTTGTTTGATTGTAGGTTGTAGTGCCATGTACAAAGTAGGTTTCACAGTTATGTATGTTTAGCAGTATGTTAGTGTGTGTATACAGTATGGTAGACAAATATGTTGATATACCTGTCTAACATATGGATACTTTTGTATGTCAACATATGTATGTGTGTATATATATATATATATATATATATATATATATATATATATATATATATATATATATATATATATATGATATGCATATATGTATACATACATAGAGAGAGAGAGATGTAGGAATACATAGACAGATGTAGATAGAATATTGTGCACACATACAGATATAGATATATGTAGATACATATACATAGACAGACTGATCTGACTGCCTACAGGTATGACTGTATATGACGACCTGCAACACAGCCTGTCCCACCCCCTCTGTCACTCACACCCCCTCTGTGTCCCCCCCCTCCACATCTATAGCAATATATGTACATCAATATATATATGTGTATATGTATACGGATATATATATATATATATATATATATATATATATATATATATACATATAGATATATCTATATACATATATATATATATATATATATAGAGAGAGAGAGAGATGTATATATATATATATATATATATATATATATATATATAGAGAGAGAGAGAGAGATGTATATAAATTCTGAGTGAGGCACATGTGTACAGATGTATTGCAACAGGTGCCTGGTGACAAAGGCATGGAGTGAACACCAGTGTCAAAACCGGAGTACCATACCGCATTCCAGATCACCTACACCAGTAACCACCAGATATGTGATTGGCTGCCCACCACTGCATGTGTCAGGGGTGAACAGGGTCATAAATGTGTACAATAGTGGCCCCAATGATATTCACAGTGGCACACTATCCCTGGAATACCTGCACATGGTATGTGTCAGCGGACATGGTGTGTCAGCTATGGACATGTAGGTCGGTGTACCCCTCCACACCACATAATGGATGCCATGGTATGGACCTCACATGACAGCTACAGATATGGAGAAGGACACAGTGACATGTACAACACTGTGACAATGCACTCAAACACATTACCAATGCACAGTGACTGACAACACCACAGAGTACACATATGCTACCCACAGAGAGGTTACCACTCCCGGATTTACATATGTAAGTCACACCCATGACAGATGTCCAACAACCATAGTAACACCTCACACCATCCATAACCTAAATGTCTGCTGTGTGTCGTCTGTGCCACTGCAATAGAGTGCACATGTGGAGGTGAGAGTTCCTACCCACAGATAAGACATACCCTGCAATAAACCACACAGTGTTAAGAAGCAAGACTCCCCATGAGTACATGTCACACATACCCCTGCTGAATGTTAGTCAGATAGGTAATATGCCATATGAGTCACCCTGTGTAACTGTGTGACAGCAGCAGGTACCATCACACCACGTGTCACAATGGTCAGGGTAGCAGAACAGTACACTGCTGTAGTCCCAGGGGCAATAGCATATTGTATAGTATTGTATTGTAATGTAATGTATTGTGTTGTATTGTATTGGTATGTTGAGGTGCCTCCTTCGTGGAGTGGAACCACTGCTGCTGTGCCAGTGTACAGGTATATATCCTGTAGTCAGGCTAGTGTTACATAGCACTTCTATATGTGTGTTTAGCTCCTGTCAGAGTTTATGTAGCATGCAACTGGGGATACCATCAGGTCCCATCCATGTTGTGTATTCTGCTGTCCTGAGGGTGGCTCTCACCTGGACATCTGTGATGACAGGGAGGTTACAGTCAGCTGGGATAACTATGCCTTATTTTGGGGAGAAGGGGGTGACACCTGCACTGAACCTGTCTGCCACAATGTTGTCAATATCTGTGGTGTCAGTGAAATATTTGTTGTTGTGTACTACCTATGGGCATAGAGGATGGATCCTGACCAGGTTGCTAACATAACTGAAGAAGGCCTTCTGGTTATCTGTAGTGTCCCTCTTGATTTCCCTCTCAAAGTTGCCCATGGATTTTGTATGATGGAAAATAGATCCTTACTAGTGCTGCTCAGACATGCCCTCCCTTGATGTAATTATGCTCTGTCTTGCAGTAGCTTCCATCTTCTGTAATACAATCTGTCTATGGCTGGGGTCCACCAGACAGGATGCTGTCCCTTTGTGGAGAGTGTCTTGGTCATATATGGGATTTCATGATCCATGCATTCTCGGAGATGTCTGTAGAAAGCAATTGTGTAGGGGTCAGCATTGTGGGTTGTATCTGCCACTGGCCCAGTGGGCTGAAAGGATACCATGTCACTGTTACAAAGTGTAAAGTTTGTATCTGTAATGTTATGCACTATAGTCGTTTGTGCTGGTGGTGGAGGTGGGATATGTATATCCAGGGCAATCAGTGTGTGGTCAGCTCACAGTAGTTGATGATGTAGGCCATACAGTAACTAGATACAAACCCCCAGAGTGAGGAGGTGCTCTTGTCCTGAATCAGTGTTCTGACTGCTGGGGTTTGGTAGTATGTCGTATGGAGTCTGCCAGGTACTGTTGCACAGTTGCTGGCTGAGCACTGATACCTGGCCATCTACATGTGTATCCACCAATAGACAGACAGATGCTACATATGTGAGATATGTTGTATCATAACAGTCGAGTAGCATGTGTAGTATGTGTGCCAAATTCTGCTGACATATATTGCTGATACCAGGTTATTTTCTTTCTCAGGTACATGGCCCACCCACGGAATCCCACCTACTCCACAGCTGAGGATGAGGAGATACACCAGAGCCTGGTGCGGGATTATGCAATACTCTTTTCCCGCACCAGCCAGAATCAGCAGGAGAGGGCTGCACTGTGGCAAGACCTTGTCCATCGGGTAAATGACATAGGCATGCATAATAGGACATATGAGCAGATGCGACATCACTGCAGTGATTTAATCAGACATGTCCGTCAGCGTCGTCGGATATCCACAGGCAACAGGTTGCCACAGGTGGTGGGGTGGCTACATCCCCACTCACCAGACTGGAGGGACTACTCATGAGTGTAGTGGCTCCAGTCCGCCAGCAACAACAGCAGCAGCAGACATGCATTATGATGGAGGCTGGAGCCACACAGCAGCAAGACAGTGAGCGTGCAGGTAATATGCCATATGTATAGTTGACTGTTGTGTACACTGGTAGTTAATGCATGTGTGAGGTGTGTCCTTGGTTTGTAGCTGTCACCATAGTATTTAATGTGCAAGTGTGATATCCTCAATATTAGCAGCTGACCTGTGAAAGGCGACTGTTGTACTACTGACCTGCATCATACTCAGTAACAATGGCACAGTTGTGCCCACTGACATTAGTTTCTTCACGTCTGCAGGACCCTCTGGTATAACAGCAATGCAGCCTATCCATGCTGCTGAGTATGTATTAACAATTCCTGTAATAGTGTTGATAGTAATAGTACTATTTAGCTCACTTAGTAGTGCTCTTTGTATGCATGTAGGTGTGTCTGTGTCTGTGTGTTGATATCACGCATACTGACTACTGTACAATTGTGTGAAACTGTGTGCATGTGTGCATGTGTGCATATGTGCACCTGTACGTGTGCACCTGTGCATGTGTGCATGTGTGCACCTGTGCATGTGTGCATGTGTGCACCTGTGCATGTGTGCACCTGTGCATGTGTGCACCTGTGCATGTGTGCATGCGTGCACCTGTGCATGTGTGCACGTGTGCATGTGTGCATTTGTGCACCTGTGCATGTGTGCATCGCTGGTAATGTGTAGACATTGTAAACTGTGTTTCCTGTTTCCCTCCCACAGGTTCTGTTGCTGCTCTGGTGTCATGTAGCAGGGAACCTGAGTCAGATGCCGTGGGTACTGATAATGATGACATCTGTGTAATGGCACAGGAAAGTATGCCAGGGTCCACCATTGGTCAGCCGATTGACAGTACACAGCTGTCGACCCTATCAATGCGCACAGTTATCCTGCCAATACACCCTTTGTCACCAATGTCCCTAGGTGATGGACAGCATACAGTGGGCATTGACCAGGGTAATGTGGTATCTGTGGCACATGCCTCCCCACACAGCAGCCATGGGCATGGCCCAGAGATGGTACCACACAGACAGATGTCCAGGGGTTCTCGTGAGAGCATCCGTGGGCATACTGCCCCTGTCAGACATGCCCACAGAGGTCTTACAACCTCAGCTATGTTTCGGGCTGTCATGCAGGCAAAGTCACGTATGGAACGGTACACCAGACAGGGTCTGAGGGAGCTGACAGCATGTCGCACAGCCATGACTGACAGTATGCGTGACATTGCGGCTGCCATCCGTGATTTCACCGATGTCATAGACAGACATTGTGGGGACATATTAGACTGGTTCCACAACTACATGTCCATGAGCCAGTGCGATGATGGGCGGTTGAGGCGTCGACGTGGCCGTATGCCAGCCACAGCAGCAGCTGGCAGTCGTCGCGGATGACAACAGGGCCACGGCTGCCCCCGTAGTGCCAGCAGCAGCCCCAGCAATGCTGGGTCTGTGCTGTCATCAGACCGCCCCAGGAGACCACGTGCACGTGGCTCTGGCCAGGCCCGACAGGGATCTGTGTCCAGTCAACGAACACCTGCTTCTG
Source organism: Protopterus annectens (assembly GCF_019279795.1). Classification (NCBI taxonomy): domain Eukaryota; kingdom Metazoa; phylum Chordata; order Ceratodontiformes; family Protopteridae; genus Protopterus; species Protopterus annectens. Next base: position 766,096,743 of record NC_056750.1, read on the forward strand.
ATGACAGTACCCAGTCTGGGTTGGTACTGGATACGGTCCGTAGCACCCCTGCAAGGCACAGGTACCGTGTCCGTGGCGAGAGACACTGATCTGTATGACCTGGCAGGTACAGTCTGTGGCTGTCCACAAACACCAGTATATGGCAGCCATGAGGTGGAACTGTGTGCATCCATACACACATGTGAATTGACAACACCTAGGGCTACCGCATACACGCACACACTGCATCAACATTGCCCCACCTTCTACTGCTGTCCCTCACCAACACACATACACATACATGTCAATTGGTGGTATTAGTGGCTGACTCAGGCATACCAAGTTCACACCCTGTGCATATGATGAAACTGTGCCACCTCCTGCAATCTGTAACAACTGTGCAGGTACAGGTTAACATGTTGCTGATGCACAGGGTGACCACATAGATGTGTAGTAATAGTATCATGTTGTTAACAGTACTGTGTGCTGAATTAATTGTGGGTATATCACAGCATGCCTGATGCAGTAAGCGTGTGATTGTCATGTCCTGTTGTCTACACCCATGGTAAGTACCATAGTGTATCATCTGCACATGTTGGCATACTGGTGGTAATGATGTCAACAGAAGGCTACATACATAGGTAGCACAGGGGATAGGGTAATGAATGTAGTAATACACAATGATGGACATGTAAATTGCAAGTGGCATGTTGCCCACACTTGACTCTGCAATGCAGATGTTTGAGGATGTTGATATGTGTGCAGTACTACACGACTGGTACAGGACACACAGGAGCACCCTAGCACTGCATGCTCACATCTCATACCATGCTAGACAGCCCCAACACACATAACTAACTGTCACAGGAGGGAGAGTCCCCATATATGTCAGGATTACTGTGGTGGCAGGCCAGGGAGCATACATCCTACTAAGTATGGAACCACTGAGTGAAGGCTCAGTGTCTGTTATTTGACATGTGTATTACTGCAGGTATGAGCACATGGGTTTCCATCCAGTTATTGTACATCCTGACAGTACATGGTCTGTACACTTGTGTGCACTGAGACTGGACCCTAGCCATCTGACCCGTGTATTTCCATGTACATGTGCATAGTGCCTGCATATTTGCAGTGTTACCTACTGGAACTGGTACAGCTTGTTTGTTGTACAATGGACTACATGCAGCCCTGTTTACTGTAGCTGTGTTTGCATGCATGTTTGCTTGCAATTACCCTGGAATACTGATCACACCTGCAATGCATAGTTAAAGAGCTTCTGTGGACTCCTAGTGCCATCTGCATAGCCTACTATATGTATGTCCATGTCCCACTTGACAGGATGTCACTGTTTGTCCTGTTCACATGTACATTGCCTGTGACACAGTGCATATGACTTACCTGGCATGTGTCCACGTGAGCAGTCATATATGCTACTGCTAACTAATCACAGGCACTACACCTTCACATATTCATCTTCTGTTGAACTACCTGCTTTGCTAGGGACGGCCTGCACCTGTCACCCCTGGGCTTTCAGATATTGGCAAAGGCTCTTGCTACCCCCATAGTGCCTATGTTAGGCAGGGCTCAAATGACAAACCCACCTTCATAGGTATCACAAGGGATAAGAAACTAAGAGTAATGCTACCCAACGCCAGAAGTCTAAACCTCCAGATGCATGCACCCAAAACACTCCTTGGCATGGAGAACATCGATATCTGTGCAGTAACAGATGCCTGGTTCAGGGCTACTGAGAGCACACCAGCACTACCAGGTTTAACCCGGTTGATTTCTTTGAAACAGTCACCAAGGCCATTGACAAGGGGAAGGTGGTTCACACAGCCTACCTGGACCTTGCAAAAGCCTTCACAACAATACCCACTTGGGCATTCTAGAGAAGCTCACCAGCTTAAATATAAGCCCCTATGTCACTAGATGGATTGCACAGTGGCTCAAGGACAGAACCCACATGGTTAGCATTGCTGGAGCCATGCCAGACTCCAAACCAGTTACGAGTTGTGTCCCACAAGGCTCAGTCCTGGGACCTCTCTTGTTTGGTATATATTTATTGGAGGTACAGGCCAACACGGACGGACTGTGGCTGACCAAATATGCAGATGACTGCAAACTGGCCACCATAATCGACTCTCCAGCCGACACAAGCATCTTCCAAAGGGGCATCATAGAAACAGACAACTTGTGCCAGAGCCATGGCCTTCAGCTGAACAGTGTTTAGAAAGGGGAATGTGCATCCTGTAGTCTGTTCACCTAGTTGCCAAAAGGGACATTGTCCTCACACACACTAACCCCCCTCAGCCAAAAACACACACTTGCCAATTGCAGGATTCAAACCCCTACCTGACTATGTTATGACACTTGAGAGACGGGCATTAGCAGAGCTATTCGCCTTACTGTGAGGTGTTTCCTTCTCCTGCTATACTTATAGAGTGCTGACATCATCAGTGTTTAGAAAGGGGAATGTGCATCCTGTAGTCTGTTCTCCTAGTTGCCAAAAGGGACATTTCCCTCACACACACTAACCCCCCTCAGATAAACACACACACTTGCCATTCGCAGGATTCAAACCCCTACCTAACTATGTTATGACACTTGAGACGGACGCATTAGCAGAGCACGCTATTCGCATTACTGGGAGGTTTCCCTTCTCCTGCTATACTTATAGAGTGCTGACATCATCAGTGTTTAGAAAGGGGAATGTGCATCCTGTAGTCTGTTCTCCTAGTTGCCAAAAGGGACATTTCCCTCACACACACTAACCCCCCTCAGACAAACACACACACTTGCCATTCGCAGGATTCAAACCCCTACCTAACTATGTTATGACACTTGAGACGGACGCATTAGCAGAGCACGCTATTCGCATTACTGGGAGGTTTCCCTTCTCCTGCTATACTTATAGAGTGCTGACATCATCAGTGTTTAGAAAGGGGAATGTGCATCCTGTAGTCTGTTCTCCTAGTTGCCAAAAGGGACATTTCCCTCACACACACTAACCCCCCTCAGACAAACACACACACTTGCCATTCACAGGATTCAAACCCCTACCTAACTATGTTATGACACTTGAGACGGATGCATTAGCAGAGCGCACTATTCGCATTACTGGGAGGTTTCCCTTCTCCTGCTATACTTATAGAGTGCTGACATCATCAGTGTTTAGAAAGGGGAACGTGCATCCTGTAGTCTGTTCTCCTAGTTGCCAAAAGGGACATTTCCCTCACACACACTAACACTCCTCAGACAAACACACACACTTGCCATTCGCAGGATTCAAACCCCTACCTAACTGTGTTATGACACTTGAGACGGACGCATTAGCAGAGCGGGCTATTCGCATTACTGGGAGGTTTTCCTTCTCCTGCTATACTTATAGAGTGCTGACATCATCAGTGTTTAGAAAGGGGAATGTGCATCCTGTAGTCTGTTCTCCTAGTTGCCAAAAGGGACATTTCCCTCACACACACTAACCCCCTCAGACAAACACACACACACTTGCCATTCGCAGGATTCAAACCCCTACCTAACTATGTTATGACACTTGAGACGGACGCATTAGCAGAGCGCTATTCGCATTACTGGGAGGTTTCCCTTCTCCTGCTATACTTATAGAGTGCTGACATCATCAGTGTTTAGAAAGGGGAATGTGCATCCTGTAGTCTGTTCTCCTAGTTGCCAAAAGGGACATTTCCCTCACACACACTAACCCCCCTCAGACAAACACACACACTTGCCATTCGCAGGATTCAACCCCCTACCTAACTATGTTATGACACTTGAGACGGACGCATTAGCAGAGCACACTATTCACATTACTGGGAAGTTTCTTTTCTCCTGCTGTACTTATAGGGTGCTGACATCATCGGTGTTTAGAAAGGGAATGTGCATCCTGTAGTGTGTTTTCCTAGTTGCCAAAAGGGACATTTCTCTCCCACAGACTTACACACACACCAACCCCACTCACACACACACACACTGAGCATTTGCAGGATTCAAACCCCTACCTAACTATGTTATGACACTTGAGATGGACGCATTAGCAGAGCGCGCTATTCGCATTACTGGGAAATTTATTTTCTCCTGCTGTACTTATAGGGTGCTGACATCATCGGTGTTTAGAAAGGGGAATGTGCATCCTGTGGGGAGGCAGACACCAAGCACACTCTGGCTAAGCTGTCATTCCCTAGGGCAAACAGCCTAGTGTTGACCTCTACACCCATATGTTTAATTGTCAAATGCACATTATTTGTTGCTGATAGACTGTTTGCACATCTTTATTGCCATAGCATTCCCTGTTTGTATGAACAACTTGTGCATCTGTGGAAGATGTTTGCATATGGGAGGGATCCACTATATCACGTATGTCTCTGTAGTCATTTAACTGTGTGCACTGGGCAGACTGCTGTAATGTGGTTGGTTCCTGGAATAACACATAAAAATACCAGATATGTGTGTCCAACTGCTAAACTGAGATTTGGCCTAAGTGTGTGAGCATGCTCAGTTCAGCCTTCCCATGGCATGTTGTCTGACATATGTCTCATTTATCAAAGTGTGTGAGCATGCCCAGTGTGAGCATTCCATATGTTGGACTCTGCAGCCCACCACATTTGTGGATGAGTGTGAACTTCAACAAATATCACCCGTTTATGGTTGTGTGTTGTGCGTCATGTTGTGTAGTTACTGTACAACTGCTTTGTGTGTGGACACAACAGGATTATACTGTGCCTGCAGTGTTTGCATGGGATACTTTGCATACAGTTGTCAACATCCTTTCACACTGACCTAACACTGTAGTACTGTATAGTGTACTGGTAGTACTTTGACTGTGGTGGACAGTATCCTGGGCTTTAGTGCTATCACTGCTTTACATTTCGATAGTGGGCACAACAGCCTGGTTAGGGGCCAGTTGTGTACATCTGACCATGTTGCATTCTGTTCAGATATGAACTACTTAAACCAGGCTTGTCCAACATTGGTAGTGTATTCCACAACATAGGTGTACATTTGCAAACACTAGCGATGTGCCCTAGTCCATGTCTAATGCTAGTTGGAGAGTGTGTTTGTCCTTCAACACACATTGTAAGTGGAGTTTGCCATGACATATGTCATGGTTAGTATACAGTGCCTCTGTCTACCTGTGACATGACAGTGATACCCAGGATAAAGCTACCATCTCCCATCCACTCATCAAGATTCCTATTGAGGAAGATTGATAAGTGACTCTATGGGTAGCCTGTACTGGGGGTTCACTCATGGGTGGGGTGGCTTCTGTGTTATGGATCACGCAGTACAGCTTGTCCTATGTAAGTCAGTGCTGGGGTTCAGGTATCTCATGTGCATAGCTCACTGCCATTCAGATTGTACAAGGTGCAGCATGTTTATTGATACCAGCAACACAGGCAACACATGGCATCTGTGCAAGCTCTTTGATACTCCTGGTGAGGTACTGTTGGGGACTTTACGGTTGATGGAGGTGTCTGCTGAGGTACATCCCACAGGGGCTATTGTAGTCAATTGTACCGCTGATGAAGGATGACTGCAGAGCCACAATGACCTCCCCTTATCTAGATCTGACAACCTTCATGATTAGGTGGGTATATGGTATGTTTCTGTAAACACTACAGCACATGTTTGTCTAATGCAGGATATCTATCACCTTGTGTCCCCAGGTCTCTCATTACATGTTAACTACATAATGGGTTAACACCTATGTGGTAATTGGTGGGCACTTACTGTATATCCACGGGGTTGACTATACACATTTCTGCAATTAGCTTGCTGATATGGCTATGGCACCAGTTGTCTGTTTCTATGTGGCCCTTTGTGGGATGCTTGTGTCAGCTGGTGGATCATATGTGGTGAGCAGTTTGTAGTCCTCTGCAAACATGTTCGGACACAGTCCTTCCACGTTTGCCTGTACCTATGGGACATATATACCAGACGAGGGAGATCCCAGGACAAAGCCTTGTGGGATGCCAGTTATATCTGGTTTGTAGTCTGACATGGCTGCAGCATGTCTGACCATGTCTGTTCTGTCCTTGGTCTGGTTTGCAACCCCTCTACTGACATGTGGGTTTATATTTAAGCTGGTGAGCTTATCTATAATGAACACGTAGGGTATTGTATAGAAGCCTTTGCAAGGTCCAGCTACGCTTTGTGGACCACATTGCCCTCATCAATGACCTTAATGACTGTTTCAATTGAGTCAAACATGTTTAGGGGCAGGATCTGCACTTGAGAAAGCCACACTGGGTAGGGTCCGTGTCAGTAGGTCCCCAATATCTTTATGTCTGTGGTACATGCTGATCCTTTCCATAGCTGTGCAGACCGAGCTTCTCAGGATTCTGGGGTAGTAGTTTTCAGTATCCATTCAGGCAACACCTTTGTTGAGAAGGACCACTGTTGTTGTACACTGCTCTTTGGGTACATATTCTGTGGTAAGGCTGACATTGAGCAGTAGTGTGGTTTGGCATTCCATTCATCTTGGAGTCCATGTTGCACTAAGCCCAGGACACCATCTCATACCATTGCTGCTGTGTGTTTTGCTTTGTAGATGTTGGCTGTTACCTCAGCATCTGCAATGTCAGGGGCCAGCAGTCTGCTGGGATAGATATTCTGCATTCGGGGGTTTGCACTGCACCTGTCAGGATGTATGTTGGCAATATGTGTGTGTGTTTGTGATATTTGTGTGATTCAGGGCATATCTGTGAATTCCCAACATGGTTCCTACCATCAGTTGTGAAAGCCTTGGGATTATCCTTAGTGTCCTGTACAATTTGTATCTTCATAGGTTCATAGGTTCATACTAGGCTATCCACCCTAGGGCATTTGTTAGCCTAGCCAGAGTGTGTGTGGCTTTTGCCACCCCTTGCTATGTGAATATTATGGCCATTTATGATTTGCTTTGCTGTGCCTCTGTCTGGACATGACACAGTGAAGACCCCCAGTGTAACTCTACAATCATCCATCCACTTGGCAAGATTCCTGTTGAAGAGTGTCAGTGAGATGCTCTGCCTAACATGGAGTGGGATTCTGGTCCAGGGTGTGGGGAGCCTCTGGATTATGTATCTGTCCCACCAGCACATCCTATTTCATTATTTGTTGAGGTTGACATCTCTCACTCTCACAGCTCCGATGGATTTGAGTTTTCTGGGGTGGAGCATGTCCATTACTCCTGTGTTGGGCATGGCCTTCTACAACAGGCATGCAATGCCTCTGTGTAGGCAGTATGTGACTGCATTCAGCTGGGGTGTCTACAGCCAGGCAGCATATGACATATATTTGAGACCCTTTATCCTCTTGGTGAGGTACCTTTGAGGTCTTTCTAACTACTGCAGGTGTCAGGTAAGGTACATCCCATATGAGGCATTGTACTAGATTATGGGTGTGATTAGAGAACAGTATAGGGGCACAATGACCTCTGTTGATGTAGATGTGAATCCTTTCCTGATACGGTGTCAAATGTAGACAGTCTTCCTAGCCACATTGGCAATGTGGGTGTCACATAACAGGTTACTGTCCACTTGTGTCCCTAGGTCCCTGGTTACTCCTTCCATACATAATGGTTTACCACCTATGTGGTAATTTGTGGTACCTTGTTTGGTATTTGGTGGGACATTCATACTGTCCAGTGTCTTCAGGATGGCTGGGTGGGGTTTCTGTGTGTGAGAGTGTGGTCTGTAGCATGCTACAGACTGTACAGCAGTCTTGCCTACAGTTAGTTGCACATGGGTGGACTCTAATGCCTTGTGCATTGTCAGTTACCTGGACGTATGGGTGTCTGTGCTGACTATGGATACTCACCCTCCTTTTATGTTTTGTTCCAGGTTTTGGGGCCATGACACATGATACGTGGTATAACCTGGTAGTGCTGGTGTGCTGTCAGGTGGCTTGCAGCAGGTTTCTGTCACTGCACAGACATCGATGTTCTCCATACTGGGGATGGCCTTGGGAGCATGCATATTGGGGTTTACACATCTGGCATTGGTCAGCATTTCCTTATGTTTCTTCCCACTTATGTTTTCTAGGATGGTGGGTCAGTCTTTTCAGCCTTGCCTGCAAAAGGCTCTATGGGGATGGCAAAGGCCTTATCCAATATTCAGACGCCCAGGGGTAACAGGTGCAGGCCATCCCAAGAACAGCTGCGTGGCTTGTCAAGCATGACATCCCAAGCAGACAGACATTGGATCCCCTTGGAATGACACCAGTAAGTGTGCCACTTGCTATGACTGATCATTCCGTGTTTGTACTGTGGCATTATTCTTGGTAAGGGTAGGATGCTGCAAACGGTGAGTGTCATACCGGCCTGGACTACATAATCAGAGAGCTCATCTATGTCTCTTTTCATGTAGTCTAGGGAGGTAGATCTCAGGTCATTCACACCAGCATGGACTATGACTGCATCATATTTCTACTTGCTTTGGAGTGACCTACATACTTCTGTTATGTGGCATATTGTGGCAGCCTACAGTCAGCTTACTGTACCCTTTCTCTTGTTCAGTCTGGTGTGCGGGACAGCAGTGTGTCTGACTATGGAGTCACCTGTTACAACTGTATCAGGCATGTTGTTTCTCCTTCTGGCCTGTGACTGTTTGGCACACCAGCTTTGTGTACTATGTGTTGCATGTGCTATGTTTGGAGGTTGTTTGATTGGGTGTCTGCTTTAGAGGCCTCTGTTGGTGTGCTGTGTTTGTAATTTGTGCCTCCGGGAATGTTTTTCTGTGTTTATGTGTTTGGTTTGCAGTTGTGATAGGTCTATGTGGGACTGTGTTTGTGGTGTGTGTGGTTACCTTCTCCTCCTGACTAGTTTTAGGAGTACTGAGTTGAGGGAGCTCAGCCTCCAGTTTGGATAGATGGTTGCATCTCTCACATATATTTGTATTTCTTGGGTGGAGTTGGGGTTGTCTGTGTACTTGGGGCAGGTGTAACATTGCCTCAGGATTCACAGATTCAACTTGTTGTGGCTGGCCTTAGTGGATTGTATGTGTGGACAGATTTTATTGCCATACTACTGATCAGTGATTACTTCATTGTTTATGTTTGCTCTATCATGTAGTAGCTTCCTCATTCTCTTGCATGGTTTGGTTATGGCTGGTGTCCACCATGCCAGATTCCTGCGTGTATGGCATTGTGTCTTGTTTTAATTTAGGATTGCATAATCCAAGCATTCCTGGCAGTGTTCATGGAATGGCTGTATTACAGGTTCTGAGGTGTGGCCCATATTTTGCACCTGCACAGGACCTTTAATGGATTCCACATCAGTTTGGAGGAGTGCAAATATTGCTTAACACATGTTTTCCACTGTGGTTTTCTGGCCAGGGACTGTGGTCAGGATTTGTATATCCAGTGTGATTACTCTATGGTCTGGTTTTACCAGTGAGCAATACACTTCCCATCTTGCCATCCAGTACCCATGTTGCTGATTATCACATCCAGTATGCTTACCCCTCTTGTGGGAGTAGTACGTTGTTCCTGGGCCTTTTGGTTTATGGATTCTATGAACTTTTGTCCTACACTGTTGGAGCTAGTATAATGCTCCCAGTCTATGTCTGGGTATTTTCAGTCACCCAATATAATGTGGTTTGGAGGACTTGATATATTCATGTATTCCAGCATAGGCCAGGTGCAGTTCCTGGTGTTGGGACAGTAGTCTGTAGCAGGCTATAAACTGGGGCAGTTTTAGCCACTGTTACTTGACCATGGCTAGTCCATGTTGCTTTTGTTGTGGTACCAACATGGGGTGTGGTTATCCTTGACAATTCTTGCTAGTCACCCTCCTTTTGTAGCTTGTTCCAAGTTTTGAGGCTGTACAGCACAGTATGAGGTGTAACCTGGTAGTGTTAGGGTGCTGTTGTGAGCCTTGGCTCAGTTTTTCTGTTACAGCGCAGATATCAACAGTCTCCATACTGGGTGAGTTTAGACTGCATGCATCTTGCTGTTTCGACTTATCCCTTATCTTATTCTTATCCCTTCTGATACCTATGGAGATAGGTTTGTGTTTTGGGCCTTACCTATTCAGGGCACACTGTGGGTAACAACAGCCTTTGCCAGTATCCATACGGCCTGCACTGATAGGTGCACGCCAGTCCTAGCAGGTGGTGCATCATGTCATGCTCAGCATGTCATCCCAGACTGGCACACATTGGATCCCCTTTGACTAACTGCGATACTTCAGTCAATTATTGCACTTGATCATCTCATTGTCATGTTGTGGCATGATGCTTGGTGAGGGTAGGATGTTAGTCAGGGTCCTCAGGTGTGCATATAGTACATGGTGTTACATTACTTAACACATAGCATTCATGCCTCAGGTGGTGCTGCAGGGCTGCCTCTGTCGGATGCGCATATTACACTTCCCTGTACATGTTTGAGAGCAGGTTGTGTCATGTTAGGCATCCCTGTTACTATATCAGTGAGTCAGAGAGGGGTATCATTCCCAGGGTTCCTACTGAGCCAGTGTATGTGCTATGCGTTGCCTCTTTGCCAAGGCCAGGGCATACTGGGCACGCCTCCTTCTGCCTACTGGGGCAGGCTCAGGTTGTGATGGCCTTGGCAATGGTGGGGGGCTGTTTGGCCCGGCCCTATGCTGGTCCTGCTGCAGCTGTTTTCGCAAGATCATATTATGTAGCATAGCACATACCATGACAATTTGGGTACATGTAGTTGGTGTGTACTGCAAGGCTCCACCAGATGTGTCCAGACACCGGAACCATGACTTGAGCAGCCCAAACACACGCTCTATTACATTACGTGTTTGTGCGTGTGCCTCATTATGGCGTTCCTGTTCAGGTGTGTGTGCGTTTCTGATGGGTGTCATCAGCCACGGCTCCAGTGCATAACCTGCATCCCCACTAGGTGTCCGTGGGATGTCCCCATTGGCAAATGTCTGGTACAGCTGCGTCAAATGCCAGATGTGGGAATCATGGTAGCTCCCAGGACAGCCAGCACACACATTCATTATTATGCCCTGGGCATCACACACGACCTGGCAGTTGATGGAGGAAGCCCTTGTGGTTGATGTATGCCCTACCCCACTCACCGGCTGGTGCTTTGATGCGTATGTGCGTGCAGTCTATTGCACCCACTACCTCAGGGTATTCCGCTATTTGCTGGAAGAGACGCATATTGCTGGCCAATACCTCACGGGCATTGGGGAAATATACATGATCACCGACATGTGCTGACATGGCATCCAGGAACTGGTGCAGTACCCTGGAGGCTGATGCCTGTGATATCCCCATCATATCACCAGTTGGTCTCTGGAAGGTACCTGTTGCTAGTATTCTTAGGCCAACACATACCTTGGTTTCCACTGAGATGGGTTCCCCTCTGTTGGTTCTGTGTGTGAGGCGTGGCCTGCACAGCTCCACTATTTGCTGCAGGAGGTCTCTGTCCACTCTATAGCGCTCTACTATCTCCAGCTCATGTAACCCGTGGTAGGTGACCCTGGGCCTGTACACTCTTCTCAGTCTCCTCACTGTGGGTTGTCTGGTACCATCTGCATTGTCACCACCCTCAGCAAGTCGCCTATGTCTCATTATGACAGCTATGGCAGCCCCTAACATTTCTGCTCTGAGTTCAGCTTTTTCAGTTTTCACTTCTGATAACTTAACTCCTGTCTTGCAGTGTCTCTTGAGAGAAACATCCTGCACTGCTGTTTTCTCTTGAGAGAAACATCCTGCACTGCTGTTTGCAGAGTTTTAAGTGCTGGGCTGGGCTACTATTCTGCCTGTGTAATTGCCTGCATCTAATTGTTTTCACCTGCTAGCTCCAGCAGTATTCCCTGCTAACTTCCTACTAAATCGGTTGCTTCCTTTTTCCTTTCTGTTTCCTCAGGGTGGAGCCGTGTGTAAACCAGCAGAAACATGCTCACAGTGGCTTACACGCGCGCACACATGCTTACACGGTTCAGAATCTGCTTATTCGGATTAAAACGCGTGCACGCCCACGCAAACAGTGTTAAACATCTCCCAACATGCTCAGTCTGCCTTACACGCGCACACATTGCCTTACTCGTGCTTCATGGCGCGCACACGTGCGCATACACATCCAGCAAGAAACTTTGGTGTAGGCAACAGTGTACACCTTCCATTTCTTGACTTTCTCATGCTTAGTTAGTGGCACACCTCTTTCCATGATATCTGTCTGACATCTGTCATGTAA